>NW_028297098.1:21277824-21595694 GCF_055798465.1 Pogonomyrmex barbatus
AGAGTTGCAAAGTAGTTATCTACTCTTAGAAATTACTCTTACAATTTCATAGGTCATAAAGCATGAAGTTTATGACTCATAAATTTTAAAATTAATTTATTGCGTAATTAGCGGAATGCTTAAATATAAAAATACAAATACAAATTCTAGAGGAATCTTTTATTTAAATCACTGCCGAAAAAATAATAGACTTTAATTTTTTTTAAGGAAAGCATCGCTGGGAAAGGGCGGGATGGGAATTTAATCTATTTATCTTGAAATTTAAGTTTTCTCTTCTTCCCTTCTCTTATTTTTTTTTACATAATTCATTGAAATATTTAACGTCCAAATTCGAGATATGGAAAATGCAAGAAAAGTTTATCTTTAATTAAATTTCCGCCGTGGAAAAATTGACTCATTGCTTTCTCCAAAGACTCTATACTCTAGGGAGACGTTATGTATTATGAAGTCAGCATAACACTGTTCAGCTCTTATCTCGTCACGGAAGTTGCATGGACACGTGGGTTCGCTCCTCCACGGCTCCACAACTATGATTGACACCGCGGTCGAGTGGTTTCCTCCGGAGGGTTTGATGGGACTTTATAAACACCTCGAGCACTTCTCAAACAGCTATCGCCTGTAAATACCCTCTGGGGCCCTATCTCTTAGAACCTTTATGCCCTAAGTCTCGTAATGATTCCGCTTGCACCGCTTGGACGACGACGAATCAACTCGCCCTCTTGGGAATTCTCCAAAAGAGACTCTCGCCTGGTCCGCGAGCTGAGCAAGATCGAAGTAATAGGAATCGATAGCGAGAGAGATGTCGCCGTTCCCGAGGTTGCCGGAAGCTCATTGGAAGTGATACGCAGAGAGGATGAATATGGATGAAGGTGGACGGTAGTCAGAAATCACGAATGGTGGGATGTAGGCCTGGTGAAAAAAAAAAAAATGTCCGTTGCAGATGGCACTCATTCATTGAAAATCCTATTGCACTCGCTCGCGTACGTTTTTATTGACGATGCGGTGTGTTTGTTCTGTAACCAAAGGGCTTTGAATCGACTCGCCACTCCTATTACGATTTGTCCCTGCAAATAGGATGGAATCGCATTCGTACACGGTTCAGTCCACGGCAGTTAAAAGTTTCGATCGATGAATTTCCCTGATTGAACCGAACAAGTATCAGTCGTCAGCTGGTAAAAAATATACAACAAATGTATTTGCCACGGTCCATAAGAGTGCATAATGGCGAACGGGTTAAACAACTCCTCGCTTTATTCCGCTGTCTATCATCCCCCCCCTCCCCCGTAATCTCCCCTTGTGCGAGAACATAGAGAGTCGCGTCGTGATGAGATGTTAGTACGGCGGGCTATTTCTCGTCGGGAATTTTTCTCAGGAGCACGGAAGCAGTCGAGCGTGCGGATCGAAGGTGTCTGCAGGTATCATGAAGTGCATTCGGCGAGTTGTAGATGCGGCAAGGGGGAGGCTGAGACCGGGCGGAATAATCTCGCGCGCGCGCGCGCTCTCCTCGTGCTTCGTATCAGTCTTTCAATTTTCCGCGAGTGCCGTACACACATCCGGCATGCGTCTTGCCTGTGGCAAACAGAGTCTCATCTCAATCCTACAATTGTGATTCATCGGTCTTACTACGGAGAGTAACGACGGAAATGCGTTTCGATTATTGCAGTCTATTCCTTATTGTTTGTGAATTTTGAGATAGGAAACACGCTTGTTTCAGTTATTAAAACGTTATTAAACGTGCCGTGTCGATTAATTAAAATTAATTTATTTACGAAGTATAACAATATGTGATATAATTTATAATATAATGCGCAATATAGTATAATATCGAAGAAGTAAAATATTCGTTTATTAAAATTAAACATTAATACTTTATTAATTCTTATTAAAATATGCATGCGACGGATGATAATTTATTAAAATTAGAAGTAAATAATTTATTGAAATAACTATTTAATTGACGTATAATAGCTGTTTGTTAAAATTTTAATCGACATGATTTAACGATTTCAATATTTTTTAATGATTTTATATATAATGTTCATTAATGCGTACATTTGGCAGTAACAATATATAAAATTGACAAATTTATATTTCTAATTTCTGCAAAATTCTTATGTAAATAGATAAAATTTTCTCTTTATACCTAAAAGTAAGATAGAAGCAAAGTGGAATTTAATTAATTGGAGCAAGCTAAAAATAAAAAGTAATTGCATATATCCTTCTTTTCTTTTAGACCTATTGTTCTATTGTTCTATTGTCAGATATTAAACAGAAAATTTCTTATTAAAAATAAAAATTATTCTAATATATTATTAAAAATAAATGTTTAATTTTCATAAAGTGCTTTTACAAGAAACATTATAAGAACAACTTGCGATTATAATAAAACGGACATTTATACATCTGCTCAGAGTGAAATGAAAATATAGAATGCGAGTGACAGAATAATTCATGTCTGGCCATGAATACGCCTTGATCACTCACGCATTAAATCAGTTCGCGCGATTGTCTCCTTCCGCTTTCAGGAACGAGTTTTGTGATCTAGCGTAATAAACAATATCAGATAATAATGTAAGTCGCATGACTGAACTCGAGACTCGAGTACGCGCGATATTTGCGAGTACAACGCGGGAGGAAGCGCTCGTTGCGATCGTCGTTGCGACGACGTTGCAACCGGCATGTATCCCGTTAACGGACGTTTGTGTATGCGTGCATGTAAAAGCTACACACTCTGAGGATGATCCGGTGGTCGCGAGCCAGGCTGCGGTACTCTGCGGCAATGCGCGTCGCCATCTTGGTTTATCGATCTTGTTGCCTACCCTTCGCCTACCCTTGTCCTCTTCAGTCGCCACGATTCTCTCCCCGTTGTTCGTTCACCCTCTCTCCTTTCCATGCAATCCTCTTTCTTTTCTGCCTTTCCTTCTCTCTTTCCTTCGTTCAACCCCCGCCGCACGCTTCTCTTCCGCTTTTGTTCCGGCCGGCTTTTTGTTCTCGCGTGCGCGCGGATGAGCATCGTTAACGTCTTCTCCTGTGCCATATTCGTCAAATTCTTGTTTGTGAAAATTCTACGTGCGTTTGGTATCCAACAATAGGAATGTCATTCAGCGAAAAAGAATGGCTATTATTTTTTATATGGAAAGTAAGATTGTTAAGAACTTGCCTGAAGAAACTGTGTGCGTGGATAAATTTAATAATATTAAATATCTGTCTTTCGTGAATATCTGACAGTAAAAATTTGACATTTAAAAGTATTGTTGAAGTTAAAGTTTCATTCTTAAAATTCAGTTTGCTAAAAGCTATTACAGTTTTCAATTGCTTGCTACTTAAAAATCGTTTGCGTCTCTACTTCAGAACAATGATCAGTCTTCTTAGCATGGATCTATAGTTCAGAGGAAATGTACTTCTGAGTTGTAATGTATAAACCGATAGAAATACCATTTGTTCCAGTCTTTTTTTCAAGAATCATTTTACCAAAGTTAAATGACGAAGATTAAAATTTATCCTTTATTTTATTTTACGATTGAATTATTTCAAATTTAATTTTTGAATATAAAAAAATTTAATACTTCAAAAAATTTAATATTTAGATAAAATATAATATTTTTATTATAGCAAAATGTTTAATAACGTATTGTTTAAATTTGGCTCTCTAATTGCTCAAATTTTAAAAATTTTATTTCCGCTTTTTAAATTAATTATGTCCAAGTTTTAGACAGATATTTCGCTTATTTCTTCCTTTATTAGTATTCCGTATCATCAGCTTTCAGCTAAAGAGAAGACAAGCGTTCGGACCCCTTCGCGCACAGGCTCGTCTTTCCAACGTTGTTTGCGATTCAAGTCATGCACATCGCGTGCGCTTCATTAATTAATAAACACCCCCTCGTCAGCGCAGAGCGCACCCCGGAAGAACCGCTCAGCCGAAGACACCCTCTCGCGTGCACTCGTTCGCAGTTAATTGTCATGGCGGTGCACCGCAAGATGAACGCGAAACTTAATAATAAAGTCCCATTGATCCTGATTCACGATCCTTATGAAGCGATCCTTGAGAAAGCTCGGCAAGAACAAGCGACCAATCAGGCAAATTCGCGGCTTTCACGGCAAAAACAAATAGGTCGAAACTCTCGAAACACCGTCTTTTACGATTAAGAAGCGATGGAAAAGTCCGCGCGGAAAAGAACTTTATAATTTAATTCTAGTTCAACGTGTGATACAAAATTTGAAATAAATAAATGAGAAAGTTTATTATTCTTCCTTATATTTGGTGTAGCATGTTGCGACAAATATTCTTAACTAAGTTAGGAAACTTACTGCTGTACAGATAATATTTTACGATTTACGCGTAACACGATTATCGCTATGATAAGAATTAGCGAGGTAAACTTTTTCTGTCACGGATGGAATTTCTCTCAGAGGTGGAATGGACGAGAAGGATTCTGTGAGATAGTGCAAGGCCCTTTGTCGAGGACTGCTCACATGACTACAAGGGACCGTAATAACGATGACTAGTGACTGTTATTCATAACGCGATAACGACCTCGTACGTTTCGAACCATCCGCGCAATTACGCGAACACCTACGAGCGAAGCTTGATACAAATTACCTAGGGCGACTCGTACCTGCGTAGTTTCCGTAATCGTGAGCGATGGACATACCTAATTGGCGGATTAGGTTGACGTATAGGACACGCCAAGTCCGTCTTACAAACTGACATTCGATACAGATGTCGACTCAAGAGAAAATAATACCCTGGATTCTTTGGAAGCTGCATATTTGTTGAAATCTTATTCCATGAATTTTTTTTTTGTAGAATATAACATATAATTTTTATTCTTCGTGATTGTACATATATCTATAGTTATATATATTTATTATTTTGATTCTTTCATTCTTTTACAAGTTTGAGTTTTTCTCTCATGGGAAAATGATCCAGATGTCTTGGCTCGACAAGTAGCTGTTTCAAGCATTGATTTAAATTTCTAGAAAAATTGAAAGAGGACACACGCCTGAAGAGAGTTTCACGCTAGGTAAACGTGGCATAAATCGAGAGCCGGACCGAGAGATTCGAGCTTCGACCAAGCTCCATGTAACTCGGTAAGCTTCTTATTGTCAACATCAGACGATTCGATCCGCTCGGGTCTGGTTGGGTTTGGACTTTGAACCAGCCAAGAGACATAGGAATACTCGCGACACTTTCATATCTAGTATTTTCCATTTGACAATAGCATGTAAATACTGATGTTGACATTGAGAATCAGATATGACATGTAAATATGGGCAAAGAAATATTTTATATTTGATATTACAAAGACAACTTATATAAAGAAAGCTTTAATAAAAACTCAGACTTGTAACTCAGATTTATATTTTATATTTGTTATTAAATTATACATTTTTTATATTATTTTTAAATTATCTTTTTTTTATATGCTTTCTACGTCTCTTGATCTATTTCGCTTAACATGAATTTATTATATGGAAGAAATATGTTTGAAAAATTATGTTTTTTTAGCATATTTTTTTGATAGATAAAATTAAGTTAAATATAAATTAAACTTTAGAAAAATATTGTTAATAAGTTTTTATAATAATATACTTCAAAATTACAATAACAGGATAATAATAGGGTGAGTTTATAATTGTTGGATTACATTTTCCAAGTCATTCTCTCAAAAACTATGCTTTTGACGAGGTCCTCCTTTGGTATTCATCTTCTCGATTGATATCGCCATGCTTGAAGGGTTTCATACCAGATATCATTCATAATCGTGATACGACAGGCTCGCTTTTGCCAGGCGTGAGTCTGCTGTTCAGTTTCGGGGTTGCGATTTCCGCCAGGCGAGAAACTTGCTTACTAGTCTAGGCCGGTCAAATTGGTAGACCCTCGATGGTAGACCCCCCCGAGGACTACCAGGGGAGCGAATACCAAAGCGTAGTCGTCCGACAGAACGACGGGAGAGAAAGGGGCCCTGCGTAAGGAATCCACCATGGCATCCACCACATCTCACAGTTAATGCGTGTCGACGCGACAGGGATCGTTAGCCACGGTATGCCAGACAATAATAAACAGCAGCCTACTACTGCCGCCGTCCATGGTTGAGTGTTAGTATCGCACCATAATGACTGGCAGGTGATTCGTGTAATCGCGATGCTTGCGCTCTTTGCGCCAAAAAAAAAAAAAAAACGAACGAGATTCGCAGGGAGTCATTGGCCGAGCGTAATAACAAAATCCTGCTCTCATATTCGGGATAATTGGAGAAATTGCAATAACAGTGAGCATGTGTACGGTTACACGTGTTAATTGAGTTTGCAGTTTGAGACAATTTTCATGAATGAGACTCGATGTCTTCTTGTTTTTGATTCTGAGCATTATTATTTGACAAAATAATAAAAATTATTTAACGAAATAATTTTTTTCGTGTGTAACAATGGAAATGCAAAAGTTTAAACTGAATTATAATTATGAAGAGTGAAAGTTTAATTTAATTTTCTTTGAAGATTCGAGATAAAATAAGAACGAATACAATTTTTAGATAACAAATTAATTTATTTTCAAAATATTGAAAAAATATAGTTTGCAAATAATTTATGTTATTTTCTATTTCTGTTCACCATTTTCAGTGTTTTGAGAAGTAGGACTATTATAACAAGTGTGTAATTTAGGATGGCCTAATTTCCCGCGTTTTCCAGTGTTTCCCCGGTGTTTCCCATGATGAGTAATCTAATTGGAAGCGGGTGAAACCGATCAACGTGATAGTCGCTTCTCGTATAATCGAGATCGCACTAATTTGAGGCGCCTCACGTTCGTCCGGCCGCAGCTTGTCGGTTCGCCACTCTGATCGGATTACCTGCGAGACTACCTGTCGGTTATAACAAATGTATAGGATGTCTCAGATGAACCACTTTTTCTTTTAACGATTAAATGCTATGCGTTTAATTAAAAATTCTAGTAAAAGGCGTTTAATAATTATTAAGTTTTAAATGATGTAAATTAATTAAATTTGTCAACAAAATGTAAATATTTAATTAAAACTAAATGAACGAATTAAAATGAATTATTGGCGAAGTGCTGCTAATCCGGTAATTGCATGATAGATGATAGCATATCATGATAAAATGATAAATCTTTAACAATAAAATTTTATTTTATTTCAATAATATGCAACTAAATTTGTCAGTGTTGTGATATTATTTACACGATATTTATTACTGAAAGAAATTGATAAAATAACAAAGTTCTCGCCAATTTTTTCCGATAGCAGATAATTTTTATACGTAAATCTTTTCAGGTGCTACAATCTCGATTTTGCTTAAAAGTATACCGATAACCATGATAACCGTGATATAAAGGATGTCGTGAGATATGTATTTTGATTTCTAGTATCGTGGCACAGATTATTATGGCGAGTTGTGAATATTTCATTCGTGCTAACCGCAAGATCGAGAAGGTAACATAAACGTCATAACTGTCAAGTGTAATTTCCACCTTGACGTGTGTTTAATCTGTTCTAATTTGGCAGATGAGGGACAATTCGCTAAAGACACTAGGTCCAGAAGGGTTTTGACATACTTACATTAAACATTAAAGTTGAAATCCTTACAGAAATTCTATTCTTAGCATGAAATATGATCGATCAAATCTTTTACATTATTAAGAAACTTTATCCAACCTCGCTAGAAAGTTTTTTAAAGAATGAAAGAGGAAAATTTAATGTAAATTTATGTTAGATGAGTCCATATTCGCCGCGTTTAAAAAAAAAAAATTTTTTAAATTTAATCTTTTGAAATATCTTTTGAAATAGAATTTAATAAGTAGATTTTGAGAGTTAATTTTTGTTAATTTTATATTTGTTATACTTATGTTTAGCTTTATAATTAAATCAATTTTATTTTTATCTTTTACAGTTTTTATTTTTATTTACTTAATAATGTAAGATTCAAAGTATCTTATCGCGAATATACGATTGTAGAGCGTTCTGCAATATTCGTACTTTAATAGTAGTAAATTTTAGGAAATTGATTTTCTCAATTAACTGAGTAACATAGTCGGCTGATCTTCAATTAAAATATAATATTAATAAAATACTAAAATGCGAAATTTTAAAATGCGAAATTTTATTTTATGTATATTTATTTTATATATGTTATACCTTTGATATACCTTTTGAGTTCTATATGGCTAAAAACATTGATCGCGTTACTTGATACAAAGCGATTCAGACAAATGCCTTCTATAAGATATCCTGTACTGTATTGGAATAAAGTTCGTAATGGGCTTACTATACTATATATTATAGTATCCAGAACATAGTACATGGTTCAACGATACCGGAAGGGATTCGAAATGGTTACTTGTTCCGGTTACTTGTTCCGCACAGGAACTTCCGTAAAGACAACCATGATATATTCAGGAAGAGCTTCTCTAGTGATTCCGACTGGACTAGCCATTCAAAGTCTATTGTCCTCGTAATCTCGTTTGTATGCTCACGCTCGTCACTTGTGCGAGCTGTGTCACCGTTCCGCCCACGGCATTTCTGGCCGGTCAGATTCTCTCTCTTTCTCTTTGGACTCACTTTGTGTTAAATATGTGTGTGTGTGTGTGTGTGTGTGTGTGTGTGTGTGTGTGTGTGTGTGTGTGTATGCGTGTATGTGCGCGCGCGCGCGTGTGTGTGAGAGAGAGTGTGGTGAGAGAGAGAGAGAGAGAGAGAGAGAGAGAGAGAGAGAGAGAGAGAGAGAGAGAGAGAGAGAGAGTGTGTGTGTGTGTGTATGTGTGTGATTTGACGTCACACATCCCTGACGCACGCTCAGCGAAGTGCGAAGTGTCGCCGGCACTACGTTTGAAGAATTAAAGCGGATGTCGCATGCGATAGCCAATCGATAAAGATATTCCTGGTCCTCGTGACTTTATGATTTGACATTCGGACGTGTAGGGGAAAATAGCAAGCGATAAAAGGTAAAAGAGAAACGAAAAGATTATCGCTTACGCTAATCCTAACTCTTGACTGGATACAGAATCTAGAATTGACGTAAAGTAATAATAATGATAATTGCTGGAAATAAATCCTAAATTGCGGAGCATAATTATTTGTTCTCGTTACATCTCTTTTCGATGAATGGTGGAAAAATTTAATCAATTTGTTATTTGTACGTTGTTCCCGTTAGTTTTATCTTCGTAAGAAAATTGGAGTCCTTTTTTGCGATCAGAAAGGCCTCGCAAATTTACATTTTGGAGTATGCCTGATAAAGTGATGCCTTCTTTTCAACACGGAATATTGATTTCACGATTTCATATCCTGGATTCTAATCTCGCCGTATTTCCGTTTATCCTGTATTTACCCGTGGTATCGTGGGGCACACGAACGAGCGCGGAATAACAAGGTGGGTGGAGTAGAGGAGCGTTTCCTTTCGTTAAAGTAGGAAATCTCGCGTGGTCCAACGTGGATCGTGAGAAACGGTCTGTGGGCGTTTCTCGTAGGCCCACTCGTACGCGTGTCTCGTTAATTCGCCCATCTAATGATACGGAACCTCCATGCCATTATTAGATAATCCGTTAATAGCGCGGAACGCCGGCAGTGATCGCAGTGATGCCTTCAAAAAATCTTTTCACGACGCCGAGCACGAAGATAAATATATTTTTCATATCTTAATAAAGAATTGCATATCTTACTCTTATAATATAACTCATACTAAATTTATAAACCTTCTCATATAGCTATCAATTATATAATTTATAGATGAGTTATATTTAAATTATTTTTAATTTAATCATATTACTTTCTATAAAGTTTGGAATATATTTTGTCTAATATCTTTATTTAATAACTTTTATATATAGAAATTTAAGCGAGAGATTATATAAATTAATTAAGTAGAAATTATTTGAAATACAGCTAATTTAAATACGATTAATTATAGTTATAATGATTTGTAATAAAAATTAATATAATTAATACACTTTTATAAATATGTAAATGCAAGGATACCAGGCGGTACCAATCGATTTTTATTCGTTCGATACTGGCGTCGCTTTTGAATTCAGAGTATTTAAAAATTTATGAAGCATTATTGGCAAAGTGTCCAAGGACTGGTACTTGGTAAGTGTATATCGAGCAGTGGAGTTTCCAATCGGCATTAATCCCATAAATTCTACGACAGGGACTACAAGCCCCGGCCATACAACATGTAATTGGTTTCTCGCGCAGCTGGGATTCTCCGCGAGCAAATGGCCTGTTTCATGGTTAGGTACGGACGATGACCGTGGAAACATGCCGCGAGAACATCTCGATACGAGTGTCGGATGATTACAGATATTTGACGTGGTTATATCGGTCGCGATAATTTTATATATAAGCCTAAAGGCTTGATGAAAAGAAAAAAAGGAGTGTTAAAAATGAGAATATTGAGAGATAAATTCGCTCAAATTTCCATCCGCTTTGCGAAACGGAGCAAAGCGAAGATAAGACTCTTTGATTTGTTCCCTTGTTATAAATATCTTCATAAGAAATCGAGGGTACCGTTGGCTCTGAAGAATTGAACTGTATTAACAAAAAAAAAAAAATTTAATTTCTTTTTTTGTTTTGTAAAATATTTTTCTGAGAAATTTTAATATAATCCACAAGTGATAATGATTTTGAACGTTAATCCGGCGATTTGCTCTGTTCTACCGATCTCGTCCGACAGCATTTATAATGCCTAATTTAATTATATGTAATTGTGCACGGGTCACAACCCCCACCACTACACCCACCACATCATTATTATCGTTCCCGGTAACGTGGTACGGCTACTTCGGCTGGCGTTGGAAAGGGTGGAAACGCGGCTCAAAGGGGTTATTTTAGGAGTTGGTAGGTGGCCGTCCGATGGAACGTCCGCGCTTCTCTTTCTCTCTCTCTCTCTCTCTCTCTCCCCCTCTCCCCCGACTATCCGCTTCCATTCTTTACACTGAAACTGCCGTTGCTCTCTATCGCGGATGTCGGGTTGACACACGTGGAATCGTGAAGCAGTGTTCATCGAGTAAATAGATCGGACATTTTTCGGTCATCGGACTAATATTACTGTGTAAAGGGAAAAGCTATAGACATATCGAACTGCATGTGAATTATTCATTAAACTGTACTTGAAAATTTTATGAGGTTTTGAAGGCTAAAACGATTAGATTAGATTCTAATTTCCATATATTACTTTATGAAATATTATTTTATTAATAGAGTATTATATAATATGAATATAATATATAATATTCACTTGTTAAATGAAATTAAACAGACATTATTTTTGTTCGG
Source organism: Pogonomyrmex barbatus (assembly GCF_055798465.1). NCBI lineage: Eukaryota > Metazoa > Arthropoda > Insecta > Hymenoptera > Formicidae > Pogonomyrmex > Pogonomyrmex barbatus. Next base: position 21,289,104 of record NW_028297098.1, read on the forward strand.
ACAATCGAAATTTCATTATATAAGTTAAATAATATGTGCAATAATAGGACAGGAAAGATTCGATCATAAGAGATTAAGTTCGAGAATATACTCTTATGGATTGTGAGATTCTGAAAGAGAAGAGACAGATCGGAAATTGAACGAATGCTTAGGCGATCTTGTCGCGATTCGTGTTTATTTGAAGTCCGCAAGAACTCTGTGCTCAAGCGAGAGCAATGACGACGTCATTTCACATTTCGAGATATTCGCTATGGTGCCATAAACGATCCCTATAAAGTTGTATCTGCGATATATCTAGGATACACATTTTAGGTATACATATATGTGGAGAAAAATATAAATACAGGTCGATACATAACCTGCAGAAACTGTCGGCGATACAATCGATCGTCATAAATCGCCGATCCGGCACTTTATATTTGCACTCTCTATATTTTTGCGACATTTTAAAAACATTTATTGTCCATGCGCTTTGACAAACATTGAGAGTATGCTCAATGACATTTTTTGATTTTCTTAAAGGCTTTGATCCTTTTCTTATCGCTAGCAATTTAATAACTAGACATTGAAAATTGATAACTGGAACTAACTTTTGAGCGCGATTAATAAATCTGTTGTATTTACAATATAAATTAGATATAACTGATATGAAATCTAATCAATAACTAGTTTCGTTATTATGCATAGATTTTAAAAAAATTGATGAATCATCAGAAGATATTAATTTAAAAAGTATAGAGAGAGAGACGAGAGAACTTTAAAAATTATTAAATATTAAACATTTATAATAAATTATGAGATTATGAGAAATGTAATGTATTTTCATTCGTTCGAATTTCAGTACCTCTTGAACAGGTCTTGATCGTTATTTACCTTTATGCTTCCTCGGTAAACCAGCTACCGTAATTCTGTGTAAGCTTCTCCATCGAGGAAATTTCATAAAGAATCGCATCCGCTCGCGCACGCGAAAGAATTTCCGTGAAAAACGATAACCAAAATTGCATTTCTGATTCGTCGAGGATACTTTCAGGAGTGCCGTTGCAGGGAGCAGCTTCTTTCAGCGCGATTTAGCTACGAGGAAGAGGGGATGGGATGAACATCTCGAGGATTAAATTCCATCCTTCTCTCTCCTCCTCGCTTTCGTTTTCTCTCTCGTCCGTCGTGGCAAATCGACATTTACGCGTTGGAAAAGCGCAAACTCATCGTCGGCGAGCTCAAAGGCGACGACGTCTTTCTAGGATGATTCCTGCGAAATGCATCGCGTTTGTTGCGCTTAATTAACTTTAATTAATCCACACCGCCCGGGGGATTCCGTATCTCGCCGAGATTAAGAGTAGCGAGATTAACATACCGGCGGCTTGGCAATCTGTCGTGCGTTTCTCATGAGTAAATGAATGTGTACGTTTACGTGGAACTTATGTTTGAAGAACTGACTTTCTCCAAGATATGTTTGGACAGGCCAAAAATTCTTCTACTCTGTCAGTCGGATTTGATTAATATATATATTTATATTATATTTAAACATATCGTAATAAGCATGCATTTTAAATATTGCTAATTAACATATCACTGACCAGAAGGTAATATTAAATAAACTTTATAACTTATAACTTTATTTAATATTATATTATTAAAGATAAATACATTTTTTATGAAAATTATTTTTCTTAGAGGAAACGCAATCTAAATTTATAATTAATTCTATTCTTTTTGGTATTTTGGTATTTTCTTGTTTGCTGCATAAAAGTAGCTTTTAGGTATATAATTTTTAGAAATTCTATATATTTACAACCGTGGACGATCTAATTATGGGGAAGTCAGTAAATAGCTAGATCGCCGTTAAATTCGCAACTTCGTATCACGTGTACTCACGCGTAACGCAAGCACGTGTATATGCACGTGTGTCGTATCGCAACAGATCTCGTAAGCTGATTACGAGGATATATCGCCGTAGCAGGTCGGGTCGATTTTCTGGTTCGATACTTCTTCCTCTCGGCTGAGCCGGTCGTCTTAAGAGCTCGTCGTCCGCGTCGATCTTGGTTCTTCATTTGCCGCTTCGTTGAAGATCCGCTTCTGAAAATACGGTCGCGTGGAAATTACTAACAAGCGATAGTCGGCGATCGATAGTAAGCGGATTTAAGTTTATCGTGGTCCAAAACTGTAACGGAATTGATACAGTTCGTCCACAGTTTTTCACCGAATAATAAATTACAGAATAATAAATTACCACATCCAAGCGCAGCGGAGTATTTATTTTTTATATTAGAATACGAATCTCTTAAATTATATCTCAATTTATATGATATTTAATTTTTTAATTTTAATTATTTGTACATTTTTTAAGTTGGTATAATTTCTTTCGGCTTACGTTATTCGAGGGTAAATGCAGCCGCGACAGATTCAGAGAATAACCGATGGAGTGTTGGTGCCACTGTCGTCGAGCGATTTCGGAGTTCAATTTTGACTTGTGCCACTTTCAAAATGGCTATTTCGTCTAAACGAAGAGCTATTCTTGCTGCCGCATTTGCGAGCCGCGAGGCACCCATTGCCACCGGGCATGCTCGACGTAAAGTGTAAATCGCACGTGCAATGAGTTGCGGCAATCGATTGCGCGGATGTAGAACATGCTCCAATTTGCGCGAGAATTGCACATGTAAGCCGGGGTCTTGTGACAGTTTACGGTCTGTTTCGGGATGAGAAACGTGGTTGTTGATATTCCAATAATTGTCCTATACTTTGAACATATTTATAATTTTTCCATCTAAAACAAAGAGGTACAAGATTTACGATATGAAGAGAGAAAGAAATTTAAAAACGATTGTATTACGATTTTGTTATATAATTATAATTTAAATTTCTTTTTCGGATGTCTTCTCTTAGACTAGAGTTACTTCATTATTAAATACATTAAATGTAATGTAACGTATAAATTACATTGTTATAAAAAGAAAAATAAAACAAATACAAGAAAATTACTACAAAAGGTATAATATGATTAAATAAAAATTGTAAATAGCTTGGCGACGTGGTCCAGGTATATTTGCTTTATTTGCACATGCGAGAAAACGGTGGAGGAATCAAAAGAATGCTAGACACAATACGAACGAAGAAAATGATCCGGAGGAGGAAAAAAAACGAGAGAAAGGGAAATGTATTCAAATCGTTATTTTTATCTCGTCGCAATGGGAGAGTGGTATGTATGTATTCCTTTTCTAGAATACGCAAATCTTACGTATGTCGTATTCTGTGATCGTGCGAAAACTTTGCAATATGAAAGACGCACCTGCGCGCATAGAGGGTGTTCCAACAGCGTCGAAATATTTCGATCACGGATCTTACAGGGAAATTGGGCTCTAGAAATTGGAATCAGGAAATTGGGATCTGAAATTTTTTTAATCAAATTTGAATCATATACATATACACACACACATACGTATACACTTTAGCAGCTTTTATTTTATTATTTTTATTATCTTTTATTATATATTTATCTTTTATTTATATGCATAATAGAAATGACTTAAAAAGACAAATGTCTTAAAACATTTGTAGGCATTTCTATTATGCATATAAATAAAAGATAAATATTTTTTAATCTTTTTATTAAAAGATAAATATTATTTACTTTCGTAAACACGAAAGGTGAAATAATGTAAGTAAATGGGAAGAATGATCTTCCTTCTTTCAGAAACGTCGAAAAGTTTTTACTTTTATAATTCATTAGGTTTCATTTTATTATACCCAACATAGACTTCCTCCGAGAATGGTTTCTGATGTTAGAGTATGGTTTATGACTGATACTTTACTTTGCAAGTCTATTAGGAAATTCCAGAAAAAGTATTTGCATCTTTTTTTTCTTCTTTATATTATATATGGACAATTGTCTGCATATTATAAAAGATCAGACAATACATAAAATTTTTAATGAAGAATTATGTGTATATTCTTTATATATATATATATATATATATATATATATATATATATATATATACAAATAAAGAAATGTTTTATTATCTAATACGCAGATTTGATTTTTGATGCTACATTAAATTAAATTTATTTAAAAGATTAAATCAAAACTAGTGTACTACAAAAAATTTAGCAATTATGCTTTACGTTTCTTGTTTTGCTAGAAAAATGTAAAATGAATTTTATAAATTTCTCTTTTAATTGAAAAAAATTTATATTTTATTATACTTATTTATTATTGGAATTATTTCCAAATATATTTTTCTCAAAAGAATATTTTTTTCCTGTATTGTATAGAGGTTACTATTTGCACAATTTAAAAGATCAGATAAAATTTTGTATCTTGATTACTCGATCATATAGATTATTTTATAAATATATTTTAGATGTTTTATTTAGAAAAAAATTAAACCGAGATAAATTAGAAAATACTTCTTTTTCTGCGATATAAAAGATGCAATAATTAAATTTAAGTTTCGTAATAATTAATTCAGAAAATGTTTTAATTTACTGCGATATTATATAATAATATACGATATTATATAATAATAACTGAAATTATCTAAGAATTATCTTTGAATTCACCAAGTCAAAAGTAGTCTGATACTTTTAGGCCATTTTGTATTACTACATGAAACACGTGTTTCGCCGTTGTGCGTGGGAAACCATGTGCTCTGTTTTCCTGTAGAGTTTTCCGACAAATTCGATAAGGTCGCGTTGAAAGGTTCGAAAGTCGATTTTTATTCTTCGCCGACGCATACGCAAATATTTGCATAAAATATTTACGAGATCAGCTGGCATATACGTGCATACAGCGAGTACATGCGTGTGTATATGGCGTATGCATCTGCGAGATAAATAAATAAGAGCGCCGACGCGCGTCGCGTCACGTTACACGTCACGTTTCTACGTCTTCGCGATATTTTTACCAATCTGTAATTCGGCAGGAATGCGATCGTCGCGAATCGTATTGGACGTTGGGCGATGCGTGATAACATAAGACGCATGTTTATTTTTAGCAGACGTATTCCATTGTCATTTCCCATCGTCGCACTGTCGACGACGAGGAGTAACGGGGCTACCGGGCGAACAACGGGAGCATCGAGCATTCATTCGTTATCAATCCCTTATATCAATTCCTTATCACACATGTATCGAGTTTGCTGGGACTAAAAAAATAAAAAAGAAAGATGGGAATGGAGTACTTTGTGAATAACTCGAGACGTAAATGCAACGAAATGCAAACTTTTTTCAAATAAAAATCTCTCTTATTTTAGCGGAATGAAAGATTAATTGGAGAAAAATATACATTAGGTGGAAATAATATTTGCACATTCTATTCCGCTGAGACAATATTTTGCGATAATAAAAGGAAAAATATTGCTAGATTAGTCAAAGTCCCATTTTTTGTTTTTCAAACGACTATTCTTTTTAATTATACGTTTACGCACACGCGTAAAATTATGGCAAAAGAAAAAGCTGCAAAATTATATATATATATATATATATATATATATATATATATTACACGTTACAATAATTTATTACAATGATTATCAAAATTGTTATACATAGAAGTTATCCGGATATTTTCCAATTCCATTGTAAACATTAGGCAAAAAGCGATTATCCGGAAAATGTCTCGCGCAACGAAATTATGCGAAAGAAAGACACAATAAGGTGCGCGTAATGAAATCTGAAGGCCTAAGTTGGCGCGGAAGTGAAAATCATAGAAAACGGAGTTAACGCGCTTCGAAGGATACCGCGGCTTGTTCCCGAGGTTGCTCTCCTCGTCGGAGGGACAGCTGGTGGTGGTGGTGGTGGCGGCGGCAATGGCGGTGGTAATGGTGATAGTGGCGACGGCGGTGGTGTGGCTGTCGTTCGCGTAGGAGTGGCAAGAGGAAGGGGGAGCGGGCCGCGCGCGCACGCGTCAGCCTCCGATGCTCCGACTCCCCTGATCCGTTCAGTCTTGCGCGACCCTTCACGTGTGTCGTGTCTCTCCCTCCGTTCGGATCGGTGTCACTTCGATTCTTGCGTCACTTTCCCGCCCGCCTGTGCCTCTCCCCTTCGTCCAGCCGCCGATTTTCCGCCCGGCGACCGTACAACTCGCGTTCGCCATTTCGTCGGAGCGAAGGGTGCGATGATCGTAGTCGATCCCGAATCACGTGCGTAGATGTGCACATGTCACACGCGGAGACAGGAAGTGAAGCGAGCGAATCGCGTGCTCTCTGGACCACGTGGCGCCACGACTGGTGTGTGTCTCAAGAATTTTCCCGCGCGCTCTCCTTCCGCGCGACGGTTTTGCATCGCGACGCTCCGATCGGATAGTGAAGTTCACGACGCGGCACGGTACACGTGGTGTGTAATTGCACAAAAATTTTATACTACATTGGACGATTTAAAACTCGAACCTTGTTCGGAAAGATCGTAGAATTTTTTTAACACGTTCCACAATTAAGAATATTCAATCAAACCTGCGGGAGGTCGCAGATTTGCGTAAAAAGAAATCACACGGTGCAAAATTGAGTCCAATCTCCTGCACGTCCGAATCCGCTGGTACGCACACGAAATATGCACACAGTGCATGCTGCAGTCATCGCAGTGATCGCATGTGATTCTACCCGACGAAGATAAAATTCGCGGAACATGGGTGATAAAAATCAGTGAGGTGTTTGTGCGCGCGCGTGAGCAAATAAGAGATAGGTGTAATCACGGTAGGGAAAAAGACACACGTCTTTTTTGCGTGAACGGATTCTCGTCGTCCGTGTGTTTTCTCCGCTTTTCTCGCGCGGATTCTCTCCCTCTCCTCGTGCCTGTCTCTGCGTCCCTCTCTCTTTCGCTCCGCTCGGGCCGCGAGGCCTGACGAGTGCGAGCCCTCTACTACTGCGCCGCGGACTGCGCTCGCCGCTCGCGTTGTAACCTGCCTGCCTCCTCGCTCGCCCGTCCTGCAACCCCTGTCGACTCGTGCCGCCACCCCCGCGAGAGACCGTCGCGGGATCGATATTTACGAGGTAAGATGGCTCGTCGCTTCTCCCTACGTGACTTTCGGCCACGCCGGTGCGAGCGTCATGTCCACATTCAAATTTCTCCTCTCAACGATCTACTCTTCTTCTTTGCGCAAAATTCTTCTGGTAGAATATGTAAATATCATCTTCGTATCTACTTTGTATCTCTTTTTTCGATCAATCCCTTTATTTGCTGAAAAAGATTGCGAGATAAATTTTACTGACTTTTTCCTCCTTGGGAAATATATCATCTCGGTGTTTTACTTGACGCTAATGATTGCTTTTGCATGAGATTACGATTATGTAACTGTTGATGAATTACGTAAGCATATACGTTTTGCGTAGTTTGGAATTCCATATGAATATCGTTAAATCGAATTGCGTTGTTATGTCGCGCCGAGTGCGATTGCGATTTCGACGATTTTGTATGGAAATTGTGGCGAATATTTGTGTTTTTTCACTCATTCAAAATTCAACGCGTTTTAAATTATGCGTCCAAGCTTTTCGTGAGAATTTTTCATATAGATTTTTTTATATAACAGAATTTTATATTCTGTGTTTTATGTAGAAATATAGGTTCTTTTTCCTTTTTTCTCTTATGTTTTTTATGATAATAGAACATACGATTTTTTGTGGTTTTATTTAATTGTATTTCTCTCAGCATGAAGACCTAAATGTACAGTGAAAATAGGTCTACCACATAAACAACATTAATCTCGAAGCTCGCATAACAATCCTCTGCGTATTTTTTCTAATAATAGACACTCTCAATAATCGATCGCAGTGACTGAATTTCGTTAGTTTGTCCATTTAAAATTTTAAAATAAGTTTTTTTTACTCTCTATGTATGTTCCCAATGTTTTTCTCTATCAAGACATCACGAAAGATGAAAATATTTTATAATGAAATGATGATTATTGTCAAATATCTTATTCAGTCGAAAATTATGCGAATAAATGATAACAAATAATACATAAAGTTAATTTCAATAGTTAACATGTATTTTAAACCAACCTAAATGATTAACAAGTGCAATAAATATAAAATTGGATATAATAATTAAAAAATATACAAGAAAGAAATTTCCAATATTATTTCTGTTGATGTTTACGATACGATGTTTTTAATACGGAGAATTTCAACGTTACTAATAAAAATATTTATATCGCTGAGAGTAAAGATTATCAGTTTCGCTTTTGCTTGCCTGTGCATTATTTTGCAAAATAGGATTTAAGCCTTTACGGTCATCGGCGCGTCGAGTAATGGCACGCGCGAAAACTTAGTTTAGTTACAAAGTAGCACCGCGTGAAAATGCGGATACGTAAATAAAGGATGTTACGTAATTCCTCCGTGTTCGCGAGCGAGGTCGGCTCTCGAGAGTATGCTCGCGCGGTAAATATACCTACTAATGCAAAAGCGAACCGATGCAAACGAGTCCGTGCGTGTTACCCGCTCTCTTTTGGCAGCGATTTACGCGGAGTTTACGTATTTGATCGTAAAGACGCATAAACAGTTCTGGAATCTGACCAGAAATCGCCGGCCGCGTGCCGAGCCAATGAATCCGCTTGCGAATTCACGATAATGGAAGCGCGAATCGCGAGATGAAATTGCCCGTTTTACCGTAAAAGAGCAAATTCGCAATGAATATTCAAATAGATATCGATACACACTGCGCAATATTGCGGTATTAGTGATCCCCAACATTGCATTGCGATTTACATTATTGAAGACTTAAATGTAATGACGGAGAAATTCTTCAGAAGTTCTCGAGAAAATTCATTTTGAAGTTAAAGAATTAAATCTGTATCTTGATAAGAAAACTTGAAAAATTCCAAGTTTCCATTCATTATTCTAAAATAATATTGAAAATTAAGGAAATATTAAAATATGATAATATTATTAATTTTCTTGCGGTACCTTTTTATACAGCTTTCAAGAATTATTTTTAAATTGCAAGTTTGAAAAATTAAAAAGGAAATTTCTGACTGAAAGGTCAATATTTTAGGCGATAGGTATTATATTTTGCCAATGAGCGTGTGCTGTTTAAATATGAAATGGTACCTATAAATTCCTGAGATAGGCTGGTTAATTATTGAAAATGATATTTCTATCAAGTATATAGAGACACGTAAGTTTATATATTCTACGCCCCATCCCATTTGGGAACTAATCAACGCGAATTATTAGCGATTCTCAGGTCAATAACGGGCAGTCATTTCGCGAGGCGTAATGCAGGTAATTACTTGACCAGCGAATGCATCCCCCAGCTTGGGGTCGTTAGTCGCATTCCTGGCATTCCGACGTGTGCAACGTATGCGCGTGACAATATAACGCACGTCGTGCGAGAAATCCGCCGAGAGATCCGTCTTGATCCGCCGAGATTTAGCCCGCTGACACTCCGCTTAATCTCGATCTAGCTGTGATCCTTCCTGTTACTTTCAAATTTCAGACATTCGCGACGAAGTCGCGTCCGTTTCCAACAGTGAAGTCGACTTATTTATGGTCGACTTATTTATTCATTGAGTGACAAGGATTCCTTATTTCCGCTTACACAGACCGAAATAAGAGATTCTTATTTGAGAAAGTAACGATGCTGTGTGGCAAATGAATGTGTGTGGCTTCAACTTCGGGAGCGTTTATGCTTTCATACGAAAGTAATCACCGTTCTTTTTTCAGTTAGGCTCGCTTTGAAAGAAAATGCGCGACTTTCGACGGGATACCCCTGTGCGTGCGCGAAAAAGGCGATCGTTAATGTGTTTACTTTGAAAGCAGGTCCAAACGGGCTCTCCCTTTCTTTATTCCGCTTACGTAATATCCCAGGGAGCCTTCTCGGGATTCGGGCTAAGGAGTGCACTATGGAAACGAAAACTACTTGTAAAGCAGCAATTCTCAAACATCCCTCGAGCGTTTTTGACCGGATATTTTTACGCAAAGCAGCTGAAGTTTATACCCAGAGCTTTATACTACTGTTTAAGAAACAATAGCAAAGAAAGTTCAAAAGAAGGAATATAATTGTCATAATTAAAAAAAAAAAAATAGTAACAGATTAATACAAATGCCAATTGTCGGTTTTTTAAAAAAAAAATCTTCAAGATATTTTTGACAGTTAATTTTATACGCGAGTGTGTTTAATAAAAATTTATCGTGCTTATAATTTCTCATTTCTCGATCTATCTGAAACATATCTATTCCTTCCCCCTCCATATCGTTGTATATTGACTTCTCCCCTCGACTATGTACACCCTAAAAGTTTGTCAACGTCGCGCCAGCCCTTTGCTCCGACGAAATGTCACGTGATCGAAATGTCAGCAATACTCTTGGCGTTGTTGAGAGTGACTGAGGATATCTAGGGACAACCGGACCTTGCTCGTCCAAAATTTCTTAGTTATGGGGATGAATATGCACTAAAATATCGATACAGAATGTTATTCTATCGAATTTAACTCAATTTTATCAATCATTAAGAAGCAAGTTTGGATTTATAATTAAATACTAATTTATTGTTTTATTTCAGAATTTGTTGTTTTCACATATTAATAGGAAATTGTTTATTAAAATTGATTTATTCTAATATCCGCATTAGAGAGTTGAAAAAAGGAATACATACGAAAAGTTACTGTTATAGCTCTAAAATATTACAAATCGATATCGAAACTACTTGGTAATTATGGATGCTTTGATATGAAATATAACTACACAAGAATTAAAATGATTAAAAGTAAGAAGTTAGCAATAACATCTTGATATCGGAAAGTTCTTTGAATTAATTATTCCTCAAGTATCCTTATCTCAAATTTATCACTATAAAATTTCTTACTTTTCCATATTAATAGGAAATTAAAACCTGCTATTATACTAATATCCACGTTGATAGAAAAAAAAATAGAAAAATATATTGGGAAATTTATTACATTCAATCACTTTAAAATATCGCAAATAAATACTAGAGATCATCCCATTCGACAAGTTCGTAATAAAATAAAAGCGAGATAATAGATCTCTACATTTTAAAAAAAGTGTAATGTGAATATCCATTATTCTCATTAGTTATCTCGCTCGAAAACCACATTGGGATGCCGTCATTAGGAAGCCGTGTCTCAAGATGCCGATGAAATCATCCGCTCCTTGTACCTGCATTATGTCCGCAGTCGCCGCGTCTCTCCCGTAGCCTGTAGCAATTACGAATGCCTTTGCGAAATTTCACGTATCTCGCACGATCTTCCGAGCAAAGGCGAGCGTTTTCTTCGTGGCAGCCGAACAATTTCGCAACCGCCTAACCGCCGCGTTCTACGAGCGTGCTTATTCTCGGCTACCACTCGAGGTGGTATTTCTCGCGCTGGTCCTCCGTTAGATCTGTCCGCAGTTAATAATGGCACGACTGTTTGATTTAACGGCGTCATTAGGGACCGCGCCTCTGTCTCTCTCTCTCTCTCTCTCTCTCTCTCTCTCTCTCTCTCTCTCACGCGCGCGCGCTTCTCTCTCTACTGTGTATCGCCAAGCCGCTTTCTTCGGTGGGCCTTAAGGACCGCGACGCCATCGTCCACGGCTATTAGCTTTTGCCGCTCTCCTCGAGTAATTGGCCGTATTAAATTTAATAATCCACCGGCCGCTGGGCGAGCCTAACCGCTTCCTATTTCGCGCTCTGGTAATCGGTTAGGCGGGTATTCCGAGTAAGCGAGAATAATTCACGAGCGTGAAGTCTCTCCTCATCTCTCGAGCGAAGACGAGAAGCGAGAAATCAGGGAGGATTAGGGAGCGGCTTTTGGAGAAGTTCGAGAAGAGGTAATATGCAAATCCGTTTCAGAGAGTGTGTCACATCTCTGTGAGCTCTCTGTGCGTATCCTGGATTTTAACTGATGTAAATGAATGCGAGACCACATTTGCTGTGTGTGAATTTTTAATACGGTAATGTAATGTCGATTTAACGTATGCGACGGGGTTGCAGAGTTGTTAGAAAGAGTAGAGTGAAAATGATGCGCATAGAGATATGATGTTATCTCGTAAAAAAAACATTTATTTGAAAGTGGTTCGTATATATATATATATATATATATAGAGAGAGAGAGAGAGAGAGAGAGAGAGAGAGAGATTTCAGGATTATTTTCCCAAAAATAAATTGTTCCTGCTTTTCATGTAGAGCGATACATGAAAATTTTTAAAATTAAATTGTAATTTTCATCAAATATGTATGAAATTTCAGAGTTGTTAAAAGAGACAGATAAAATATAATATTAATATGAATGTACCATTTTATGAAAAAAATAATTTTGTGTATAATAAATAGGATTCAAATCTCTAAAAAAGAGCTCGTGTCAACATACACATGCGATTAATATAAATTACATCACACGGCGTCACACTTGACAATTCAACGCATGAGATATTTGCAAGTTCGTGAATTTTTTAAAATATACCATATCAATTGTAATGTTAATGACGCGTGTAAATATAATCCAACAAGGATGTCACGTGTATGTGTATGTGTGCGTGCGTGTGTGTGTGTGTGTGTGTGTGTGTGTGTGTGTGTGTGTGTGTGTGTGTGTGTGTGTGTGTGTGTGTGTGCGTGAAAAGATGATGAGCTATTTCGGGGATTTAGGATTCCTGAATCTACCGGAAATCCGTTGACTGCTAAGCAGCGCGTGCAACAACGAGGATATTAGCGATTCGTATCGGGGGCGTAATCGGTCGCCGTATCTGACGTTGATTAATGCGACGGCGCGCTCGTACGAAATTGTTAAATCGCGCAGATCGCGCGTCCCGCGTCGCTCCCGCAATAGCTCGCGCCTAATTGCGCGTGATTTCGCCACGCCGCGAGCGCGGACACGCGCGGTTACAGTTGACCACGTAACACGCTTGAGAATTATGCGCGCACGTCCAGACATACGGTCAACACGTTCGCCTTCGTCTCACCGAGTATTACTCCGCGTCACTTTAGATCTCTTCGGAGAGCCTCAGGCTCGGTTGCACCCCCGACGTTGACTGACGTCGATCTATTCATTCTTAATAAATCAATCCTGCTTAGGAGGCTAAACGAGTACAGTAGATATAATATTTTTTTTTCGAGTAGCAGAAAGTACTCACACGATAGAAACTAGATAAGGATTCATTACATTTTGATTAAAAAAAAAGTATGAAAAAAGTTTGAGATAATCTTTTTTAAAAAAAATAATATATTTTGAAATATTTTTAATCTCTTGTATCGCGATGTACGGATGATTTTACCCAACCGAGTAATTTTTATTTTATTTATTTGGCTATTTTTTTTTAAGTATTTTTGACGTCGATTCATTAATTATAATCTAACAGCGAGTAGTTTTTAAATCTTTCATAAAATATGGATAATTTAAAAAGTTAAAGAGGATGTTGTTAAAGAGGATATAAGTGTTGTGTATAAATAATGTTCAATTAGTAATTTTCAAATTGTGCAATAAATAAGATGTCATCATAGATAACGGCATTGTAACTATGTCGGTGAGGTGGATTTGCGTTAGCGGCTGAGAATTTTCCGGTTTGGAATTATGAGCGCACTCGTCGAGACGTATCGATCAGTTGTTAATTTAGTTTCGAGAGCCTCGAGATGAAAATTTTAGCTCGTGCTGGTGTAACTGATTAAAACGCCGATTAATTCGCGTCGTGTCTTTCGTAGAGGGGATCGGTTTTCGGCAAATTCGATCTCGTGGATTCAATCGAACCGCATGTGTATTTGTTCGCGCTATGCCGATTAGCGCACCGAGAGTCGACGGTTAATTAATTTTCATTCCTGGAGATAGCGCCTTCCGTATCGGACAGTCGTAGATGTCTCGGCCTGTTAATTAAACGGCGGTCGTCGGGTGTAAAAATAAGATTGTTTTGGCTACGGTGAACGTTTTATCACTCCGCGCCTTCGTATTTTCCAACGCAGACGACATTGTTGGTCTTTTGCAACAGCACGCAGACCGTCGCTTTTACTTTTATCTACAATATTTTTCTATTTTAATAATTTGCTTTATTCGATGTTATATTTATTATATAAAATTATGAAAATGTTTATTTATAAATGTTGAAAAACTTAAATTAAATTTTTATATTTCACTACATTAAATATTTTCGTAACGAAAATATTGCGATGACAACATAATTTCTTTTAAATTAGGGAAATTTGATGCTTACAAAGTTATTTACCGCATCGTTAAAATTTATCTACTGATATGCCATTATTCCACACAGTTTCTATCCCATTAAATCCCATTAAAATATTATTACGTAATGTAATCCAGCATAATAACTAAAGCATATATCTTGAGTTTCCGATATAAATCTCTGGCAAACGCGAACTAATCTGAATTAATCTTAGATTACGCTTCACAGATCTACTGTTTACTGCAACGTAACTTAGAATGGCAACTAAATCGTACATCAGTTGCGTAATGTAATCTTACGCCAAATCCGGAATAATCTAAGCGTCTCGACGTTCAGTCAACATCTCTATAAAGTCGGCACGTGTGACGAGAAAATTATATGTGTGTGGAAGGAGAATCGTTTTTATCCACCCCCTTGCGCGCAAGGGAGTTAATAATTTTGCTGTGGCACTACCCTTGCACGACATTAGTTTTGCGACGGAAGCGGATTACGTGAGCGGATTACTTTCTCTCTCTCTCTCTCTCTCTCTCTCTCTCTCTCTCTCTCTCTCGTCGGCGACTAAATGTCCGAGCTGCGTATCTCTTCTCGGGCAGATGGTGGGCGAGGCTGCGTTTAATTCGAGATTAATTTTCAAGATCGTGCGACGCGCTTTATAAAGGGAGCGTTTTCTCAGTGTGACATAGGTTAACGAGATAATTTAATGACACTTAACGGCGTCATTATGCGAGAACCGCGAGTTAAAGTGTTGTTCAGTTCATAGTGCAACTGCCACGGTGTTGGCATAAATCCGAGATAAATATCTTTATTTCATAACTGCCTTGTGCATGAAATTGTTTGATAAAAGAATTGAAGATTGTTACATAAAAAGAAAGCGATGCAAAAATGATAAGTAATAAATTATGCTAATTAGGTAAAGTTTAGAATTATATTTATATGAATGTAACAAGAGTGCTTCTCTCTCTCTCTCTCTCTCTCTCTCTAACATATTTTAAATATTTAATGACTATAAATAATTTTAACAAATTTTTTATTTAATAAAAAGTTGATGAATGATAAATGTTAATAGAATATATATTTTTTATAATTTCGTAAAAGAATTAAATTACACTTTCTTTTGAATAATAATTTATTATTTTTTGTTAATGCAAGGATTTGATATAGACCGAAATAAATTCTATATATGCCTATAAATACCGAAATATATTCTGCATATGCACTTTATATTTTTCACAAACGTAAACGTAGTATATCTTGTGAAAATTGGTTAATATATTGCAGGGGTCCTTGGGTAATTTGGGTGGTCAGGGCCCCAGAAGTCATAAAGGCGCGGCTGAATAGCTCGGTTCTCGGCGCGGGATCACGTGCAACGGGGACATAAACGACCCGGGGGCCGGTCTCGCACCGTTGCCCCATATTATTACATTAATTTTCCTCATTCTCTGCAAACACTCGGCAGATCGGCATTAAGATATCTCCATGGCCGAGCATACCCGCACTTCGGGACGTACGCTTGTTTACGTGGCCTGTGCTGTATGGCCATTAGTACTGGCCTAGCTAGATACGTGCTAGATCACCGGCAATATCGAGCTTTACGACCTCACGCCACGCCGTGCGACCAGATATTACGATCAACGTACTTCCGTATTCTTTCTATCATATTTCTCTTATCGTTTCCGATTTGCTCCGTGCGGATTGAATTCCATTTTACTGCAGAGTACGCGATGAATATTTTTTTCCACGTCTATTTTCGTATTCATGACATTTCTGGACCGTGTTCACGAAATTTCATTTTGCCTTTGCAGTTTCATGAAAGATAAAGATCGATTTTCGCCAATCCAATCGTATCCGCGCAGAACCAATTTGCCTATATGCCTGTATGTGGTGTTTAAAAAAAAAATCTAAAGACTAGAGGGCCTCTCGACGAAATATTTGAACAATAACTTTTAATCGCGACATATTTTCGCGAATGTACAATGGTGCTTCTATCTACGCGATGTATATTTACATAATGCGACGGCAATGTATAGACGCAAACTTTAATCGCACAAAAATTCGAGATAAAATTCTCTTATGTAGGCGAACGTTCCCGTCGTTGCGCCGCTCGATATGGTTGGAGTTATGTGTACCGGGTGTCCCGTTTAATTGACTCCGAAGCTCGCGTCACGCGTCTGAAAACGCGATATTTGCGGAATTCGGGCAATGTCTGGCGTGAGTCTTTATCGATCTGTCCTCGCAGGCTCGTAACGCGCCGATTTGCGCGCCCGGGAAAAAGCGAGAAGCGCTCTCCTTCTCTCTCCCTCTCTCTTCTCTCTCTCTCTCTCTCTCTGTCTCGCCCTCTGAAAACCAAGGGAAAAGGGCCATCCCCGCGGAATTCGCACGAGGGTCGTTTGATTTATGGTGAAAGTTCCTCGTCGCCGCTCTCCTCCGCCGAATTTCGTGAAGCTGCTACTCGCCCTTTTCTCGATCCCTTCTCGGGATGCGCGATCTTTTTCCTCCGCACTTCGCGAGAGCTCTCCCTCCTTCTCTTTCATTTCCTCTTTCACTCTTAACCCTTCGTTTAATCGCGTTCTTTCGGAGTGAGAAATTGTAGGCGGTTCGCATTTTGATACCGGCGGTCGACCAGGCTGATCGATTTCCTCGACCGCGCCTGTCGAAAATTGCTCTCTTACGATCTAATACACTGATGAATAACGATGTGTCCGCCGATGAAACGCAAAACATAGTGCTAATCACAGGTCCCGTTACACCCTTTTGGAAAATGTGGGGATGATTGAAGAGAGGAAATTAAATATGATTTAAATTAATCTGAATTGAGAGAGAGAGAGAGAGAGAGAGAGAGAGAGAGAGAGAGAGAGAGAGATGCAGAGTTTTGATATAGATTTGCAGTATTGTTTATTATGTTTTCTAAAATTATTTAATTAAAGGAAATATTTTAACTTTTTTTTTTACAAAAAAAATATTTTAGAATGCCGAATGGTATTTGGTTAATTAATTAAATTTACAAAAAATAAAAGCCGTTAGTGTAATATTTATCTTTTTTCAATTAACTAGGATTGTTATTTTTAAATTTTATTTAATAATGCAATTTTATAATAAAATGCAATTTTATAATAAATTATAATAAAAGTAAAGTAAAAATAGTAAAATTAATAATTAAATTAATTTTGTGGATGTAGAATGGATATTAATTTAATATTTGTAAATAAAATAATTCTATCTCATTGAATATAAGTAACTTTTAAGTAAATTATATTTTAATAATTTTTATTAAATAATTCGTTTTATTATCAACAGTTTACATGAATTATATTAACAATAAGTATATTGAAAAGAAATGATTATCGGTTTTAATCTTCGCAAAAGAGTTGTTTGAATGCTTTTAAAATTAACAAGAGTATTTTATTTTGTTTCAGGTATGTGTTTTATCACATTTTACAAGTTTGCAGTTGTCGATTAACTATACTTATTGGATAAGTTTGAAAAAGGTAATTATTTTTTATATTATTTTTTTATGTCATAAGGATATTCTTGTAATAGATATTTTGTAATATATTTTTAACAAAAATATTAAAATCAGAAGTCTTTATTTTTTAGTAACGAAAGTAACATAGTTAAGTAAATTGTGCGGATAAGTTTTATCTTTTTAAATGTGTTAATTGAACTTTGGAAGTTTAATTTACTGCGTTGAAAAAAAAAACGTTAATTAAATACAGTAATAGTTTTTGACGAATTGGTCTTTAAAAATAAAACGTGAAAGCACGCGTTGTTAATAATTCTTCATACATGTCAATTGGGAAAGAAAAGGATTTTTATGGATTGAGCTATTGTGGATTTGAAACTTTAATAAATAGCAGAATTTTATTTAATTTCTGAAAGGAAGCTAAAAACCGTATCTTTGCGAGCAATCGGTCATTAAATTAAAATCTATGTTATATGAGGATATATATGATTTTATATATTATAATTAATACAATATATAATTTTGAGGTATTTCTAAATTCGATTTCATAATTTTTTTTATATTTCTGATTTATTTGACCAACACGTTGGCTCTCGCATTAAATCAAGTCGTGTCCTTTATTTTCGCCGCTTCACGCCTCCCGCAGAAATTGGTTCACGTCGATCCGGTATAGGTTTTGGGGTCTCTGCGCATCGTGTGCTTTCTTATTGATTCGATCGGCATTGCGTCCCCGTACGAAAATAAATTCTTGCTAAATCGTCGTCGTTGGTATCGAGCCGCGCCGCGCCATCCGTTTATTTCCGTCGCAAAATCGATCGGCCGGTCGCTATTACCGCGCAAACTTTTTCCACGAGAATCGTAGAGCACGTGTCGTTCCAAGAGATCGGGATGGAATCCGTCGCCTCGACAGGAGAGACGTTCCATTACGGTTAAATCGCAACGACGACTTCGACAGCTGTCACTTTACCATTGCACGTGCGATGTCCTATTTCGGATGTCGACCTGTAATTGACTAGGAAAAATTTCCACGTATTTTCGCACCGTGTCACGACACCCTCCGTGAAAGGAAACTTCGAGTGAGACGTGTAACTTTGAGGATTTTCGATAAATTTGTGTGCGATTTATGCGCGATCGGAGAGTCTCTTTGCGGTTTCTTAAAAAAAAAAAAAAAACTTGAGAAGGAACAAGTGGTATTGGTGGGGGAAAACTTGGGGAGCAAGAACTTGTTTGAGTTAAGTATCGAGTATTCATGTGATACGATATTCCTGTGAAAGTATCGAATAGCATAAATGGATCTTTGCAATGTATATAAATTTTTGATTTCCTGCTACATTCATATTAGTAATTTTTAATAATTTTATTTAGTAATTTTCTTTTTTTTTTCAGTATTTGGTACGAATATGTAGAGATTAAAATACCGATACGCTATTCATTTTTTAATTTCCACTTTTTTAATTTTAACTGAACTGCTTTCGCGCGACTGCTTTTTATTTCGTGTAAAAAAATTAATTGCCGTCTATTACCTGGGAATTAAACAAGCTCCCGACCGAATGTCGAGCGAGATGTGGTCAACGTTCGCTTCCCCTTTCGCTATTGGATGCCGGTTGTATTTTCGTTCACCCTTTCCTGTCCCTTCGGCAATATGCAGCGCGCCAGTTGTGGCCCGTAATTCTCTTCATGGCCGAGAAATAATTGCGCCCGCGTTTCATTGTATCCGCGGGCTTTATTTCCGCAACGCGTGTTACCCGTTTACAACTGTTTATATCCGTGTCAATAGCCTTCTCTCCTGTGTATCGAGTGCTCTGGTCGTCAACTTGAAGTTGAGGCGACTAAGGAAAAAGCACTCGGTTTTTGCAAACGTAAAAAATATCTTACTTCGAGAAAATATTTTTTTTTTTTTTTTTTTTTTTTTTTTTATAAATAAGCGTGCTTTTTTGAAAATATTTTAATATTTAATATTTAATATTTAATATTAGACAGGCTTTACAGGATGTTTATAAGATAGTTTACTGTCTTTTATTATGTTCTTTTCTTTAAAACAACGAGTTTCGCATGAAATGAGAACTGCGAAACTGTAGGGGTAGGTTGCTTCGAGGACCATTAATCGTCACGGATAGTAAATGAAACTGTTCTAAATATCGACAGCAGGAGAGAGAGAGCACTCCACTTTTATTGGGGTTTAATTAACGCCGGAGGGGGCTGGGGAGAGTTGGAAACGTGGGCGAGTTTATCTCCGTGAATCTAAATTTCGGGACGAGTACTATCGACCCTTTTTCGCAGAGCATCTCGGGATTCACGTGAACCTGGACGCCATTGCCCCTCGTTATTTTTATACTTATGCAGATCTCGAGATTTGTCGGAGGCCGCGATTTGCAATGCAAAATCGGCGTAGTTGAGAGATATTATTCGCCCTACGAACTCGTATTTAATTAAGGAAGGCTCGTGTCCGACGAATTTACTAATATCTCATAAAGACGAAAGATTTCGAATTTACATTAAAGACTTGCAAAGATATTTAACACATTTTTTATTAAGTTATCTTATTATTAAGTTCAATTTTTGTCATTGGCTGATTAGAAATTTAATTATATAAGAACACTGTCTTTTGAACAAGGAATGATCGATACGAATGTTTATGTGCATTTTTGTATAAAAATTGATTTGAAAAATTATTAATACTTAGCTAATTACATATTATATTATATGTTATATATTATATGTTATATGTTATATTAAATTGGATTAAATAATGTCTATTACAATTTACAAAAGAGACAAAATACATTTATAATTTGAATTTAATGAGAGTCAAAGAATAATATTATAGATGTAAATGTGACAAGCTGTGATCTCCGACAATTTTTGTAAAAGAGAAATAATATAGCGAATTTAGGACATTGTATATAATGAAATTAATTTTTTTAAATTTGGATTTAAAAGCATGCGCGTATAAAAGATGAAAAAAAAGTTATAAAATTCCAAAGTACATCCGGTATGGACATTAAGAGTGCATGCTCATGTCATTTTACGTTACGTTTAATTAATGGTCTAAGAGCGAGGATGACAATAACGCGTGACGTTCTGCATGTACTTTTCTGGAAAATTAATTCGTGAAATGAGCAACCGCTGGTACATTGTCTGTGTAGCCATCGCGAGTGACCACCTAGTAATATTGCATGCACATATAGGGTGTCTCAAATATCAAGGTTTTTTTTTTTTAAAGAGATTATTTTTTGGAAATTTCCAGACAATTTTTTCTTTATAAACATTTTATATTTCAATTTTTATTATTTTACATCAAAATCATTAAAGTTGCATTAATATCATTTTTGTAAAATTGAAACACTCTCATTGTCTGGAGGAATTCAATTTTATACAGTTTATTCATATTTTACTTTTGTACCTTTTTTATATCTTGAGAATCATTGATTCTGGTAAACAAACAAGCGATATCTTTTCTGAGTAACAATATCGAGGACACCCTATGTATATGAGTTGCCACTGTAGTTCTTGCATGGATTGCGTATTGCGCATGTTCGCTTACATTGCCATTTCATGTATCACGTCTTTCACAGGAATACCAAAAACCTGCGTTGCTCTTAACCGTTTTTGCATTTATGTATATCTGATACGAAAACGTAAAAAGGGCGAAGAGCTTTCCATGGTTTTCCACGAAGTACGGCGAATAAATAACGAGATTAACGCATTTCGAAAGAAAATTTAGTATGGTACAGAAGGGAGTTGATTTATGCACTCCATTTCGCGAAAAATATAACGGCCATATATTCAAAACGCTTCGATATATCAAGAGCTTCTTTGGATCTTCATATTTCACGCAAAAATCCAAAAAACGCATACATATATATATATATATATATACATACATATTTCATATAGCAATCGCACAAACAACTAATCGATTGAGTTATACGTGAAAGAATTAAATACGCGAAAGAGGATGTCGGCAGCGTCGCGCCTATCTCCATCGCGAGCAATCCGATTTTTCCCTTTCGAATTTAGGATTAAACCTCCGAATGCCATTGCAGTGTACCCGTATTGTAAATTTGGCGATTACTGGCGGCACTGGAGGCAAGGAAAAAAATCGATTACTTTTATCCGACAAAGTTGTCGCGAAGCGCGCGGAGCGACGGTTGCGCCGCCGATCATCGCGTTTGGGAAATTCCCGGGCTAATTTTCGCTCGGGCTCGACGCTGTGGCAATTAATACCTCTAGCAGACTGGAAACTACGGCCACGCGAGACAACGCGAGACCTCGCGCTCGGCGTTTCGGGAAAGGCACCATTAGTATGCGCCGGCCGTTTCGGTTCGGTAACCGCGCCGGTACGGGGCTTCAAATCCCGGGATTACGCGCGTGCGTTCGCCGCCTGCATATACGACTATACACGAAGCGTTCGATAAAATAGACGCGTTCGATGCACGTGGCGGTATTCCCTGGCGAATCCTGAAATAATATTCGTTGAGCGAAAATATCGCGCGGGACGAGCGGCGCGTCTCGGTCCCCGATCGATTAAAGAAGAGGGGGGGTCTTGAAGACGCTTGAGAGATGCAAATAGATAAGAAAATCTTTTTCTTCGAACACTCTCGGATGAATTTTAAATTTAACGGGAATCCGCTAGAGATAGTCTCTAGAATATTTTAATGTCGACGATTTTTAAAAAACTGCTGAAAGGTATGGCATTCGATTAAATTTTTATCAAGGCTTTAATTAAAAAAGACACTATTTTTATTTATTTATTTTTTTTTTTTACTGAATATCGAATGTCGAATGTCGTCTTGTTCGCAAAATATCGAGTGGACATGGTGACATAACCGGAAATAGAAGGGTCAACGGGGAAATCGCCGCGAAAATCGTTCGTTCGAAACGCACGCGAACTTTTTGGCAGTTTCATTGACATATGCGACACGTTCCATGTGAAATTCGCATTTCATTTTGAATGCGGCGAACGTATTTGCGAATGCAGTTACTAGGATTTTAATGAGATCCACCGATAAAATTACTCTGGCGGTTATTTGATTTATTTCAGGCTTGATTAGACATCTCTGCGAGATGCAACTGCAACTGATCAAATTATGTTAATGAATCAAATTGGCTTCCCATTAAATATACTATTATGAGACTTACGTAAATAACGTAGTACTTTATTCGGATTTAAATTAAGCGTTATTTAATTTTTTATCTATTTCTTTTACTTTTATTATTCTCCAGTTACGAAATTTGTGAGATATAAAAATTTTAAAATGAAGCTTTTTTTGTCGTCGCATACGTTTATTTTTCAAAGAGATCGACTTAAAGGTATATAAATAAGTAAATGAAAAGAAAATTTTTAAATATTTTACGTTTTCTTTCTGGAGATGAGCGAAATCTTAGAAGAATCCTTCATTTCTTGCGATGCGAGAGATGAAATAATCTCGGCATAATTTAGCGCATCCGAGACGATGGATGTGTCGCGCGACTTGACTTAATTACCACGCAAGCCGGTTAACGGTGGCAATTAAACGAAGCAATTAAAAGTTTTTCCATGCCCGAGTTGTCGAGGCTGTGGTTGTGATCCTTTCCTACATCTTTCTAATAGGCCACAGAGTGCACTGCCGACTGATATATTTTATTTCGATGTGCAACGCGCGTCAATTTTTTTGCTGCTTCTCCTCCGGTGAAATCGTTGTTTAGATTTTCCGATTATTACGACTATCTGTTATCGTTGATTCGCCATCGTGAAACAACGGAGAGGCCTCCATCGTTAAATTAAATGGACTACAGGTTATGTTGGCGTCAGCCTTTTAGGCTATTAAAGTTTAAGATCGCTTTCGTTATTTTATTGGCCGAAGGAAAGAATTGACTTGTCTAAAATACGTTACCGTTTATTTTATTAAAATAATACATTTTTATGATTTTATTTTTATTTTTAAGTTTATTAATATATTTTAATCAAGTTTAATTTAAGAAACGTTAATCTGTTTTATTTTTTTTTAATTATGCGAGACACATTAAATTACATATTCAAAAATGATGAAATATTATCAAAAAAAAAAAAAACGAGAAAAAATTAAATAATAAGATGTATAAGTTAAGTAAGGAAACTTGGAGTGAAATTTTTTGAATTATAAAAAATGGGAATAATAAATCTATGAAAATTGCCGACACATTGTTTTTTTTTATATTTATACCTAAAATTAGAAATAAATTAAATAAGTTAAGAAGAACGAAATATTTTTATACTTTCTAAAATAATATTAAGCTCTATTTTCGAGATGTGGCATCTCTTGTAGGAATTTTCCTCACAGTTCTCCGCGGCACGTTGCGCCAGCATTCTCCTCGCGAGTGTCTCTAAACTCTTGCTAAAGGCGGTTTAAAAATGCATTCATCGTCGTCGGCAAGGGTGTAGTTCTATCTGCCTACGGAGTAACATCCCGCGATATATCTAGGCCAAGCGAGACATTTTCGCGATGTTCATACCGACCTTCCACACCTTGAAATTCCACCAGAGCCTGGCTAACTTTAATAACTATTTAACATTAAATATTCCGGTTTTATAAGTATGCCCCGATTAAAATTCTGTTTGCGTAAAGCTGCTGGAGATTAACTTCTCGTAAGGGGACTAAAGTTAAAGATATATCAAGACTCTCTACTGTTAAATATTAATAATATCTGTCGTCCCGAAATTTTTGTGTCAGAGAAAAAAAATTGAGTTTATATTTGTAGAGGAATACGTTGGTTTAGTAGATGAGTCTTATGATAGGAAAGAAAAAGATCATAATAGGAAAGAAAAAAGACACTTTGAATATCATTGCATCAACTATATTATTCTTGTTTTTTTATCGACTTACATGATTTATAACAGCAAATATATCTTAAAAAAAATGCGCATGTGTGAAAAGGAATTAGCAACGTTTCGTCAGTTCATTTTTTTGTTATTATTTTATGCGATGAGATATTACACTGAGAATCACGCTGCAAATGCTCTCATAAAAATTCAGATTTATGCGTATATTTAGGCGAAAAACAGAAAAACATACCGTATATGATAATATAATCGAGAGATTTTTACTGAATTATATGGTTTATAAATGCAATGCATGCACGAAAAGACATTCGTGGTAACGCTTCGTCAATAATGTTTTCTTTTTCATATTTTATATAATAATTTATATAATAAAATATAATATATGTATAATATATATATATATATATATATATATATATCCTATATCACGTTGCGAATGTTCTCTTCGTACAAATCTAGATGGTGGATGGTCCGTTGTGTCCATTCTCATGTAAATATGTCGACTAATAAGAGATGCTGTACACGTGTGCGTATATGTGATGGTGTAATAAGTGTTCTTCAAATAGCCCGTATAAACGTACGAGTATTTATTTTCCTTAGAGAATGAATAACGTAGTCCATAGACAGAACTGCAAGAGGTATTATCGGCGAACGAAAGTGAAGGTACTTTATTCGAATAAGGCCTGGTTCTTAGTATGGCTCGCTTCCTGTTTATTTGCGATCCTCTTAGAATCCACACTGTGCATACGAATGAACTATTCAGATCGTGGCCATCTATCTTTTCGCGTGCCTGTATGACTCTTGAATAATTTCGCGGGGAGCCGCGGTATAATTCGAGTAAAGTACCTGATAAAACGGAATCCCTTTCGAAAGAGAATCGAATCTAAGCAAACAGTGGATAATTTCATTTCACTTGAACGAAACGAAATACTATTTTTGACGCTTCGAGAGCAAAATCCAGAATCCGGTAATGGTGAACGATGGTTATGGATATTTTGCTTGGCGATATTCGTTCTTTCGTGGAATTATCTTACGTTACGTTGACGAACAATCTTGAATGTCCTTTCTCATATGTCCGGTCGAGTCGATGGTCATCGTCATCGTGAAATCAGAGAAGCTGGTCCGATAATTTGGCGTGTGTTCCCTCGGGCTCGTACGGGCCGCGCACGTATTTAGGCCAAGTAGTAGGGCGCGCTATAGGCGGCGGCGTAATAGGGGTAGCTGGAATAGGCCGTGTACGCGTAAGGGTAGCTATATGCGGAGTATGCCACAGGAGCGGTGTATGCACTGTAAGCGATCGGCGCAGTGTAAGCCGCGCTCAGCAGCAACCCTCGCTTGTTTCTGCCTGCTTCCGGCAAGGTGGACTCAGCCCGCACCGGCTCGATGGACTCCACCCCAGTGGGTTTCGCCTCCGTGAGAGCGACGACGGCTATCAGGGCGAACAGAGCGACAGCCTGTAGACGTCAAAGAGATAATATAAAGACGTATTTTTGCCGCACTAAGAAGCTTCCGCAATTTTTCAAAGACACACGCGGTGAAAGAAACTCGGAACCATTAAAATTTCGATTTTTCCAATTGACGTTTGAAATTACTGCAAGATAGAATTCTTTTTCCGTCCCTTCGTTCGTTTTGTATTATTGACGACGTGAGATGTTTGATTTTTTTTTTTTAACTTGGTTTGATTTTTCTCTCTTCGGTACAATTGAACAAGTAGTATCGCAAAATGTTGCTGTCAAAAGTTAGCCGAGAATTTCTCGATTAATCATTGATTCTTATCACGCAGTTGTTATATTAATTTGACTTTTCGAAGAAAAGTCCAATTATTTTACTCACGGTGAAGCACTTCATGTCTGCTGTGGTTGTTGAGAGAGGATCGGGGAAGCTTTGAAGAGCTCGAAGATCGAAGATCGATTGATGCTCGTGCTCTCGGGGTGGCGCACTTTTATACGCGCTCGAGCGTACGTGCATCGACTCGGCGATTAACGTTTTTTCGAGTGGCGTAATCGCGCATAGCAATTATTGTCCTCGTGACATTGTAGACAGAGGGAGACAACGCAGGGCACCATCGGGAATGTAGATGCGAATATCGAAGTTGAGCAACCCGTCCTTGGCCGCCGTCCAAAGCGAGACGTAAGAATTTTTTGCTTCACTGTCTCCAGCCGATCGTCGCGTTTAGGAATTTTTGCAATACCTCTCTGTACCATCTTGAATTTGCATGAGAACGAACTGTTGTTGATTCAGTATACCAAAATGTAAACAATATATCCAAGTCTCTCCAGAGATCTCACTAAGATCAATTTTATGAAATAAAAAAATAAAAACTTGATAAAATGATAAATTCATCAAATTTTGACACTAAAATTAAGAAAAAATTTACAAAGAGTAGAAGAGTTGGTTGATTTGTCTGAGAAATCTATATGTATTCCAATATTTAAATCTGATTGATCATGTTTATATATGTATCTTTAATTGAAAACAATTTTTTCTGAGCGAAATCGAATTGATATTAAAGCCTTGGAAATAACCATATCAGTATTTGTACCATTCGATATAATTTCTTTTTGAAGGAGCAAAACTGTCAATATACCGCTAATTTATATTCCGTGCGATTGTCGTGACTGTCGTGGCAGTTTTCACAACGCGACTATGATTTAGCTATTCTAGCCTTGTACCCGATTGGACCCATTCGCGGCCACGAAATCCAAATGGTCCCCGCCGAGTGCAGTCTCTCGCAGGGCCGAGCATCGCTAATGACGTCTGAAAATCGCAAGTCCAATAGACTCCAATTTGCCAGTCTCCAGTCAGGATTTCTCGGCTCGGTTCGTACGGTGAGCTAATCGTCTTAAATCGCGATCGTTTATTGGAAACGGAATTCTCCGCGGACAATATGTTCCACACAACTCGCGGAAATGGACGACAGTCTCGTTCGAAATGAGTTAATCCAAAACTTTTTTCTAACGAAAATTTAATGTCGAGTCTGATTCACTAACTTTGAAAATAAATCGCGCTTGTCGATTAAAATTTACGCGAACTTTGCGATTAAAGTAATGTAATCAAATTTGATTGCCCCATTTTGCGATTGATGGTCGTTTGCGAAATATTTCGAAGGGACTGTTCCCGAATTTCTCAAAGAATTTGCCATTAAAATATATCCCGGTAGCGCGCGCAGTCGCGCAGACATAAGAATCCCGTGGAATTCTTGGCATGATTTACCGTCCGAAATTGTTTCGTGCGACGACAATGTTAAAGCGAGAGACGAAAAGCGCACGCGATACATACCCTCGTCCGACACAGTAGCTGCGGTAACTTGGCAAGAGTAACGGTCCATCGTTAATCATATTTTATTCAGGTCCACTTATCGCGCTGGAAACACGGTGTTACGCTCTTTTCAGTGCCGGAGATCAATTTTTCATAAGGGTCTGTCGCTGCAGCCAGTTGCATTGTGTCTTGCCCGAAACAACGCTGCGGCATGGCAGCACCGAAATTGCGCTCATCATTACTGATGATCTTTCGAGATTTTTCTTTTTGACATGTTGACAATGCTACCTGAGTGTCATCATGACACAAAAACATTTACGAAATAACATTCTAGCGTTTATATAGAACATACAACAGTATTGTTTTCTGTGAGATCTAGAGATTATTTTTGTTTGAAAAATTGCTACTAATTTTTTTTCACAGAATACAGAATAATAAAGTACATATTTTTAGAGAACGAGAATTTTTGTTAATTTTAAAATATTCTACAAATTGTATAATGCTACATATAAACAGACATTATATTACGTTTAATATTAAAAGAGATAAATCGGTTAATGCTGGAAGCTTTAATTTTATTATGTAAGTTTCAAAAAAACAGTCAAATTAGTTAGATTATATTTAATAATATTTATTACAATATTAAATTAGATTATATTAAATAATATTTAACTGTCGAGATAAGAAATACGGTTATTACATTAAATACCGTTTTAGCTCAAACTATTATTCTTCTTATCTCTCACAACTTTTAAGAAAGCTGAAACGCTCGCAGGCAAACGGACGAGTAAAGAAGATTTTCGACGAAAATCCGCAGGAAAGCCGTATGAACGAGGTGAAGGGTGAAGGGCGTGAGAGGATGATGAAGGGCGCGGGTGTGTCGCATTATCGTCCAAAGTTCCAGTTATTTTCCGCTCTCGAGTCGACGATGAAAGAAAGCAAAGAAGAGAAGAGAGCGACTTGTTGGCTCGCGGAGGCAAGACTCGAGTAATATCGCGGTATCACAAAACGGCGACAACCGTCGGTAGGGGGAGATTTGCCGTGTTGCCGGATGTTGGAGGGGTGTCGAGGGGTGTCGAGTATTTTTCATATAAACGCTGATTGCCAGCCGCATATTTACTCGCGTCGCGTTGGTATTAGCATACCGAGCCATTTCGTTTGTCTGAGTGCTAAGAAGAATAATCTTTCGTCGGAATGTCCACCACTGACGGTGACGACGAGATTATCACGATTTCATTTATATTTGCTGCTTGGAACTCCATTTTTCCTGCTCGCTAGTTTTTTACGGGATAAAGATGCAGATAATGAGAATGAAATATTCGTGAAATGAAATTGAGTAATGAAAGGGTTTTAATTATTTTTTTTAATTCTTTTAAAACATTTTGGTATTAATAAATTTGATTTTAATAATTTTCTTACAAATAAAATAGAATATTAGAGATTCTGTCAAGACTTTAGAAATCAACGGTATTTTAATTTATAATAGAATTTTCGAATTATTTTTACCTTAGAACTTTATAGAAATATCTAAACAAAAATAAATCTGAAACTTTTTATTTTTACTTGATATTAAATTGATATTAATAGTAAATTGAAGCTATTATATAATAAAAGAAATTAGTACTAGTATTAACAATATTTTGTTTGCATACAAACACATGCAATATGAACGATAGTTAATTATGTATGCACATGAAATGACGATCTTGACTAGAGAGGAAAATCCAACGATCGCGTCGGTTATTCTGTTTCTTTTCCAGGACTTTCGTGATTGGCTCGATGGACTCACTCCGTAAATTGAAGATAAAAAGAGCTTTAAAATGAGCATAAAACTGCGCCATTTCGTTTGCCGGGATGAGCAAAGAATCTCTTGCTATTCGCGTTTTTTCTCGACGCGACGAAGAGATTTCTGCATCTGAAGTATCAGTTTGAAATCTATTCGACACACTTCAGAAGGAAAAAAATAATACTTTAGGCTGCATTCTATTTTCTTGTCGCACATTTTATTGAACTAATAGTTTAAAAAAAGAGAGAACTTTTGGAGAAATTGTTTGCCGAAATACTTTTGAAATGTGATGAATAAATAGAAAATTGTACAAGAATTAAATCATTTATTGTGGGAAAAACTTTTAAAAATATCAATAACGTAATTGCACGAAATAGTAAATAGAACGTATTTTAACGTTTGATAAATATTTTCATGTCCGAAAAGGAATTTTATAGTAATTTCCTCTTTGTTAGACGAGAAGTTAAGAATTTAATTCCGCGAGCGCAAAAAGAAGATCTAGAGAACGATATTTATTCTTCTGTAATTTTTTTGTTTGTTAGATAAAATGGATAGAAACATATGGCGCTTGAATTTGCTCTTCTTTACGTCTCTTCCGGAGCTCTGGCGATGAAAAAGCTCTCACAATTGGTCAGGCGATATTTTCTGACTGCGCTGCTGCTCCGTTTCCCTTTTCGGTCGCTCTTCTCCGTTTGAAATTCCGGTAACGACTTGGCCCCATAAGCAACTTGATGTCCCTGATGCTGTGTCGTCGCAACCCGTACACGTAATGCGCTGTCATACTCGTTACAACACAACTCGTATAAACTTCCGATGCAGGCACATGTATGTTTCGCTGGTTCAATGTACACGACAAGAAACCGTGAAAATGTTCGAAATATATAAGTATTTTTATAGATTTTACGAGAGAGAGAGAGAGAGAGGGGAGAGAGAGAGAGAGAGAGAGAGAGAGAGAGAGAGAGAGAGAGAGAGAGAAATGATATTAAAAATTCTTACCTGATATATTAAATGTCTGCAAAAATTAATATATATATATAATATTAACAGCAATAATAAGTGCTACTGACAAGAAATTGACATTATTATCAATTTAATATGTTAATATTATTTTCTGCCTTTTTTTTTTGAAATATGCGATCTTTAAGTAACATATCGTACACATACCATTATTATTGTTATTGTAGGTCAAAACTATGTATGTAACAAAGGAACATCGGCGTTATATTGTAATTCTTTTGAGATTCTCTCGTTGTTGTTATTATTGTGAATTACTGCTACATCCTACTATTATTCCTTTCACTTTTTCACATCGCGCATTTGTCTTCTTCGCGTGTCTTCTCGCTTTTTTTTTTTTTTTGTCACTTTCATTCTGTGTTTCTCTTTTTCTTTCTTTCTCTTATTCTCTTTCTCTTTTTCAACTAGTAACAGTCGACGCACGTCGTTCCTCCGCGAGTGGCTGTTTCTCTTTGTCGTCGTCGTTTTTGCAAAGTCGTTGTTGCGCTTTGTTTTTTGTTCTTTTAGACAAGCGACCGAGCGGAAAATACAAGAACCTGAAGAGACCTATTCTGATAGCTATTATCTTATATTACGCGCCAGTATGCCTCAATTCTGTTTTACATGTTCTTTTCCATGCATGCAGAAAAAATTGCAATAGCTTTTTAAAAATAATTTAGTGATATGTGTTTGTAAAAAAAATCTATTTTTCGATCTATTTTTTTCGGATAAATAGTACAGATCTAAGTTAACAAATATATTTTTTACGATTTAGAAAATAATTAGAAATTTTCTTGAATATGCGCAAAAAGATGACGCTATGTTACACTAATATTTTATAACAAGTATTGCTGTGAATGTAACACTAATACATATAGATAAGACAAGAGCTGTAATTCGATTTAACAAGAAATTTTTAAAATTAATGTTAATGAAAGTTATAAGATAGATGCCAACAGTGGCGCTGAAATCTTTCATTAAAAAAAAATCTGTGTATTTGTATTGATGAAAAGTTTGATGAAAAATTTTATAAAATCGACTCTTCTAGATGATTTGATCTGAAAGTTTGCGATGCCGATGGGAATTATTCTGGATGGAGAAGCAACGATGAATAATCCACGCAGTGGGGGTATAGTACAGTTGGGATGAAACAATTCATCCGATCGATTTCCAGCTGGTCGCTCGGTCTCGGCTTGAGAGTTTTTGAAATAAATGTCCAAAGTCAACTTATTGCGAACGACGTCGACGGTGGCGGCCGATATTTGATTTCCGTGCATATTTGCGCTGCCGGAATCTGCAATAGCTTTCCAGATCAAATGGGAAGTCGAATGGCGCCGATCCCTTGGTTAGGCGAATGCTGCTATCGTTATCGGGCCTCGGATCACAATTTGAATTGGATCGCCGCG
The DNA here is from genome assembly GCF_055798465.1 of Pogonomyrmex barbatus. Taxonomy (NCBI): domain Eukaryota; kingdom Metazoa; phylum Arthropoda; class Insecta; order Hymenoptera; family Formicidae; genus Pogonomyrmex; species Pogonomyrmex barbatus. The sequence continues at coordinate 21,320,905 of NW_028297098.1, forward strand.
AGCAGATCGATTTTCGCTCGGAGGGATGACTTTAAATTCATTATAGATAAGCGCCGTACGAGTGTCTCGGAATAGGGGCATCGATATTTTATTGCTTCAAGTAAACTAAAGGTAAAATAAAGGACTAGCGAGTATTAGACAAAACGATTCTTTATCGACAGATTCTTCTTCGAACTCAATCTTTCCTTAACGGAAACTGAACTTTAGAAGGCCAAACAGACAATGTTTTGTTCTATACTAAAATTAAAATTTAAGTATAAATTGAATTTGTAGAACAATTGTAAAGCTTGAACTGATAACAAAAAAATTAATCTTTTATGAATAAGATTTTATTTAATATACGAAATAAAATCTAAGAAGCTGAAACTCGTGGTTAGCTCATTTCAAGTTACTTTTGAAACAGCAATAAATTTGAGCTTTGTGACTTTTAATTTTACTATTATATTAATTATAGGAAATTGAAACAAGCAACAAGTTTGCATTCTTTCTAAGGAAAAATTAACTTATTGAAGGACCAATCAAACAGACTTCACTGACCTGGAAATCCTTTATGAGTTTCATTGAGACATTCAGAAGTATCACTTTCTAGACCAGAAAACTGAGTGACTCCGACCACGAAACGAATGAAAGAGAGTATCCGATTACCGTGGAAAAGGGTAAGGAGCCGAAAATTGTACGGCGTTAAGTGAAAGTCGTAATAACGGCGGCTTAAGGTTTCGCCCCCATAGAAGCGAAACTCTATCTCTTCGTTTCTCAGAGGGTAGAGGGGTGATTTTGCTTGCCGATGTGCGTGCAGAGGACAGAGGGTTTCGAGAGGTCGGGAGGACAGGATCGATAACGCTGGAAGCTGCGTGCCTCGAGAGGGTCCTCTCTCGCGTGTGCTCTCCCTTGTCCCCCGTCCTTTCCTCCCGACCTCTCGAAACCCTCGGGAGAAAGGGGGAGACTTTGTTTCACCGACGACGGAGTGGATTTCCGTTCGTCGGATGGCCGCTCGAAAATAATTGCGCGAACCTCCGGATTCCGTGAGAGAACAATGTGCTGCAGCACCTCGTCTTCTTGCTTCCTCTCCTCTGCTTTCTCTTACTCTTCCAACCACGTTTTCCTACCTTTGTTCGTTCTTGTTGTCAAAGACCGAATGTTAGTCTACGAGAGTGAATGGCGAACGACGCGGAATGAGATAAGCATTCATAAGAGATTTCTGTTGCGGTAGATAAATTGTCCGGTCAGCTTGAGATGAACTATTCTAAGTGTCGTGACTGTCGTGACGTGAGCTCGTTATGATATATATGATTTATTAAAGCCGGTATTAATCTCAAATCGTTAAAGATTTCTCTTGGTTGTAGGTAAACGTTTAAACTTATTTTGATAAAGTGTTTTGTAATAAGAACTTTGTTGATGCTATTTAAAATTTGAATAATTCATTAGAATATATTTTAAAATAAACTTTTATCTTTTTTATATATTGTGATTGGTGATTTCTTTTTTTAGTAATAATATTATGTATCTAATGTAACGCTTGAATCAATATAATTTTTGAATATGAAAAATTAATAAATGCTGAAAATAATTATTAATAATACTTGCGCTGTAAATATCAAAAATTTTTTTATGTTTCTAAATAAATTATTATAATTATGTACATATAAACGCATTTTATTTTATTTCTTTGTGAAAATCTTGTTTTAAAGTGACTCGAGATTTAATTATTATATTCTTGTCATAAAAATGCAAAGAAGTGATAGGTATAAATAGTCTCAACTCAAATATTATAAATGACGAATTTGTGTTTGTGAGCTCAAACATTTCAAATCTAATGGAATCATCGAACAATTATAGAAGACGGGGGAGGCGCGCTGACGTTATCAGACTCATCTCGAAACATACTCATCTTCTTCGAAAGCGGCATCAGGATTTTCGGTGGACCGCGAAATATGTCGGCATCGATTCAACGTGTCTAAAAATAATTTCCTCGGCGGAAGCGCGATTTCAGATGTACACTTCGCAATGACGTCGCGTCACCAATCGTATAGAGACGAGAAAGATGGGAGGGAGAGAGGGGGGAGGGGGAGACAGAAAGAAGCACAGTAGTAATATATAGAACGTTTATTTCTTATAAAACGGTATCCCTCTCGGACTCGCGCTGAGAGTCTCGAGGAAAGAAATCCTCCTTTGAAATCCGAGAGCGCCGACGTCTCCGTGGATGATACGGTTTTCTCACGGAGAAATCTCCCCATGGACCATGACGGAGCCTCTGTACGCATTCGCACGGCCGAAACGCATCATAAGAAATTCTTTGTGATTTCGCTGATGTTGCGAGCGAGAATGATGGAGCAAAAAACATAATAGCAAAAGTAAGAAATAATAGTGATGGCTCAAAATTCTTCTGATTGTTCATAATATAATTGAACCTTGAAAGAATCTACACTGTATTATTTTTTTATTCTAATTTGAAAAAAAACGGTATCTTTTAGAATATTACGACTCGTTTTTGAAAAGCTTCAAAGGGGATTAGAAAAAAAAAGGTAAAAATGAAAGAAGTGAGATGAACGTTCTCTTTTCAAAAGGATAAACTTCTTTAGATTACCTCTTGAATTTCTTTATTCGTTACACACATACACGTGAAATTGTGATTATGTAGATGTAAGCGACGAAGTTGGCTATTACATTTATCAGATATAGATTTTCTATACAGAGAATTTCAATGTTCTCTAAATAACCGATATCTCGAGATCGGAAGTACGGTAGATCATAATCATTTTCGCCATCAGATTCGTTCTGTAGATAGACACGCGGTATTTCTGGTCGGCGGGATATAATACCATTTGTCGAACTCCAGCACAGCAGTAGTCGCGAACTGGAAAATGTTTCAAAATTTATGAGCTTGGACCGAAAGAGGCGAAACATACGAGCTTACCGGTATGGGAGCAGGCAGTATAATACTACCAGTACGAGAAATAGCTTTGATATATACCGTGAATAACTTGCTCGGACGAATTATTCGATTATCCACGAATCGAATAACGCTCACTGGAAAACGATAAAACATCTAAATGACTTGATACGTTAACTATTTGTACATTATATATGATGAAACATTGAGAAGACGAGAGATTTCGAGAGAAATTTAGAACTTTGTCTCGTTGAATTAAGCTTATAACTTTAACAAACACGTGTAATTAAAGTATAGTATTATACATTAAAAAAAATTAAAATATTTAAATTAAGATAAATTAAAATGTTAAAAATTATAATGTTATAAAAAATTAATTATTAATATAGAAAAACAGATGAAATTCGAAAATGAGAGAAATAGAAACAATCTTTTCTTCTCAAGATATAACTATGTTAATTTGTTAAGAAGCAAATTATATGTTAATAAAAAATGTACGAGTCCGAAGATATGATAATAACTATAATATTGCGGTCGTTTTCAATTACGTAGATTGTTTCGAACTCTTCGAATTTCATCAGAATTATCAGAGATGATTTCTGAGAGATGGTTTTCTCGACCTTACGTAACTTAGTCGCTTCGCCACGTGCTTAATCGCTATTATCAAAGTATGATCAGTTGTCACGTGCTGACAAAATAAGGAGGTCGTCGAAAATATAAGAAATATATATTTGAAACGTTTAAAATCTAATGAAAAAGAAATATAGTATGAAGACAGAATCTCTCGTTTCCTACATTAATTGTAAATAAATATTATAACATTTTTTTAATAACAAGTATTAAGTGATTGGAAGTTAAATATAAGATTCAGATTAACACGAAAATAAAAATTTAAGTTTAATATATGTTTTACTGGGTTTATTTTTTTTAATTCGAGATTTTATTTCTCTTTTAACTTTAATACTTTTTTGAGACATTATTTTAGTACGCTACAAATTTAATATAATATAATATAAATGTGGTAATCGTTGGTGATGGGACAGAGAGCGAAAGTACGGCTTTTTTAACGCCTTAAGTAAACGTACTTATATCGATCTAGATTTTTTATTTATTTGATTGGTTTGAAGTTGGTCAATCGGATAAAAGTTGGCGGATCGGCGGATCGACAAAATGTAGTCGCGGACGCGCTTTTACGACATCAGTCTGAAGCACCTGTTACACCGTGTTGAGAAAGTTAGTCATCGTAAACTTCTCGCCGTCGTACGATACAGTCGGTGTTTTCAATAAAGCGTCAATAACTTTCGCAGTTTTGCGCTTACACCACTCGCTCCTGCCGCGACGAAACTTGGAGAATCCCATAAGTTACGAGTCAATCGCGGAAAGTCGAGAGTTTTTCGATTGCACAGCAGGCAGCTGTCAATAATATATTGTATGGATATTGTATGGGTGTCCCGGAAATAAGGTCGTTTCTTTCGACATCTTCCTTAACTAATTTAAAACAGATCACTCTTCGATATAAAACCAATGCGTATCATCGTACATTTTCGAACTTCAACATTGATTGTTCTCGCAATTGTAGATATTGAAGTAAATTTCTATTAACGAATAAAATTTATTGAAATTAGTTAAATAGTTTTGCGACATTTAATGTAAAATTGTCAAAAAACAATGTTCTTTAGAAAACAAACAATGTAAAATAATTGTAAAATGTTATTTATGAGGATGAATAAATTTTCTCCGATGTTGACGGACGTCTTGAGAATGTAATTGTCGTACAGGGAATCGTTTTTTTTTTTTTTTGGCAAGAGCAGAGTTATAGGCTTGAAAGTAAAAGTGATGAACCCTGCTTACTCGACAATTTCAATTAAACATCGAAGCTTTCGTCAGCGAAGCACGCAATCTCGTTTTCCATTATGACACTCGTCACTCTCTCGTCTTTCCCTCACTCTCATTACTCTTTGGGATTAGCTAGCTTATCCGTGAGATCTAGGAAGGGGTTTTAAGAGAGCGAGAAAAATATCGCAAGATTTTCCGAGTCGTTGCTAATTAAGATTGATTAAGTATCATTTATCACGAGAATCAACGATAATCGACGACGATCAAATTATTTATTTTTATTTATTTTTGTTAGTTTGTTGTTCTTATCTATAAATCTTCAAATATAAATCTTTAAGTATCTTTATCACGATAAAATAAATATATCGTGCCTCCGTGTCAAATAATTTGATTAAGAAATTATAATAGTCAAGATAATTTGTTTAAAGATGCACTTATATAAATATGAAATAAGTAATTAGAATGGCATAAAAATAAGGTAAATGAATAATGATAAAAATATATAATTACATTATCGCATATTGTGTATAATTATTTAATTATATTATTATAATAGTATAATTATTTATTATTTAATATAACAATTATTTAATATAACAATTAGCTACTTTTGAAAAATATTTAATAGTTCTAATATGTAATTCCACTGATTAACGAATTTTAATCATTTTTTTTATTTGGTACCAAGTATTGTACTTGAAGTAGCGATAACTTAAAGACGATAATTTACGACATAAATAATTTCTTAAACGGATTCTCGATAAAGACAATAATGAAGTAAGTCAAAGATTACGGTATGAAGTAAGCACTAAAAAAGTTAAACAGAATTTAAAATTATCAAAGTTTGGGCGATCATATTCTCCGACTACAGATTCTTTATATAGAGAATATATTATCAATTTTTTTTCGAAAAAGGAATTATAGATATATAAAGAAATTATATATAAAATACTAAGAAACAATACAATTTTATTACTTTCGATATTTATCTCTTGTAATATATTAAATCTAATTGAGCTTTATTAAGCTGAAACCCTTTTTCTTATAGAAAAATGACATTTAATAGTATTTATTTATTTAACATTTTTTTAATATATATTATTTAATAATGAAAACTTTTTACTTTCAATGAATAAAATTATATTGAAAAAAATATTAATATGTCAGCGTGAGAGATATTAAACATCACTCAACCTTTACCGAGAAGATTAATAGTATATATTTTTTTTAATATTAATTTTCAAAGAACAAAAAATTGCTTGAAAACTGCTCTGGTGCCGATGTTAGAATGACATTTAGGATGTCGAGCGAGTTCCCGCTTTCTGCCTTGCTTCTTTTACGCTGCTTGGCTGGACGGCTCTTCATTGAGCATCGTTGTCTTCGTAGTTGTCGTCGTCGTCGTCGACGTCGACGTAGACGTCGGCGTGGCCGTCAAAGGTCGCCACGGTATAAATACCTCTGGCGCCGCCGTCGTTCCGATTTCTCCCCCTTTTGACCCCTCGCCCTCTCGACTCTTACACCAGCCTAAATTTTCTCCCTTTCATTTACGACCGTTCTGTCCTCCACTTCGACATTCTCGAAATTCGCAAATACATTTTTTAATTATATCGGAGACGAGACGACGAAATTAGATGTAAAAATAAAATAGACAAATAAGGAAGAGAACGTGAGTTTCCTCAGAAGACTTGCAGAATCATATGTTTGAAAGCAAAGTTGAGTGCGGTTTTTGCACGTTACTGAAGTTCAGCTAGGCAAGCTCTAGCGACACGAGGAGAATTCGTCGAGACTCCCTGGCGGAACACGTGACATTGATAGATCGATTGCTATTATCGCTGAGCAAGTCGCATTCAGTTTTCATATTCGGCGGATAAAGCCAAGTTAAAATGACACATTGATATGATATGGAGGACGAAGTGACGCTTCTATAATATATTTTTTGAATTCATGCCGAGACGTAATTGTAGATGTGATGTACGACACACGTATTGTACAAATCAAATGAAAATTTTTATTTAATATTTGTAATTAATATAAATTTCGCCATTTTTTTTCAGCGTTTTATTTTTTGGCTTTGATATTAATATCTGATATAGATAAAAATTACAAATTAAAATTACGTTCTAGGAGTTCTTAAATAAGATATTGGTATAATCATCATGTAAAGGCTTAATGTCTCTTTAAAATTATTGATATTTAAATTAATAATGTTAATATTATTGAAATATTGAAATATCATGGTGATTTTCCGATACTTTTGTATCAAAATATATTCGTAATCATCTTTAGAATTCGATTTCCATTATCTCTTCTATTATCACTGGTTTCACGAAGGTGCGTGACTTCCAAGACACCCGGAGGCTATCCGATAACACCGTTGATGCGTATCGTTCACATTAACCGCGTTATCAGACAATGGAATAACCGAAAGCTCGGGAAAGCCACAGTCGATCGTTCAACAAGAGACCCCCATCATTCTTTCCCGATCAAGGAAGATTACCGATTTGTGATAAAAAAAATGATGGTGTCTATGCGACGAGCTACTCATGGTCTGATCGATATAATGAGTAACCATATCAACATTGTTAACATTGTTGCTTTATCTTATCTTTACCTCATAGTCGACTTGAAATTTCCATAATCAAGCCATAATCAAGTACATTAAACATGCGGTTGAGTGTCTTTGTTCATGTCTTTGTTCATGATTAATTTAACATTCTTGGAATACGTGAGATATCACGCCTATCGCTTGATTATTGGCACGCAAGGGAAGTTAAGGAAATATCTGTGATCGAAAGTATCAAAAATTATATTAGAACTTTTCGCAATTACAATTTGTTGAGATTTCACCGAAAGATAAATTACGATAATTGGTTATGTAAAATAATAGAACAAAAATGATAAAAAAAAAAAAAATGACAGAAAAATTGATCAAAATTTACGAAAAATATTTTTAAGCACTTTAAAACAAATTTAATCATTAATCAACATAAAATATGATGTCAATAGCGAACTAATGAAGAGCTCGAAGTGATCATTTATTTTAAATTTTGTTTGCTTTTATTCGAACCTATGTCGATGTATATATATATATATATATAAAGTGTGTGTGTGTGTGTGTGTGTGTGTGTGTGTGTGTGTGTGTGTGTGTGTGTGTGTCGCGCTAATACAACCGAAGGGTTAATGGCAACAACACTGTATATCTAAAGCTTCTCGACTAACTATAAACACGTGCGGGAAAAATAAAGGCCGCACCTGCTGCCGGAAAAAGACTCTTGGGAAATGGCATGCTGGTTAAAGGCTCCCAGAGTTTCCGTTCCGTATTATAGACTCGGCCCGGTAATCTGCCGGTCGAACCAAGTTAAATTGGCGAGTGCCAAATTTAGATTAGGACGGAGAGAATTTTTCTTTTCTTTTATATCCTACAAGATGCATCCTATTTCCCGGGGAAAGCGAATCGCGAAAAGTGAAGGAGACTTCCGGCCGATTGTGACGCCACGTGTCGATAATGCTAGAAGTTCAATGTTCCGATCCTTTTTTCATTAGAAGGATGTTGTTTTGCCTTTCATTTCAAGCGAAGGAAAACTAACTCGTATCGTATTATTTTTTCAGCTTGAGGCGACTTTTATCGACGATTATCGAAATACGAAAACGTTTCATCAGAGACGCATTAAGAAAGAATTTGAAGAGATTTCTTCCACGAAGAAACTCGATGTCCGCGAGGCCACAACTAGTCGCAAAATTTTCTTGATGGGAAAAGTCAGGCGTGTTATGGGGATAAGAATATTACCATAAAAAGTGTGGGATTATTATTAATCAAAATTTTGCAAATTTTGCAAATGAAGTTTGTCATATGTAGGGTGTATTTACGATATATTTAATATCAAAAGTAATTTTTATTGTGTTTTATTGTGAAGTCCAAGGAGATTTCTTCGAAAAGATTATTTGATATTCTGAAGGATGCAGTCGACCATTTCTTTGATACTCAATAGAAGAAAGACTCGGACTATAATGCTGCGCATGTATATGGAATATTGCTATGTCGGCAGATGAGAAATATGAAACTTGTCGACGGAAAATGGTGGTTGTAGATCTCTCTATGGATGCGATCTGCAGGAGAGGCGCCTAAAGAATCTTATAAAATTCTGAACTATGTCAGTATCAATGGAATATACGAATCCCATTCTATTTCTTACACACACGTTTTGCTCATAGTACTATAAATAAATATGACTCGATGTATTATTTATAAATAAAGTATCTGCCATTAAAGAATCTTCGAATTTAAAATCTAAAAAATAATAAATACAAATATTAAACTATTATTCAGAGAGATCCTTTTTTGTTGTAACGAAAATTATTTGGAGAATACAATATTATGATTGAGAAATATTTCACAACATTTTAGATAAAACGGAAAAATTTATTATTTTATTTAGTTTTCAGCGAAACGTTCTATAAACGCGCAAACGATAATCGATGCATTGGCTTAATGATTATTTTGAAATTATTAGCTTAATGCATTTTCTAGCAAAAAATTAACTATATTTCATTATTACATTATGAAATGCAAGAACTTCTGAAATAGTAATAATCTTTTAAAATGGTCAATTATTTTTATCATAATCAATTATAGTAAATATAATTGAATATTAATGTAAATTTCAATATTATTTAGGAGAAAATTACTTGTATTATCTATTATTATATTATTATATTTCAAGGAAATATTAATGCATTAATTACTGGTAAAAGCCTAACTTTATATTTTTATAGTATTTTACATTTTTAAAAAATATTCTACAATAATTTATGTGAAATGTTATCTCTTGTATTATATCTCACGTATCATATATATATTTAAATTAAAAAATTATCTTTCTTAATTAAGAAGATATTATGATAAACATGCATAGCGAGTAATTAAAGTCTCATTGCGAATTTTAATATGATTTTTTATAAACTTTAATATGAACGCGGTGGACGAAGTTTACTTTATAAACCTTTTTAAAAACATTAATTTATATTTGAAATTTTAATAATAAAGTAGTTAATGTTAAAAATGACAAAATGGAAAGTTGAATGGAATATTTCAACTTAGATTATTAGAAAAAAGTATTAGAAAATTTTATTAGAAAAATTATATTGATTACGAAATAGTTCGTTCCCATTCACCCATTCACGATAGTGCATTTTTGTCGTTATTAATTAATTTCTGCTCGTTATCGCCGCGAGAAGATGAGAAGAGGAACACGAAGCTTATTCTCGTGAAGGAACGTAGCCATCCAACGGCCACGTGGCTAGTCGGATATTTATGTTCGGATATTTACAACGCGAAACATGTAGTAGCCACACATGTTGACGAGCTTGAGCTTTTTGCCGACCTTAATGCACCGGCTTTTGCTGCTCCGGCGCACTTTATCGTGCCGCTCACGACGATGCATCGCGCGGCACATACGCTAATGACCGGAATTGCATCACCGAATGGCGTCGTTAACATTGCTGCACTTCGATTTCCTAATGTGGGCGAGATGACTTATGAATAGTCCACCGACATTTACGTCTTATCGCAATAAAGCCGGCAAAACTTTCTCTTGAATGCAAAACGGTGTATTTGCCAATCTTTTGAATCTGCGAAAAAGTTGGAGAAGCTTCCATCGCGAAGTAACTTTATTAATAATATAAATAAAATTTTATGAAATGGACGTTTGTTATTATCGTACATATAAATTTATTGTCGTTATTGTCATGTTAATTTATTTTTAGAACATGCGTTAAAACTTTTTAATTTAATTGCATATGATCTCACTTATATGTCTACAATTGTCTTTTAATCCCATTAAATTTTAATGTAATTAGATTAGATATATATATTTTTAATGGTATTATTTTATGTTAGAGAAATTAGATACTTATGTGAGCTTTTTATTGCGTTATACATTAGTTAGGGCAAATAAAACGGCGGTCATATGAATAGTAAAAATAGGAAAACCTCTCGAGATTTGTTTGCAGAATAGCTATAAGTTTTTAGGGACAAAAAACTCGACTCAAATGAGATTTTTCCAGCAGGCTACTAAAGAGGAATTTCGAGAAGTTTCGCTGGAAAATGGCGTTTGGACTTTCGATAGCCGTTTAGAAACTGCTCGAGAAAAGTGCGTGGACCGTTTTCAAAGTTTCCGTAATATCGTTCCTTTCCAGATTTTACATCCCTCGGCAATGCGCTCGAGCGAAGCACAAACGTTTGAAGTCGCTTTTCGCAAGATAATACGAATAAGTTGAGGTAATGCGCGAATAAATTCGAGCAGCTCGAATAATTTTAAGTTAACCGCGGACAAATTTGTATAATACGAATAAATTCGGTTAATGTCGCGAGGAGCGATATTAATCTACAAACGTCTTCATGAGAGGAATCTGCGTTTCTAATTCACTGGGTTCGTTAGGGATTCATTATGAATCGGGTCGGGCGACGGGATATAATCTGAATGGCTTTACATCAAGGTCGAGGAAAGTTCGCGGAGAATTCACACGATGCACGAAGTCGACGAAACATTTCCGCGGTTAGGAACGAGGATATCTTGTTGAACCGACTCGATCTTTCTGCCGTCAACTGAAACAGATCATATCGACTGCAACACCGAGCGAACTTAATTAATATCGTCCAAACATTCGGAATATACAAACTGTGGCCAATACGCGAGACATGATTTCAGAAACTAATGTCTTGTAAAACATTCGGATTTTAATAGAGGATTTTTCAAATTATGTACGTACATACGAATTCTTTTATTAAGTGTGTTTTCGTCAATATAAATTTAATGGACTACGAATAAATAATAAGACTTTATTCCTTTGTTAATTTTTTTTTTTTTCGATTTGAAATGAAAGTATTGTAATTATTCATTGTGCTTTTTTAAATATTTTTTGAAAAATGGATTCCGTTGAATCTGTTTTGTACGTTTTATTCCGATAATTAAATATAAGCTTTTAGATTTCCTAACGCTCGGTTGTAAAACGAAGACAAATTGTGCATATAATTGAAAAGCTTATCTTTAAATCGTCTTCAATCTGTACTTTTAAAGAAATATAAATTACTTTTTTATTATAAGCTTGTCATTGTTAAATCTCTATTTAATCTCTATTTTTTAAAAATATCAATCCAAAGTACTTCGGGAAGAAGTTTATCAATTATCCTGTCCAATTTGTCTCTCAATCGCGCGGGATTTCTTTCTTCCCGAGGCTCTTCTCGTGTTGTAAAAATCTTGCCACGTAACTTCGGAGCGGAGCGGTTTAAATCAGTGGCAAAGAAACTTGCGCATTTAAAGATTAAGAGTGGCGGAATACTGTAATATTGCGACTAGCAATTCTGGTACACTCTGAAAACTTCTCTAATTTGGTTTTCTTTGTTCCAGAGATCTTTAACCTACGTCGCGGCCATCTTCTTCTTCTTCTTCCTCGTCGGGTAAGTCTTCAAACATCCTCAATTCCCGTCTGAAGTTACTCCACTTCCCTCGCTGTTCCCGAAGAAGGCTTCGGGGGATCTCTCGAGGCTCTTCTTTCGTAAAACTGCGAGCACTTCTAACACATGTAATATAATCTTGTAATATAAGCGTATAAATATTACGCGTAGAAAAAAAGTTTAATTTGCGCGATTTTGTGATATTCCAATTGAAGGACGCTTCGCGTTTCAAGCGATAAAGCGGGAGTATACTATATTATTAAAATATTATCAGTGCTAATCCGGTTATTAATCAGGATTAAGGATAAGGCTCTCGCGAGAGTGATTTTACGAGTCGATGTACACATGAGAAAATTCTCCGGTTGTGAATTTCGCCGCTGGGTGGTCTTCCTCCGCGCACGTACTCGCTCAAATCGGCGATGAGCTTCGACTGAAATTAATAACCGCGAACCTACATCTGTCAGAACGTGATGAACGACGCGTACGTGCGTGGGTGCATACGCAATGGCTTATCGATCGCGTGTACGGTACGGTCGAGATGCTACTTGACAAGTCCTCTCCGGAGGACGAGTATCCGCTTCGCGAGTGAAAGGACCGATCGATTCCGCTTGCATCAGTCTGAAGTGACAGGCCAATCATGCGATACAACGGGATTTTGCGAGTACTCGCGATCGGAATTGCGGATTCAATTAATCTAAAATACATGCGTCGAGCAACGTGTGAATGGATACGGAGGCAGCATAAAGCCCTATTAAATTTATACTTAAGCGTTCTTTCGATGATACATCGTACAAGAGAAATAAATGAATTTTAGTTCGATGTATTTGCTTGTGTTTCAGTGAAACAACATGTTTATGTGTTTGGAAATGATTTAGAAAAATATTCTAATCGCTTTTTACACAAAAGGAAAGATGGCTTTTGGACGTTTGAATATATTACATATTTCATGAAATAATTAAACGCGATAATAATGAAAGCGTGAACTTTTTATCTTTTTGCTTTAAAATTTGCAGAAATATCTATATCTGGTATATAGATTATATTTTCTTCCTGTGGTGTACAATGCATTAATTACCATGTATTGAGAAAGGATCGAAATATCTTGTTTTTTTTTTTGTGAACCATTCAGATGAAGCGAGGAGTTGCAATCTGGCAGATCGAACAAGCACGTACTCGTTTCATTAGGTTGTCTGGCTTGCGAGCTTGATTAATTGCCAAACGCAGAGAATTTACGATAGTAGTTGCCAAATTTTTTAGACGGACGATGCATTGCATTTCAGTTTTTTTTTTTAGTTTCTACATCGTTTCCAAGTGATCGAATACTTTCAACAGGGAGGAAAGGGAAAAAATGTTGATCAGAAATACTAATAAATCAATGCATGTTATATATATTTATTTTTCAATTTTATATAAAAATTTGATCGATTAACCAAATTAAAAAACATTTAAATTCTCATTAAAGTATATTAAAATTAAATTATGGAATTTTAATTATAATTATTAAAATTAATTTCTATGGAATCTCAACGGATTACATTTGTGGTATGATAGATTTATCTCCCGTCGAATATTAATTATCGACTAGTATCGCGCGAATGTTAATTACCGTCCGTTCACTTTTCAACTGGACTAATATATCAGACCGGCTTTGAAAACCTAATAACTATTTAGATCCCTGGTAGCTCGAAGTATGGGAGATCGAATTACGACTTTGCGTGTTCCGTAAGCAGCGTGGCGATTATTAAAGTAGGCCATCGATATGATCGACCCAGCGAGTTTACGGCTCTTGCATTTTATGATCTATAAACATTTATCGTTCTATTCAACTCTCTTCGCTTGGTACTAATCGAAAACGTTATTAACCTTTTGAAAATTTTAAGAAGTGCGCTAAAGAATATTTAGCACTTTTCGAAAATTATCCCATGTTGTAATCATACAATGAACTGGTAACTGATAACAAAGTACATTGCGACATGTAATTAATGTTCAGTTAATTGCTTACAATTGTTCAAATTAATTACGATTTCCTGGCGGTTTGTACATAACACGGTGACATTTGTAATATCTCATTTTACGCACAAATTACTGTAACTCGACGAAAATTTGCTGTAATTAATTACAAACTTAACGCTCAAAGAGACAAATGGCTATCTGTGGCTAGAGCTTAAACCGTGAAAATGATCGTCTTGAAAGGTTTAATATGGCGTACAGGTAAATGATGGGGTTTGCGAAGACCCCGGATAATTGCTAATGTTCAGAAACTATCTGCCCAGCGCCGGCTGACATTAGCCTTCGTTAAGGCTCAGCGACTTCTCCGGAAAGGGTAGAAAGACCGTCGGATAATGCCTAACAGCGAGGCGTAATTATAAGCAATAACCCTCTTGAGAATTAACAGTTTCGCAAGGCTTTAAAGCTCGGAGATGCTTGTATATTCGCACGTGGCTTGTTGACTATGTACATATAATATCATTAAAGATTATACGTTGTGAATAGAGTAAGAAAATAGATTATTAGCTATTTGAGCTATTCTCGAGATCTCACAGTAATTATTTTTTATAATCTGTTTAGTATCTTTAAGATTTTTCCTTCTTTTTGATTGTTACAAAAGTAATTTTATTCTTTTACAGCACTTAATTCGAATATCGTAATTATTTTTGAATCTTTGATTAAAACGGATTTTATAAATCCGAGACTTAGACGAAAGAAATATATTTTATGGGAAACTTGTTTCTTAATTACAAAAATTTATTAGGGATTATTTATTTGACAAATCGATGAACAAAATATCAAACCAAATGGATAATAAATGAATCAAAATTCGACTTCTCAATGTGCGAAATTGATAATCAGAGCACATCTATCCGAATGCCGAGATCGATGTTACGACGTCCTTCTCTCGTCTATAAAACACCCCTCGTCACCGATCATTTTATCGCCGTCGGATTTTCCTCGCTCGCCATAACTGTTCGATAAATCGAATCGCAGACCTTCGGGAATTGTTTTATCGTCCACCCTCCTTCGCCTCCTCATTTGAAAATCTCCATTCATCCCGCGGAAATGGAGACGCGTTTTGTAGGAACGAGATTAAAGACGAGGAACGAGCAGAAGGGGAAGAGAAAGGGGGAGAGAGAGAGAGAGAGAGAGGGGGGGGAGGGGGGAAGGGAAAGAGCGTCTTAATATTTCTTGGTGAACGATCGCGATGAATTTCACTGCCGTTGTCAGAATGGAGGCCAGAGTCAGAAAGAAGAAGAAGAAGAACGGGCGTTGGGGCGGAGAAGCGGGGAAAGGGGCAAATACGAAGGAGTCACCGGGGACTAGAATTCCGCATAGCTGCGATACGTACAGGAACGACCCCTCGGTCAGAGTACTGTGTGCAGCAGGATTCCTCTCGCTGCCGCAACCCTCGACGTCGATGGATGCCCGTAAATCGCTGACCTTTTTCCCCGAATATCGTCTCTCTTTTCTTTTCCCCGCTATTGTCGGGCATTCGCCGCAATTTTCTTGAGAAATCCCCGTGCTTGCCGATCCACTCCTCGCTGTTTCTTCCTTCAGCATCTTCTGGTGCTTCTGATGCCGCGACGCGATTTATCGATGCCACGTCGCGGCAAACCTGTCAATACTCGGAATAACAGTGTACCGCTTCTATTATATTGATTCTCTGGAAGTATATGCGTATATCGGTGTATCTTTTCGCGTAAAAAGAGAGTCGCGAAGGAATGGCGGCTCGGATAAAAATGGAACGGTGTGCGATTGATACGCAAAACTTTCTGCGGAATATTCATGTCGCAACGGGAGGGGTTGCATAAATATATCGACGACGGTCGTCATAAATCTGAAACTGGCGAGACTTTTTTTGGAGTTCTAGTCCATACTTGTAAACAGTTATTTTTATTTTCTTATCGTCATGGGGAAAATGATTGTTATTTAGTTTGAAAATAGATTGAAAATAAAATGTTGGTGAAACGTAGAATAAAATCGAAGTTTATGAGGGAAATACACGGCGGGATTCGCAAGTTGACGAAGAGTCTAAAACTCCCTTTCTGAATGATTCGTTCAACTTTCCGACCCATGCATAGGCGTAGCATTCTCCGAACGTGTTCCAAACGTAACACGACAAGTTATGAAAGTTCCAACCATAAAAAGCCGTTCCGCCGTTCAGGCCTGCATGGTTCATCGACTTTCACGACTGATCACACTCTTTGCCCCTCTGGACGCCACGGCAAATCAATATCCATCCACGGTTTCCCGTCCTGCTTTTGCCATCCTCTTACCCTCTCTTTCGGGCTTGTACCAATGAGCACGTGTTCAATATGCGTATACAGTTTACATGCACGATTTTACAATGCCAACCGTGGCTCTGCAATATATTGTCTATTTGACACGCTCATGTCAAACACAGATTGATAAGAAAATTAAAACTATTTAATCATAAAATCTGTAACTAATCTAAATCTCAATTTATCTATCTTATAAGTGCACAGACATGTAAACATTACGAAATTTTATTATACATTAATTTCTTTTTTTTTTTTAACGGATTATTTCGAAACATTAAAATATTAATTTTTTACGTTGCATTCATTTTGCTTCGCAATATAATATGTTTTCCCTCGTCCTCGTTTCTCTTTTGAGTAATAATAATAATGCCATTATATAATCGATATTTCATGTCAGTTTTATCAGAACGACTTTGCTCCTACCGTCTCGATTAAAACTTAATGCTAGAAAGGACGTGAAACAAATACTAAACGAATAGAAACGCTTGAGTCAAAAAAAAAAAGAAATCAACGAAACCGAGTGGAGTGAGATGCGATTTTGTGAAGGATAAAGAGGGAGGGATGAGGAATCGTGATGGTTTCATTTCCGGTGCGGGAAGCATTTCTACGATTTCTCGAGAAAACGACGACAAAAGCGATGATAACCAAAATGGCTGCTTTTACCTACTTGAGACGCTATTTAGGGGATAGGAGGATGCGTGAAACGCGAAGACGCAATCTCGACAGTTTTAAATGGGACAATGGCAAAAAACTATGTGAAACATCCATCATATATATATATATATATATATATATATATATATATATATATATTAGATACCATAGAATTATTGCGTTTTCCTTCGGTGAATATTAGATACTATAGAGTTATCGTGGCTTTTTTTCCGATGAATACGATGCCAATTTTATTTTAAGAAAAATTGAAGCAATGAAATTTAGAAAGATTGACTCTGAAAATTTTCTCGTTTACGTCAGATAATTTCCCTCTAACTGAATTTTCTCCCAGTAACATCCTCCCGCATCTCTTCTTCATTTGCATGTATTTCCCTTAGTTTTTATGAAACTAGCTACCCTCGTAACGATGATTGCTAACGACTCTTAGTTATTTCGCTGTGTGAAGTGAGGAAAAGGACGATGGCTACAGCATCTTCTAGAATGATTTAGTAGGATATCCCATGTGGAATGCCACTTCTGTATGTGAGCGAGATAAAGAGAGAAACAGACAGAGAATCAGACAACGAAATAGACACGAGGAGAAAAATGTTTGTAGGTAATTTCGGCGAACCGTTCGTACATTTATCCTTTCCTCATTATGTATCTTTTTTACAAAAAATATCTTGTTGTTTTCCTCTCTGTTCGAGCCGCTACTTTCTCGAGTTGAAACTGTGGGGACCGAATACTTCATAATGCCAAACGCAAATTGAAACCCACGTAATGTAATTAGCGACGAGAACATTTGATTGGTCGTCACAACCCATTTCACGATAATCTCATTATTTGCAAAATTATATTAAATACAAAATTGTACTTCAAATATAAGGTAAATAAATTTGATCTCAAAACTTGTAGAATTATACATCATTACATATTTAAATTTAAAATAATCACAATCATAATATATTAAATTTTACTCTTTATTCTTGGGCGTTTAGATTATATTCTTTCTATATATTCTTACTTTCAACGCAATATATGTTTGATTCCTATCTGATATCAAATACCGTCTCGGTATTAGTCATATAAAATCAGGATCAGACAATACTTAAGCGTTAAGTGAAGCACCGAACGAGGGTTGAGACTACACGAGGCGTCACCTTTGGTTTTGTATCACCACTTCTCGCTTCTCCGTCTTTCGTTTCCTACTCTCGAGACGTCTTAAAATCGATTTGCCTGCTGTTTTATCGGTCCATTCGAAACGAGTACGCGACACTGCGAAAATAACATTGAGAAGAGAAGGGCAAAGAGACAGCTGAAACTTACTTGTCCGTCTTTTAACGTTCCGTCTTTACGTTCGCAATGAAGGTACATAAGATAGTTTTATGACAGGTTAAATTCGTACAAATTGTCTGGATTCCATCCTCTCACAATCGCTACTTCGCACCTTCACTTTTCACACGAGCGCTCTAAAAGTTGCTTGAATCGGCCTATATTTCGCCTTTTACAGCGTGTCCTTGAGATGCATACTTGATAAGATAGTCTCAGAGCGAAGATTGTCTAGACTAGATTGTCAAGTTCTTGCATCAATAAAAACTAGACTAGATTGTCAAGTTCTTGCATCAATAATTTAAATAATTTAAATAATTAAAATTCTTAAAATCTTGACACTAAAAAAAATATTTATTTGCAAAATGTAATTTATATTTTTGTCAAAGGTTTTTAACCTTTATTATCTTCATCTCGTTCTTGCTAAAATTAGAATCAGGTATCGTAAAAATTCAAATTGCAGGAAATTATGAAAATTGCGGGAACGTCGAGAATTCATTATTATCTTTTACTTTTATACGTTATGAAGTTGCAAAAACTTCTTTTCATATTTACTTTTTACATCTGCTTGTCATAGTGCATCTGGTTTACCAGGAATTTTTTACCGCTTCTGACGTGTTTATTTATATTCTAATTTTAATAAAGTTATAATACTTTAGAATCGCCACTTCTTCATGTTTCATAAAATTCTCACTTCATAAAATTATACGAAATTTCTATTTTCTTTGACTTATGTTGCACATCAAAGTATCCCATATTTTGAGATGTGTGTCACCTGCTTAATTTATCACGCTTTATCAGCTGTTTAAAAATGAAAGACTGTTGAGTGAGTAATACAACGGTTACAATATCATGATTCACTCGGCTCACCTGCGAACGATACATCTAATTAGTTGTTTCCGCGCAAATTGCAGTAGGTTACGAAGTTACGAGACGACGTTATTGTTAAGCGCATCGGACCACGCTTTTGGTGGTTTTCCTCATCCGTTTTTCTCAGTACGAGACGGTACTCTCGGAAACGAACATTGCATCTTTGGCGGTCTTTGATGTCGGCATCCCAAGGGATCTGTTCCGCTTTTAACGACTCGACAATACACGCGCGGCATAAAAGCCTCAGGTACGATAATTAAGCGTTAAGCATAAAACGAAAATCGGCATTCATCTTCTCGTGGTTACCGGATAAAAAGGACTCGCGGTGCTTTGTGAAGGCAGTAATGAGACACTTGAAGATAGCAGAGGCGGAAGTTAAATGTTCGACCGCGCTCCGTCGGGATATTTGTTAGTATCCCCGTTTGTCGTAATCTCACAGAAGAATTTAAATTAATGCGCAGCTCGTCAGTTTAAAATGCAATTTTTAGTTAGAAAAATTCAGAAACTCCACTCGGAAAGCATGATGGCCTCAGATGGTAAAACTTCAGCGTGATATAATCTCAAGATTATCATAATCCTTGAGGAAAAGAAATTTCATCGATCGCGCGATCGTGTAAAGTGCAATCGCAAGATTGCAACGTGAAAATATAAAGTAATAAAAAAATTTTATTATTATTTTGTTGTCACGATATTTGCATCCTTTGTTGTTCTAACATAATATTTATAATATCTAAAATAATTTAACATTCACTTCTGCGATAAAATGTATAAAACAATTAATTTTATAATTATTATTATTAATTTTATATTTGAAAGAATTTGCTGGCTTTGACCAAGCGAACGAACTTTTCCACGTAGAGAAATATGAAACTTTTAAATTCTGAAATGTTGATTCCCAGGAGAAGAAGATTTAGTTGATCGTGCAACTGATAAGCGAATATGAAAGAAAACGACGAAAGGAAGAAGTTAGGAGGGAGTTGCGTGTGTCTAAGGGCGTGCCAAGGGTTGCTGACTGCGTCTTGGAAACTGCGGCATCTTCCTGAATTATGGTGTAGGAAGGGTGCGCACCCGAACCACACTTATTTGTAGTCTCATTTGTATGCTTGTGCTGAGGGATTTGAGAGACTATGATTTATGGAAAGCCCCGTAATCAACTTCTTAATGGACGCCTATCGTGCCGACCGGCGCTATTAGTCAGCAAAATAGTACAGCAAAACTGCTTGGCAAAGATACGGCAAAACTTTATGCGATCCTTCACTCTGCGCTGATTTGCCTTTATGGTGTTTCCTTGTTAGAACAATTTTTTTATTTAGTCTTCTTTATGTAGTTATTTATCTTGACGATTAATTTCGTGAATTCTAAAAACTGGGAATTTGCAGTTTTTGACTACCTTTATCTACCAGAGAGTCATTTTTACCATTTTTTTTATAAATTGGATTTTATCAAAATAACCTAACACATAACATAAATACATAACAACATGCTTTCAACTTTGTTTGATATAAAAATTCAAACGATTAATCGCGTTAAATTTCACAAATATTTTTATGCTTGCGCATGCTTCTCTCTAACGTACACAAACACGAATATTCTTTTTCACTTTTATTTTTCGTTATTTCCCCTATTCGCGCTGTATTAACTACCTCTCGGCGATACCTCTCGATGTAGAAAGCATCCGAAATGGTCCGACAGAGACTGCATGTGTATTTCAGTCGATCAATTTCATCGACGAGAATCGAATTTTATGCCTGAGGCTCATTCGAACGATACACGGTGTTTCGCGATCGTGCCATCGATCTCGGCGAGACGTTCGCGATGCATTCACGTGATGATTATTTAAACATGAATTCCATCTGCGTAGCCACGCGACCGCTGTGTATTGCATACTGCAAGGATTCGCTCGCCCGTGATAATACATGTAGTACCATGTGCGAGAAATGATTTAATATCCAAGACTTGTGCGAGACTTGCCGCGTGTTTGGAGCGCGCCGCTAATATGACGTTTCCCATGTCATGCGACGCCCGCGTGAGATTATATTGATTAAAATATGTCGATTAAAGTAACTATGCGAATTAATATTGAAATGAAGTTACTCTGAACGTTTTAATATATAACACACACACACACACACACACACACACACACACACACACACACACACACACACACACACACACACACACACACACGTTATACTCACAGATTGGATTTCCTGGAAATATATTTCTTTCTCCTCCCATAGATATTGCTTGCCGAATTTAAAACCATATTGAGATGATTCGTTGGAATTTGTATTTAAAAACCCCATTAAATAATTATTATTATTAAACACTTATTCTCAGTTTCGTTGCTTATTTTTATTGTATGCACGAATATTGAAAGATTTCTAATTTTAAGTCAAATCTTTATCAAAAAGAATCTAGAAATATCGCATTTCTTGAACTTAAAAAAAAAAAAAGAAGAAATATTAAAAGAGACTTATGATAATCTTCCGTATATTTCATAATGTTGAAAGTTGGCATAATTTTTTCACAGTAAGCTAATAATAGGTTACTCTTCGTCTTAAATGAGATTATATCTTCTTTTGGCTGCTCAAATCAAGCTCCGCACAAGTTGGGCCTGTATTTACATGCGAAACACGTGTGGCGACCAAAAGTTTTTAGCGTCCATCTGACGTATGTCTTCGAGAGTCTGGGGTATCTCATTCATAAAGCCACATATGTCTCTTGTGTTTTTGTCATCTGATGTAATCACGGCGGAACGGTTGGTTGGTAGGGCGCAAATTTGCGTACCGTGCAAAAACAGCCATAAGCCGCTAATCAACATTTCGCATTCGGAAATTGATATTTAAACTTTGTATATATTTTATTGGAATTCACTCTTAACATCCATATATTTGTCAATCCATAATCAATAAGTTATATCGATGATACCGCATCGATATATGAAAATACATTTGTCTGCATTGTACATACTTATTACGCGAGCTTCGAGATTAAGTATGCTTCAATATGAACATAATTCGATATTCATAGCGGTTAAATGTGTGTAAAATTCACTCTGCATGACGCTAATGAATTGCACATAGAATATTTATCATAATGCTTCGTTAGAATAATCCATCCATGAAAGGGAAATAAATAAAGTTGATAGTTTGTTCCTTGGATAAAATAATTATTCTAAACAAATTTATTTTACTTTTTTTATTTTTCTTTTAAATATTTATAAATTTGTTTTTTTTTTTTCGTTTTTCCGAGAAGTTCGTATTTTACAATAAAACTTACATAGAAAAATCGAATTTCACAACAAAAAATTGTTTAATCCCAAGATGATTTTTTTAGATGCAAAAATATTTAGTTTATATTCGTCTTCAATTTCTGCTCTCTAATTAATTGATTGCTTTTAAAGCTCCCTTTGAGAGAAACTGATTGCGAGTTCTGGAAATTGATATTTTTTTTTTTGTTATTTCAGCAAACTTCTATTATCCGGCCATGCGTTCTAATCAAATCCATCGAAAATATGAAAAGGAAACGTTTTATCCCGCTTGCCCGCAAGGAGGTCATGCGAGATCGCTTTAGCGCACGATTTGCCAGATTCTGGCTGCCCTTTTCGTCGGAGTAAAACAAAAAAAGGCTAAAAGAGGGAGAAGTTAATTTCATCGAGTCCGTCTCTCTCTCTCTCTCTCTCTCTCTCTCTCTCTCTCTCTCTCTCTCTTTTTCTCTTGCAAAAAATCGCGCGTCGACAGCGATTGGCCTATTTGCTACCAGGAAGCACTGCCGCGGGTTAATATAACGATACCCTCCTCCCTCCTATTAAGGGAGACAGTTGGTTTTACCCTCGGGTCCTTCGGGAGGGATCCGAGACTCGCGTATGTCGGCACCGTTCTCATTAAAGAGCGAATTCGCTGTGGGCTTGATGCTTGTGTGTGTGTGTGTGTGCGCGCGCGTGTGCATATGTATATGCATGCATATGTAGTTTGGTGTACGGATGATTGGTCGTGTGGGTACATAACGAGGCGTACGGTTGCGCGTATTTTCTGCGACGGTATCGTCGCGGCAATTTAGTGACGGCCGGAAATGGCGGCGGGCTGTCGCGAGGCCCAGCCGTGGGATTTCAACTTGGAATTTAGCGACGCGCATATATCGTACTTATCGCGGTATCGTTAATGTCTTTTATTCGGAAGGAATCGAGAACAGAAATACTCGAAGACTATTTAGTAATTCCGATAAGAGCACTTGAAGGCAATTTAACAGTTTTGACGATAGAGATATTCAGAGGAGATATTATTCGATAATATTATTTAATATTTTTAGTATCTTTTTTGTATCTCTGAAATACATGCACACACATCGTTATCTTTTAATGATCTTTTACTAACGAATTTATTTATATTTATAGGAAAATATCGAGCCTTTTCAATCTCTGATTGATATATTTCATTGCTTCAGTGAGAATATATATATATATATATATACCTTTTATCAGATTAATTATTTAATCTGAAATTCGTTGAATATTATCGGGATAGCTTTTCTCCCAGAATAATTCTCGCATGTTTTCGAAAAGGAAAAAGAGAGAGAAATATAATTTTTCTATATGAGAAATTTTTCTATACTAAGAAATATAATTTTTATTATACACCATTGTAGGTGATTTAAATTTATGTTGTGATCGCCAAATCCAAGCGTGTTGTTTCAATTTGAGTGAAGGGAAGAATACCGATATTTTCATATCGCGTCACAGAATAGCTAGCAACTTGTCACCGACGGAAGCGCCTTATTTTATCGTCCTAAGTCTCCTTATCCCGTTTAATCTTTTTGGGATGGCTACCGCTTTTCCGTGAATCATCTGTCCGCGCGTTTCCAAAATAGAAATTCATATTTCATTTCATTACAAATCACCGGAATTAGACGCGACAGCAGCGGGGATGATACTTTTCTCGTGCGAATAATGAATAGCTGGGACCAATCCGAAACGTCACGCTGATGAATTAATTTGCCCCCTTTCTCTCTGCGTGCGTGCGTGCGTGCGTGCGTGCGTGCGTGCGTGCGTGCGTGCGTGCGTGCGTGCGTGCGTGCGTGCGTGCGTGCGTGCGTGCGTGCGTGCGTGCGTGCGTGCGTGCGTGCGTGTGTGTAATATATATTTTATATATATATATATATATATATATACACACACATATATATATTATTTGTAGTATTATTTTGAATTATGTATCATGATGATAGTGGGCCTGAACATTTATTTTGTCTCGTAAAGCGCAATTTCCGTCCTGGTTACAGCGTTGTTGTGGCGACAATTGCATGACCGTCTGGGAATAGAAAGACAACGATGCCGACAAGACCAGACAAGAATTCAATTTACATCGTGACAACGACATTGTTTGGTCTCCTTCGCACGCAAAATAACACGTGCCAGATGCATTGTTAAGGATATACTTAATGTTTTGGAGAAAATTGGTTTAACATTTACAGAGAAATCATCACTCTTTTTTCTTAAATGCAATTATGATATTTGTAGAAATTACAAAAAGAAATAATTGTTAATCGGCAATATTTATATTACTTATGAATTCTTTTTTTGTAATTATATTTTTACGATTCACTCAAATAAATTTCAAATAAATCAAATAAATTTTATATATAATTTGATTTTAAAATTATCATTCTTTGATGAATTTTTCGGAAATTCTTATTCGCGAGAATTGATAAAGTCTAGATATGGAATATCGACAGTGTAATCTAAAGATATGAGAATTTAGATATTTAGGTATTTTATATATATTTACTATTTTATCGTAGATAAAAATTTCCTGGAAGTTTGATTCATAATTCTTTTGAAGACGGATTTCTTTGAGACGTATAATTTAATTTAAAAAAAATTGCCTTTTATCATCAGTAATTACACTAGCATTAAAAGTAGCAAGACGAGTTGTCTACCGTGAGGTTAATCCAGAACAATTAGCCGAACAATTAGCATAAAACCAGATTTGCAATTAAGAGAAGAACCGCTGAAGGGATGGTTAAACCCATCTCGAAAATTCTGAGAAACGATTCTACGTTTGCGTTAAGTAACGGCGGCAACGTTGAGGATTTCCTTAAGCGGATTGTCCATGACATGTATAACATGTACAGTCGCAACGTTACAGCGACGTACTGTCTGCCTATTACTTTCATGAAAAAATACGTACGTAATAGAAGTAGCGTCATATTTTGTCTGACAATTCACGGAAAATATCTTATTACTTTCCTACCCGACTTAATCCGATTTTATTTCCTACGGTTGTTTCGATACTCCAATGAATTCCTTTTATTTCCCAGTAATGTAAATGTTCTACTTCTAAAAATTAATTCCATTTACTTATTAATATTTACAGAAAGAATAATAAATATCATCATCGATTTTATAATGTTAACATTGATAATAATAATAATTAAAAAAATAATCAAATTATATTCAGAAGTAATTTTTCAATATACATTTAATAATATAAATATAATTTATTTTTGGTTTCATAATTTAATATAATATAAATAAAGACCACGTATTAAAAATTACGAAAAGTGTCAAAATATTTTGTCTCAAATAATTGTGATGTGAAAATTTATTTTAATTTATTTGTAATATATTTATATTTTTTATTTGAAGTAATAATACTGTAAAAAAATATAGAGAAAGAGAATGAAGAGATTATAGAGAAAGACACTTAAATGTGATTAGTGAACATTTATGATTTGTAAGACATTGTAGGCAAGCTAGCCGACTGTTATCACGATAAATCCGACCGGATATACGTGAGAGGGTCCGCCACTATGTTTGATTGAGTTGCATAAATAACGACGGACCCCGTGGTCGCCGGGGAAACTTTGGATAGTTTGGTCGGTACGATAATAATTTTATGCAGATAGCATAATCGCGAAGGGACGCTCGTCGTGACCACGAATGCCATTTCTCGAACCTGGTCGTCCGGAAAACTCGAAATCTGTGCCCCGACCGAGGGTGCCGGTCCCTCTGGGGGAACAGAGATGATCCCAGAATTTTCTGTTTCGCAAGAAATGAGAGGAACTATTAGAGCCTTTCGATAAATCTTTGGGGATAAATCTTCATTGTCTCTGTGTGGGGATAAATCTCCCATGATTTTCCCATAAATATCTCACGAGTTTGGCGAAGTTTCCTCGGGAGTTGGTCAAGTGTTTATAAGAGATCCATCGACATGAATTTCTTACGTCTCAGAAGTCCTTATCGATACGCTCGCTTTATCGGAACTAGAGCGCTTATCGGCGCGAGAAAACCGCTGGAGAACACGGCGACTGTTTTTCGCACGCGCGCGTACACACACACACACACACACACACACGCGCGCGCGCGCGCGCGCGCGCGCTCAGTCGTGCTTCATGTGTCGCGTATGAGAGGACGAGGAACAGCGGGATGATAGCAATCGATTTACAGCCCGAGGTACAGCAGCGCGACTTGTTCGCATATACCTTCAGAAGTGTGCGCATTTTGTCGAAACGATTTCAACTGTACGCAACGCCTGCGGCTTCGTCCATTTGTCTCGTTCCATGGCCCATCTGCCTGTTTCCATAAATTATTCGCGTCGTTGCCCTCGGGATACCGTTCTCTTACGCGGCTCTATTTCGCGGATGGTGCAAATTAAACCTTGGCACAATGCACAAATTAGGTCTTTGCGTACGACGTAAAACGGCGTATAAAACGGCGCGAGGAACGCACGTAATTTAATGCAAGCAGCTTGCCCCGCTCGTCAAGTCTTAATAAATATCATTTTGAAGTTCAGTTTGAAAAATAAAATAGATTTACACATCCTCTTAATACTAATTATATATTATATATTATATAATTACATTATATATTTAATTATATAATTATACTAATTATAATTATATGTTTGCTCGAAATTATTGTACTTTTTAATATTTTTTTTATTTATCTTATTTATTTATCGTTACATTGATGCATGCAGAATTTCGTCAGGAGATATCTCTTTATCTGCTTTACGATAAAAAAGATATTCCGTTACAGTTGATGAAAACTTTATGAGGAAGGGAAGAAGAACGTTGTGTCGACCGAAATGCCGACTCGCTGGAAGTCGGCAGTCGTGGATTAAATTAGAATGACGAGTTAGGTCGCATTTCCGTAATTACCGTATTGTTGAGAGATGAATCCATGCGATGCGCTTCCGAGAGGACCCAAAATTACATTCACACGTGTTTCAATCACATGATAATCTCATCGTTAGCGTATGTCTTGTTAGTCTCGCCTCTGATCTGTTCCTCCGACAGATTATTTCAAAAGACACGAAACTAAAAGCGTTATTACATCAGAAATATGTATTATACGACATAAAAATAATTATTTTTCAATTTTCAGCACGAAACAATTGTAAAATCGCTCTTCTCTGCACGAGTTACAGTATTCATTTTTAGAGTAATAGTTAGTTTCCTATTATTTTAAATCCGTATTATTTACATTCTTATCACGCATAAGTTTTCAAAATTTATAT
The DNA here is from genome assembly GCF_055798465.1 of Pogonomyrmex barbatus. NCBI lineage: Eukaryota > Metazoa > Arthropoda > Insecta > Hymenoptera > Formicidae > Pogonomyrmex > Pogonomyrmex barbatus. The sequence continues at coordinate 21,348,736 of NW_028297098.1, forward strand.
TCCTATAAATTCATAAATTTTGAAATCAACGAGTTTAAGTTAAAAAACAAAAAGACTTACTTTTTGAACGAAGATGACCATTTTCTCTCTTCATCAATTCTTCGCCGAATCGAAGATACGACGATTACACGGCGAGTTTCAATCATCGTTGAAGAAATACAGAGTATCCCAGTCCGGATGTCGCTCGTCGCCGAGCAGCGAACGGCGACGATATCTCGTCGTATTTATCGCGTTGTGAGCGCGCGTTATCCGTATACGCGCGCTCCACAACGTTAATACCTCGATAATTCATTCTAAATCCGGCGGGCCACTCTACGTCCCACCGGCGTTACGGGGTTCCGAGAAAGGCGAGCTGGCTGTACAGCGGCTGGCTGTATCGTCCCTTTGAAGTCTCGGCGGTGGCGGCGCGGACCTTTTACCGCGACGACGAGAGGAACGTCGCGCCGGCGCTCGCCTCGTGTCCCCGTCTCTCGGTCTGCGTCGCCCTCGGTCCTCGTCTCTCTCCTCCCACTCGCCAGTGGGGAGATTCGAGCTTCGACGCGGCTCGATGCAACTGCGGATACGCGTGAACGAGCACGACGCGCGCTACCACGCGCCCACGCATTCCGTGGCACGCGTCGCCAGGATTGAGTCGGTGGCCACGGCTTCTTGCACTTTGAAAGTGCCATTGTCGAATTTGCCGGAAAGCACATTTGCGAGTGAGTTGGAAAAAAATGGCAAAGTAGCCAGCCTTCAAAACGCAACGCACAGCAAGTGCTAAAACGCACTCTTTCGGAAAAAATTATGTAACTTTGTAATTTAAGTAGATAGAGTTAGTATGGTTATTTTTTTTAACTTAAAGATAATGATATTTTATGAATCAAATTTAATTATTATTGCAAAAAGTACAAGAATAAGTTCTTAAATAATTAATTAGGTTTTTTTAGGTTCGTCTTGGAAAAGATTTTGCATCTTCATTTAAGATCGAAAAGAAGATGTCCGAATAAAGATACGAATTTTTCTCAATAGGACAAATATGTACAAGTAAATGTTGATTACTTTTTAAATTAGGAAGATTATTTTCCATTTTAGATAAAAAAATACATTTTGGGAAGGTTTAAATAACAATGAAACTTTGCCCAACTTATATTTCCTTTTTTTAAGAAAAGCATTTTTAAAACAACATTTATGTATAAATAAAATCAATAAGAATTTCCCGTTTTCTGAGACAGATTTAATTTAAATGTCAATTTAATTGTTTATAATAAATATAATTCTAAATCTCCATCGATCAAAAGATATAAAAAACACATTTAAAATTAAATACTATCTATTACACACTTTATAATAGAAATATTTTAGCTTTTGTCCGTAGAAGATATTAATAAAGAGGAAGATTAAATTGAAAAGAATTATTCATAGTTAATATACATGTATTAAACTTTTGAACATCATTTTATCATAAAAAAATTTTTAATTCATGTCATATTTCCCGTATTATTATTGAATTAAGATGAATCTCGTGAGTGTGTGCTAATACTTTAGCCTCAGTTGAAATTATTTAATATTGCTAAATCTAGATCTGTATTATACAAAGATGAGTTGAACTGAGTACCCATTTCATTTTATATCTAATAACTCTAATATTATTTCTAGTATTGATCTTATCGTCGAATATTATTTATAGTATTGATCTATTCGTCGAACTGTATATAAATAAACGTCTAAAACGTGTTAAGTTAGCGAGATAATAATAGATCATTTTTGTTCGAGAGAAATCTCAAACAATCATATATCGCGATAATAAAATCAATTCGAAACATCTATCATAATCTAATTAGTATCTATCGATTTTTCTATTCTTAACATTACATTCGTTATCAAATTTGACGTCGATAATTTTATGATCGCAATGAATCTAGAATCGTGAATGTAGAAGATGGATGACAAAATGGATGACAATAACCACATACCTAATTTCAATCGAAAGTATTTTTGATTATTACAGTTTAGACGTGAAATTGTAATTAATTTGTCAAAAACTTGACAGTCTCTACCAAGGGATTTTTATATTTTCGGCCACACTTTTCGCGGTCGTTTTCCATAGGAAGCGCAGCCAAAATCTGGAATCTACGTACTTCGTGGCCAGGTCAAATCGACTGGCGTCACGCATTCCGGAGTTAAATTGCGTGAATCGCGCGGGCGGCTGCAGCGCGCTTTGTGCGCTCATAGTCGAAATCCTGATCCTCGCGAGTGCTCTATCTCTTTCTCTCTCTCTCTCTCTCTTTCGGCGAGGGGGTGGTGGGCGTGCATAACACACATAGGTTGATTTATCGTCGCAGGCGTTGCCGGTAAATCATCGGGTGCGCCTAAATGCGAATGCGTAATCCGATGTCGAACAGAAAGAGACGGGTGATACAAACATTATTTGCTTGCTACAAAATAGAGTGAGCTAGATTCATGTGAAGGACCAAGTTTTCCGCAGAGATAACTGATCCACATTGTCATTTGGACTTAGAATCAACGAATCGAAGCTCAATATATTGTAGACTCTGCATTTGCAAATGCATGTATGTGAGAGTGTGAGAGTCTACAATAGGCATGTCGTACATATCTAGATTTTAGAGAAAGTGGGAGCAAGATATAACTTAAGAGTAATACGAAACATAAGAATAAAAACTAGATTTTTCTATACATATTAATATAAATGGTTGGACTAAGTGAAAATTAAAATTTATCTCTTATTTATAGCATTTATATTTAGAAAAAAAGTGAACATCAGAAGTTGTTCATTAAAGAAAAGGATTTCACTTTAAAAGTATATTAATCTCTTGAAATTTCTTTATCAAGCCGTAAATTTATTTATTTAATTTTTAATGGTAATAGATATACATTTAATTGACATTGTATAAAAGCTAATATTTTATATTCTTGGTTCATATATATATATATATATATCATAAATTTAATTTAAAAAAATAGATCGCTACCATGATGGTCGGACTTAAGGTTTTTCAACGACGGAAAAATCGCTCGCAAGTAACTTAATGACTTAATGCTACTTTTCCATCGAAGACAAAGTACTCGCTAAGGCCTGTAAAGTTTATGAGCCAGGACGTCTTAATTAAAATGCCACGGGCGTCTCGCAAATCTCGCGAACACTGTTGCATCTGTCCTCCTCGGATGTCATCGCTTAAATCGCGACTTCGTTCGCGGCGATGGACTCACCGTAGGACTGGCGGGATGTGGATTACGTCGCGTAATGCCGCTACATCCCACGTCGCACTCGTGCCGTAACACCGTGCATAATTTGAAAGTGTCTCTCACGCGGCTGCACTCGGCTGGCTGGCACGACGCAACGCGACGCGACGCGACGCGACGCGACGCGTCGCGACGCGCCGCGACGCGCGATTTATGTGGCGAATCCGCGGCTCCGCAGCTTGGCGCATCAGCCCATTAGCAGATGGATGAATTCTCGTTTCCGATGCATAAACCAAAATTAATCCTATTCCTTCTTTCGCCTCGGCACTACCTTCGTTTCTCTCATTGTCTTATACTTAAAGAAAAATTTGGTCTGACGATTGGTTAAACTTTTGCGGTGCGAGAAAGTTTTCCTCATTTTTATCTGTGAGTAGAAAATTGAGAGAGATATATAATTTCTCTCTCACACTTACGATGTAATGTATAATTTAAATAATTCGTCAAATTTTGATTTTGTCAAAATATTGTATCGGATTTAGTTTTTATTTCAAGCAGCTACATTTGTTTTTTTTTTTTGAAAACAACTCGCGAAAAGACGAAAATGTCTGCATTTAAATTTACACTATACTGATTTATGAAATTGCAATGTATTGGATGATAGCAAAAGGAACGAAGTTATTTATTACTATGATCTTATGTAACTATAACTTTTTAAACATCTTTACGATGACTTTTATATTGATAGCGTTTTATATTGATGTGTTCCGTTGAAATTCCAGTTTTCTCAGAGGATTTATCGTCTTTTACTTCGCGCCGGTAACCATCGGAAGAATCGGACGGTGGAAATTCAAGAAAGATATGGCTGCGGGATGTGCCAAGTAAAAAGCGCCGAAGGCGGCGCGATATATCTTGGAAATAAAGTAGTTATGCAAACTTCTCTCTACGATATAGTGTAGTGCTTGCATGTACAGGAGCGCTCCCATAAATCATGCAGGGAAATCTCAGGAACGTATGCCTTCACGAATTTTATATTGGCCTCGTCCCGTTGAAAATTTAAACTCACATTTAGCGACGGAGTCGTTTAACGTATCAAAAAATTAAACAGTTTTATCGAGTAAACACGATGTAAATATATCAAATGCGAAAAAAATATTGTGCAAAGTAATATTTAAAAATGAAAACGAAAAGAAAATGTTGAATTTTAAATTATTTTACGTGATACATATTTAAGAAATATAATTTCACAAGAGATATTGCTTGGAGAAGTTCAGAATTGAGAATTACAGAATAATAAAATTAGAAAATAAGAACGTGTAGTTAGAATTATTAGTCTTTAACAAACATTGCCATTTGATTAATGAGTATTACTATATCCTTTTCGTACGTAACAGCCTTTTTTTTACCTGTTGTTTCATACGAAATGGCCTCTCATTTTATCACGGTCATTTAATGCGGCGGCCAGTTTTAGGACGCAACTTGTAACTTAATATTAGGTAGAAGTTTGGGGTATTCATCGGGCCCGTTTAGACTAGGCAGCTAATGAGAACCCGAGTTCGACGATGTCCAGCCATAAAACTTTGCCGACCGAGAGTCTGCAGAGTTTGCATCTCGATCGTCATTCCTACATAACGTAAGGATCATTGTGGATATATAGAACATGTTATGCACATAGAAAATGTTCGGAAACATCAGCCGCAATATTTTCTAAAATATTAAACTTTGTCCTATCTAATATATATATTTTATTGTCGTTCTTTTTTGATATATTATGTATGAAAATTACGATTGAAAAATCATATATTGATTAATTTTTAAATACATCGATATATGGAAAAAAATCTTATTTTAACATAAAAATATTATTTTAAAGAAAATTATAAATAATTTGATATTTTTGTGATTATTGGCATATATATTTAACGTTTAAAAATGAAAAGAACTGGCTTCGAATGTCAAATTACAATCTCAACAATTTGCTTTACAAACTAGACGTACAATTCATTTGACAGACAGAAATCCTATTATTATTGTCCTATCGCGAGTCCAAGCATTCCGTTCGATATTCAAAATGCAACATTTAGCGATGACTGCCAGCGCAGGCATTATTCATCGGGGGACGTTGTGTCAATTTCAGGATGTTGTGTGGGTGGATGTACGTTGTGACGGACCCGAGACGCCGGATGATCGCGGGAGAGATCCCGTCATCTCGTCACGACTCCCTTGGGAACGATTGTAGTCCGTCGTCCCAGGTGCTGGTCCTTTCCACGGACACACGTGTCAAGAAACACCAGCAGTGATACATCGAATCGCGATGGTTCTCGCCTTGTTATTTCCCTCCGAATCTTTCTTGGTATTTTGAAATTTATGCGGTCTCTACAGCGCGGTGGAAAATTTTCTCTTTTAGAAATTGATTTCTCAATTTTTATTCCAGATCTGATTTCATTGCGGAACGAAAAAGAGATCTGGGTGATAACACTCGGAAAAACAAATATATGTGTTATATAAGTGTAATAATCAAGGAAGAAATTTCTAAATTAAATTTTTAAACATTTCGCTTTTCAATATATCAGATACTTTTTTAAAATCAAAAATCAAAAAATTCTAAGTTAAAAAATGTATCATAAATTAATGATAATTTTGTTTTTTTTTTTTTAGATCTGTAATTTTATATTATATTGTTTACTACTTTACTGTTTTAATTTTCTAATTTACAGACTTCATTAACGTTTGATTTTTGTGAATTTTATTAGTCTTCTGGAAAATGGACATTTCTAAGCACGGATGCCAAGGATGCACGCTCCACACCGCTGATCATAAACTCGCTCGCGAATGCTTGAGATTCCTTGATGTAATCTATATTATTAAGCGCCATTAACTCGCAGCGGTTCGTTAGGGTCACTCGATATCAGCTAGGGCGCGGATGTATTCCACATGCATTCCTGATGAAACGCGTCATGATCGTCTGAGCCAACCGAGATCGATTTCATTCCATCTCGTGCGAGACGTTTGCTGCGTGACCTCACTTTTCTGAAATCGCAATATAAATCAATCCCCAGCACTGAATAGATTATTCAATGACAATCGATAAATAGTCAATTTTTTTGTTATTCAAGCGCGATATGTTGCTTCGTTCATTTCGTGAATTTGTAAATTTTGATGGAAATAGTAACTATGTTCGAAGCAATGCCCTTTTCGCTATATTACCTTGACTTAATTGCATTTTTAGGTGTCATAAAAATGTTATTATGGCCAATTAATTTTTTTTTATTGGCCATATCTTTTATATCACGGGATGATTTTACAGTTACAGTATTGTAAGTATCATACTAATTATTAAAGTAATATATAACAGGATTTTTCTGTTTTTTTATAATTAACACACAGTTATAAATTATAAAATAAAATATTGTACATATTCTATATAAAATAAAATTGCTCTGATTTATACAAATAAATCGAGCGTAAATAATACATATATATATATATATATATATATATAATAACATTTGTAATGTAGATAATTTAAATGAGGCACGTTTACACACAGTTACAAATTGCGCAAATAATAATCTACAGGATATAATTTACAATGCATTTATATTTACGGACAGACAATCAAATATAATTAAAATAAACGTGATTTATAATTATTAGTAATTTAATACCTGCGAGAAAACAAAACATAATTTATATCTGAAAGTCAGATCAGACTAAATTTAACGGTAAACGCTGGAGCTTGAATACGGATCACGGCGATTGCCGGCAACGGGAGAGTTAGCCAGGTGGCGAATTAGAGAGGAAGCCGTATAATCGGGTTGACTTTTAAGCACACCGGCAGAGAAGTTTGGCTACTAGCATGTGGTTGGCAAGGGACGCGAAATTCCGTCGCATCCGTCGCATATGTTGGCTCGCAGTTGCGACGGGCTAATGTGTTCGGGTCTCTTCGCAGGAAGTGCAGCCCATATAGCACGAAGATACCGACTTTCTCATTCAATTTCGATTAATTAACGCCTTCGATTCGCTACCGGTTTGCAAAATTTCTCACAATCAAGTGGTGCAAGTGACATATAACCAATCACACATTTAATTACAATGCTTATAATAGTTATTAATACAGAATATTTTGGAACTATAAGCTGTTGTTAATAATTAGAGAATATTATCAGGTATTATTTAATATTGATTATTTGAATAATATATATATATATATATTCGCTAATCTTCTTCTCTGATTTACGTGTAAAACATTTTTGAACATTTTTATTTAAAAAAAATATAGAGATGTTAAAATGATTTAAAATTATTACGAATTTGCCGCAATTGATTTGATTTTATACTTTTGAAATATGGAATTTGGTATTTGACATCGACGTGAAATTAAATGCAACATGTAATGTGGCTGACCGCGATGCGGTTTTTTTCCACTGAAGGTTCTCTCTGGTAATCCATTATCATGAATCTTGCAAGCTTATCGGCCGTTCGATATCTCTATTCGAACAGTCCTTCGTTCCTTTCGCTCTTTCTCCGTCGTTCTAATTGTAGATTTGTCGCACGTGGTCACGAATGGTTCCGATATGCAAATCAAAATGGCGAAGAGGAACCGAGTTTTGTGAGATTTTTGTTCGTTATCTGCACCGTTCAGTTCTGATTTTCCGTTTAAATTACCAAGTCGGCAAAGAAACGACGAAAATTTTAAAATTTAAAAAAAAAAATGAATGTTTTTTTTTCGCTAAAAGAATTAAATTTATTCGCCAAAAGAGGAACTATATATAAATTTTATATAGTTTAAATAAATTACTAAAGCTTGAATAATTAACAAATTATAATGAAAAAAAATTATTATAAAAAAAAATGATTAATAATTTGACATTCGATAATAAAAGAAAGTTTCTGGAATGAAACAAATGAAATGTTACGAGATGTTGCAATAATGTTGTTAGAAAACAACAAAAGCTTTATCAAAAAGTTTCGCTCGATTACAAATTGATGAGAGGGTTGATGAGAGGGTTGATGAGAGGGTTGCAACAATCGCCAGCTGGAGGACGGAAATAACTCTGCGACAATTTTTTTCTATTTTGAATCCGTACCAGAAAAATTTGCATTTAAAATTAAAGGGGACGATGCGTCTACGGAATCCGCTCAAAAACTACTTGCGCACTCTTAGTAGACTCTCTTTAAAGTTTATCTCACTGGTTCTATTCTAGCTTCTACGACAGATCGTTTTGTCTATCTTATCGCGCCAGTCGCCGGCTATTTTCTCACGGTGGTAGAAAAACTTTTTCCTCTATTAGTCTCCGTAATGGTACTGTCGAGAACACATATCACGATTAATATAAAAAATTAACGAAAGTTTCAGTTCTTTATAATAAGTTCTTTATAAATTTATATTATTTTTTTTTTATTGTTTTATTGTTTTTGTGATTATGAAATAAGTTTTTTTCAAAATCAAGAAGCGAAAGATTGTAAAGCAAATACGAGTTGTAATAATCAAAATGTGTGAGGAAGATTTTATATATACGTAATACGGATTATAATTTTTGACAATGATGGAAAAATTAACATCTATTTTTTTTCTCAGAATTTTATGTCTGGAATATTTATGAATATTATGTAACGACAAGTTGAATATATTACTTTTAGTACATTTGACATATTAATATCGTGTTGTTAACGTTTGAATTTCTTTGCTTTGTAAATTTGATGAAGGAACAACTGATGAAGAACAGCTGACACGCAGCAGAAACGTCTGCATATCTTCCTACAGTCAGTCTCTTTTCTCTCTTTCTTTCCTTCTATTATTTTTATCGATCACTCCGCAATATCTCTCATCGGATTTCACGGTGTGCCCGTTCGTGCTCTATCTGCACGTAGCCTACTAGATATTCGCGTGCTTTTAACGAGCTGCGAGCATAATTTACGCTTTTCGAGATATCCAGCAGAATGTACGAGCGAAAGTTCGTTCTCATCGCTATTCCTTACCCCTTTCGAGATTCACTGGCTTTTCGAAGCATGTCTAGGAAATCTTAATGCTTATTATTGATCGCATCCGAACTCACAAATTTAATCTTCTGATTATCTTTGATCTATCTTTTACGAAGATAAATAGAACGCATTTAAAATTGAATTTAACGCTTCTTTTTTTTTTTGGATCTTTTAAAATATCTTCTTAATATCTCTTACAATATTTTTAAACTTCAGTATATTAAAAAATAAATAATAATAATAATAATACATAAAAATAATATATAAAATATAATATATTAAGAAACGTTTTTATTTAAACTTGGTTTATTATTATTTGACTTTTATTTTTATTTTTTTTTTTCTTACTTACTTTAGACTTTAGGAATAAAGAATTTTATTTTTCCTGTTGTCTCGTTGTCACCCGTTATAACTTTTTGAAATGACGAAAGAAATTCAAGAAAGAATATTCACGTGAATGGAAATATGTGCGAATGCTTCCGTTTGCAGGCCAGCTTAAGTGGATTGGGTCATGTGCGCCGATTGATTTTTAGAAAACATTCGGATCAGCTGATGCTGTGAATGTTTTCGTAGAAGCGAAAAGTGTCTTGCGTGCGACGAGGAAACCTGCGTGTGTCACGCATTACACATTGGACTTGGAACTTTCTTTGAAAGTCGTCTGGCCAAAATCAATAACCGGATAAGCCGTGATGCGTCGCGTGTTCGCCGGTTGTTTGACGTACGCAGGGTGTTTGCTTTTACGAAGCAGTGGTAATCAAATTTAAGAAAATTATGATTAACGTAATATCAAGATTAAGAAGATATATGTTTTTTTTTTTTTTATTGCCTTGTAAGTTTGCATTTTAGCAGTATAAAAGCTCAGGTAATATCAATTGCGAATTTGACTGCAAAGAAATTTTAATTAAAGGTTCTCTTTACAAGATGTTCAATACTGAAAATTAAAATATTCTAGCAGCGCGGTATTTAATAAGTTTTCACACAATTGGATACATATAAAAAAAAATATTTTATTAAAAGTTTATTTTTTTATCGAATCAAAACAATTGAAATATTTAAAATTTATAAGTTTTATTATTTATACATATGAAATATGCTCATGGAAACGCAAAAATCGCAAACAGTTTTTTTTTTGCATAAATTTTCCAGATCCCAGTGTCTTATTAAAGAATTAAGATACTCGGAGAATATATTTATAACTGCATTTTTCTGCATTTCGTGGTTATTAAGATAAATTATGTTTTCGTAGCGAGAAAACCCGATCTCAAGTCAACAAGTGCGAGAAATTCTGTTGGATTAGAGAAATTCCATTTCCACGTATACGATTTTACAGTCTGCAGTTATTAACCTGTCAGAAAACGGCGAAACATCGCCAACGCCCGCCATTCGCGCTGTACAATATCCCTCGGTGCTTTCATCCAATTAGTTCAAGGAAGTTTCGCGCAAGGGAAGACTCTAATGGCTTTTACCTTTTTCCAGTATAATAAGACCCACAGTTAATGTCTCAACACTCTTCGCGACGTTGTTCATTACGACATGTCTTATCTGCACATCCGTACACATACGAGTTTTTGTTTTTTTCTTTTTTTTTTTTTTTGAAATAATTACGTTGGAATATATAGCAGTTATATAATATTAAAAAATGGAGAAGTAATAACCTTGTGATACTTATGTTAGTAATACTTTTTTCTAGGACTTTCATATTTTATAACATAATAACATAACGTAATGTATTTTATAATATGATACTAAATATTATTTAAATATTTTACTAAATATATATATATATATATTTTAATAAGTTGTTCTGTAAGCAAAAGTACTTTGAAAAACTGTAAACTCAACTGCGTACAAATATAATTAGAAATTCTTTCCTTCCTCACAATTTTCGTGAGAATGGCAATTAATGTAGAACTGATGAATTGTTGAATTAATCTGAAATGAAATGAAGAATCTCATTTCAATATTTCCACAAGTGTGAAGTCTCCACGAGGATTCATTTTCAAAATCTTTTTCAATGTTCAGCCGGAAATCGATAGGAAAGCCTCGATGAAATATTACTTCATTATATGCGAACTCTATTATGCGGTCGTAATCTTTTGATTGCATTTTCTGCAAGATATCTTTCTTTTGATTTTAATGGCAGTCTTCTTGCCAATCTTGAAATCGATCCTTAATTATTATTAGGGGAAATCAATTATCTTGAATTTTAATTAGATATTGAGGAGTTCTTGTAGAGGAAACTTCAATTATTAACATTCGGAAAAGACAATGATATTAAATTACTAATATATTTCAGATTAATTTAGTAAATTTATTTCGTGTCATGTTTCTTTCCTCTTCATCAATCTTTTCTCTATCTTAATTTATTTTAGAACTAATTAATATCGTGAATAACTTAGTCCTTATAAATTTTTACTATCAATTTACTAAACGTCACAACGTAAGAAAAATTGTTATTTTATTTTTTTCTCCTTGGCTATAAAATTAAAATAATAAAATATTTATTTATTATATTATTTATAATATTCAATTGTAAAATAGAGGACATTAAGAGTTTCAAACATATTTCTCATATCCTGTGATGGAGATTCATTGTATAACGAATAAATCCCTCCGCCTCCACCTTGTAGGTTACTGATGCAGTTGCACAAATGATAGTTTAAATATGATAAAAAAAATCATGCATCATATCATAAAAAAAAGCATGCGTCATATCATAAAAAAGAAAAGTATGCGTACGCCTCGGTACACTCAGCTTTTCGTGTGTTATGGGCGAAGGATGACAGCGACAACGATCTATTCTGCGCGTATTTTGCGCCGCCGCGATAAATCAATCCTCTCGCCGCATCCAGGAAGGGAAACGGATACGGCTCATAGATGAGCCGGGTGATATTTATGCAACGGCTCACGATTTCTCTCCTCTCTCTCTTTCTCTCTCTCTCTCTCTCTCTCTCTCTCTCTCTCTCTCTCTCTTTCTCTCGTTCATTTTCTCTCAGTTTAACGTATTGCATGCATGAGTGCATCGCGATGCAAACCCGTGATTATAATTGTTGCACCCTTTTGGTGGCGTCATATCACGAAGATATTCAACCCTACCATGGATCACCATGGATATGCATTTGAGGGAGTTTTACGTACAAATGAGTGTTAGAAGGAGTTTAAAAAAAAAGGAGATCCCTATCGGAAACGGAATAAAAATATTTTTGTTTATTCCGTAATAGTAATTCGCGATAGTAAACTCGCATTGAGCAATATAGTGATATCTTTATAACAATAAATATTGAGTATGATAATTAATAAGTGGCCGCTTTGTAACGTTAAAATTGTTTATTTTATTTTAATTTTGATCTTTGACTGGCCGAGCGTTGTTCTAAAACTTGGTCTTTTGAGCAAGCAGACGTGATGTATTACCTTTGTCCGCAAGTTTAAGTTCTCGATCTGACAAGAGCTGGTCAAAGCGTCGTATTCTTAGACGTCGTATAATCAGCACGTAACGATTACGTGCATCATCGCGACGGTGCCGCAGCTCGTTTCCACGCATCGAATCGCGTCCGATGATTCGTGACGACTCCGCAGATTCTTGGCTCGCCGCTGCGAAGCAGAGGAGAGCGAGTGGAAACGCGCGGTACGATCTCGGGACATTCCCATTAACGAGACGTTTCTGACGTATTACGCCCTCTTATTTCATGCTTGACATTGACAGTCTTAAAGCTACAAAAAATAAAAATTACGGACAAATTACACGAGCTATTTTACTTCATTACAATGTCAATTAAAATATCATGAATGATACAGTTGATGACGGTGTGGGTAATCAGTGAATGATAATTTTCATCTGACGATTTTTTGGATGGAGATTATTTGGAAATGATGTGTTTTGGGCAGAAATTTAATAAATGTTTAAAACATTTATATATTTATTTGTACACATTTGATCTTTGATAATGATGATTACCTAAACTCTAGCCTCTTAATATTTTAACGCAGCTCAGTCGACAAAAGCAAGAGATGATTGTTCTAAACTATAATACAAGTTTTCATAAACGACCACTACAGATCATTATGATTATTTATTAAATAATAATAAATTATAAATGCCATTCCACAATATATATATATATATAAAACTTTCTATATTCTAATATTACATCTCTGTCAATTTATATTTTCCGTAATATATTTTTATCGTCCTACACTTTACTCTTTACACCGATATTATTTATTATTTTGTTTTTTATTGTTTCGCGTTATTGCATTATATCCGCGTTGCACCTTCACTTTGACACGCCTGTCTTAGAATAGTGATAGATCACTGCGATCGCTTCTAAGAATCAGGTTGACCAGACTCTGTGACCTGACTCGGTCTCTGCACCCATTTCTACCACCCTTCGAGGAGCTATAGTTGTTCGCCGGTCTCGTCTCACTGCCCCAGCCAGCGTGTAACTCGATAACCGTAGCGAAGCGCATTGATTTATCGCCGTAGCATAAAAGAGGAAAGATGCAAAGAGGAACCCATCGGTAGAAGACGTATTCAAATAATCCTCTCACAGCTTTTCTCTTCCCTTATCGTTTCTCGTAGCTCATCAATTCATTGCACCCTGCGGTGGACACAGAACAGTAGTGAAGAGATATCACTTGCAAGTTATCTCTCGCAAAATTTTCAGTAAAGCAAGATCTGAAAATAAATATTTTACTGGCTGCATCCGGTTCCCTCTTTTTCTCACTTGAGCTTTGAAATAACGATCGGAAATATCGGATTGCACTCCGCTATTGGCATCCTCAAATCAACGACGTGCTTCCGCGCCCATAATTATGGAGGAATCAGTCGTTTCTCTTCGATGATTGAAACTTGAGATTTTCAAGTTGGCTCGCGGTAGCAGGAGATCGTGCTGAGTGCCATTGAAATTTCTATTATGATTTTGCAAAATCTAATTGGAGATTATAATTAAAATGAAAATTGTGAGATTAGAAAAAGAGACACTCTCTCTCTCTCTCTCTCTCTCTCTCGGTATCTTTCTTGGATTTCTTGGACACTTCGCGATAGGAAATACTTGGCATGGCAATTTCTCATGTCAACTGTTCCGAAACAACGTGAAATAATACGACTCGCGACTATTTCTCATCATTACTCACCTCAATTAATTATCGCCTACGTGTTAATGACGGACTCCGTCCGTTACATCGTCTCGAAGCCGGGCGACTTCCGCGCTGTTGCGCTCATATAATTAATGCCGATCGTTAGAACGGGAGATTAATATTTGCGCGCGATATCGAGATCGAGTTTCGCGCGAGTTTCTGTGAGCATTGCACGAACTCGTCCGGAAATCCTGCGGTCTACCCGATATATTCTTGAGCTCTCGGAACGGGGCCCGCGCCATTCGGGCTTGAGAGCTTGTCGGTCGTTAAACTTAATCGACGGTGCAACCGGTGTATCGTCGTTTCGTTCCTCCGCCGTGATTTTATTGTCCAACTGTATCGTGAAATGCGATTATGCTTTACGGCTGCGATGCTGTTTCCCTGCTATACAAGAAATGCCGATGGCACCTTAAATCTCTGCAAGATGCGCCAGATAATAACAGAAACAGAAACAGAATGATTCTCCAGATGTGAAACTATACGGTAATCTATTAAATCCAGATGAAGGTAGACTTGGCAAAAGTAAGAAAATAGAAGAATAAATTGAGAAATATTATAATTAATATTAGATAATTAAAATTTATGAATCTTAGACTATTAGATTAAACGTATTATGATATTCTTGATTAACAGCGTTAAATATCAAAGATATAGTGCAAATAATTCTTGTCGCTTTTCCAGTTTTAAACTCTTATGCGATCGAAACATACATTGGACAGTCTCTTAGCGTAGAAATTCTCGAGATAAGTACGAATTTGTGTCTCTATCTATTATTAAAATCTATCGGCTTTACTCTCTTGGTCGGTCGATAAATCTTAAATGCACTTGTTGGTGTATCATTCGCTGGCGACACGAGGAAACACGCTTTAACGATCCCGCAACGAGCAAATCGGTGGTATAGGGATGATCAGCCAATGGCGTACAAATAAGCAACAAGGGCGACAGTCCGCGGGAAGCCCGCGAGCAAAAGGGAGCCTTTGTTCGATCTAGCAAATAAGCTATTCTTCTCCCAACCTATCTAGGGGGTGCTTTTCCTAGGGGCATTTGCGTCGGTGGTATTTACATTTCACTGAGCCATATTATCTCACCCAACGTTTCCCCATTGGAAATCAAAGAGCGAAATTGTCTCAATTGGAAGACATGTATCAATTCGCACTTTTCAATCCGTGTTCCGAATATTCGAGATATTGCAATAATCTATACAATTGTAACCATTAAACCGACAATTAGAAAAGGACGTTAAAGTAAATCGTAGTTTTTTTTTATTCAAATAAGAGTCTTTAGTGAGGTGGTTTTAGAGATCACAATTAGAAAAAATTATTATCGGGATAAACAATCGAATTAAAATAATGTATTTTTATTAGAGTCTTGATAACAAGGAAAATCATTCTTATATTATATTATATTATTATATTATATTATATTGAATTCATATAAAATTTGGATTTTATTATACATGAGAAAAATTTAATCTGTTTAATAGCTTCATATTTACTCGAATAATTGTGATATACCTTGCAATAAAATTTATTCTTCTGAAATTATACATGCATTTTGACTCGACTTCTACGTTATTTTTTGTCAGACTCAATACGGTCATATTTTAAACATATTTCCCGATTCTATTATTCATTTCCGCATGAATATGCGATATTTTCCGCATTAATATGCGAGGGAGTTTTCAAATCGAAGTTTCTCGCTAAAAAAATACAGGAAAGCAAGGGAATGTGCTTTCTCCAAACATCTTTTTCCAAAAGGCCAGGGGCAAAGAGACGAAGGTGGTACCTTTGTTCAGTGGCGAGCTCTCCATCTTTACGGCGGCAGAGAGTCGTTCGTAGTGCGGCTTATATGTTCCGCAAAGCGACGCAATAAAAATAAAAGCGAGACGTCGCGCCACGAAGGACACGAAGGGAGAGAGGTCGGCCAAGGGATAAGTCCGGAAATAAATCAGACCGCGGGGGTGCAGACGCGCGTCGAAGTCCGTCCCGCCGCCATTCTTTACAGTACCGACTCCACATGGGGATTATCTGTATTAGATATTTTATCGGTTTGCGACTAGATCTCTTGATAATTTCGTCGTCTCTCCGATTCGCCGACACGCTAGGGGCGACGAGACTACCCTTGTATCGCGTGCGCAATTTCCTTATCGGGTACGCAATTTATAAGATATCGGCGTAAGCCTCGGGTCAATATTTATCAGATCAATATCTTTCATATATATTTAGTTATATACCATGTATAAGTTTCTTATACATTTTTAAACTGAAACTCAAGTGAGATATTTTGCTTTCTTTTATTTCATTAATTTTTCACGATTTAAATGTAAGTAATTTCAAAATCAAAATCTTGATATTATAATATATAAAATAAATTACATGATTTAGATTTTAAAATGTTATTCTGCCTGAATGAAAATTGTTTAAGAATATTTTGTGAAGTTTTATTGCCGGCAACTGAGGACATTTCTGAGCTAGACTTCATAAATACACGTGCATTAAGAGTGGCACAGCTGCCCGAGTGTTCATATATGTGAAATAACGTTTTCCTCGTTCGATTTGATCGCTATTCTCACCTCGTTCGCGCCATTTCAGTCGAACGTCGTTAACAAACCGTTTCTCGTGAGCATTATCGTTATACAAACGCGCTCACCCAATTGCACCCATTCCTTTCGATTCAAGTTTCCAACAAAGTTTTTCTTTTTTCGACACTCGCGAACGTCTGGCGAGAACAAAATCTCTATTGCCGATAAAACGAAACCTAGTTCTTGATGTTATTGGCACTTGTACAATGGACTTAGCTAATGGAATTGGCTAATCATGACACGAAAGTTCGAATTTACGCATTAATTATTCACAATAAATTTCAAACATCGTAGATTTAATATTATTATATCATTAAATTCATGTTTATTTTTTTAATATATCTATTTTATAAAAATATTAAAAGTTATGTAAGAAAGCTTTTTCTCGGGAAAAGCAGCAATTTTGTATAACATTGCTCTATATAACAGCAAATAATTTCTTATCATTTGTCGAATCATATCCTGTTGCAATTTGCTAATTTTCTGTTATCGAGATATTTCCTGTAACTTTATAAAATCTCAAATGGGAACTATGATTTTAATTGTTTTATAATCGTTCTTAATGCATTATAAACACAATTAAAATCATAGTCCCAATCAGCAAGTTTTCGATGTCGTTTTTCTCGACGATCGATGTTTATGCCGTTAAACTTAACTCAATTACGCAATTAAAATTTTAAATGAATACCTGCCTGATGTTTTAAATCCTCGATCTTTAATGTTGCTCCTTCAACTCAGATTGTTTTGTTGACGATAAAAGCGAGCACAGTTTAGAGGTCGATATTAAAGAATTAGAATTTAAACATCAGTGATGAGAACGAAGTGTGAGCGAAAGTTTATGCTCATTTTCATTATGACTTTATTAACTCTTACTAGTATATTTTATGCAAACTACGCATAGGAATTCCGAATAATCTGTCCTCGCTCATTTCCATTCTTAGTGTTCAGAATAGTATAGTTGAAGAATATTTTCAGAGAACTCGTTCGAAATAAAAAGGCAAATTTTACTTTTTAAGCGTCATTATTAGAAATTTAATTTTAAATTTAATTATTGCAATATTTAATACTGAAAATAAAAAAGGGATAAATGAAATTTAGCACATTTTTTTTTTTATGAAGATGTAATTTCCGTAGATAGAAATTCCATGCTTTTGTCTTATCGTATTCTAGTACCTACTGATAGACTGAGACGACAATAAGGAGTAAAGAGAAAAATTGTCGGTTTGCTCGAACTACATTGCTTCCACGAGGCTGTTTACACGTAATTAGAATGTTACAGTTAATACACGTCTATCACCGAGGCGGCCACGTTACGTAGTAATAAAACCGGCCGAGTTGAAACCGGCCGACAGAAGTTTATTACCCGATTAAGTCGGGAGCCGCTCGCGAAACAATGTTTGTTTCAAGTATACGAGCTCTTCATCCGTGAGCACCGTGCAACTTTAGACGACCGACGAATGGACCGTTTCGCACGACACGTCTCTTCCTTGCCATCTAAACTTTCATGACGATCTTTTTTCATGTGCCGCGTGCAAGTCTGCCAGAAGTGTATGTGACTGGAGAAATAAAGTTGTCCCGCACGAAAAATGATTTGTCGCATGATTGTTTCTTTTTCAGTTTATTATATAGCTTATGAGCGCACAGCATCTAGAAAAAATTAAAGTATAAATGGAATTAAATTTTATTTATTAATTTTAGAAAAAGCCTGGCTTAAAACATATAAGTTGCGCGTAAATATAAACAAGTGATTTAAATATCGTGCATACAAATTTTATTTTATTTATTTATTTTTTTTTTTTTTTGTTTTAATAGAAAAAGGATTAGAGAGAGACAGTTATTTACACCTCCGAAAGTTAGAACGGAACAGACATCCCCTGATAAATATACGCAAAGAGAAGAAAAGTGTAAAGAAGGAAGTTTATTTTCCTCCGTCTCTCTCGTGAGATTTTTCCACATGTATCCCAGTTTGCCGCGAAACAGGGCGCGGCGCAGGGGGTTTTGATATTCGCGAAACAGAACGAAGTCTCTCTCTGCCGCCAATTATGGCAGGAACGTGAGGGCAACTCGCTTCTCTTCGTACACTTCCGAGCAGAGACGAGTGATGGAGAACGGCGACGCGACGGCGAAGGCAACTCCGCCGTTGCTTGTGTGTTCGCAGTTTCTCGTCCCGGTAACAAGTGCTCGCTCCGTGCGAATCTGGCGAAATGCGCGACACTCGCAATTCGGGGATTCGCAGCAAGTGTTACGCACGTTTATTGTTCGCGGCGGAGGAGCGGAGCACGTCCTCGTCGTCATCAAGGAATTTCAATTAGAGCTATCGTAATTTAGAACCGTATTAAATTCCCCCCCCTGCCCTCCCCCCCCCCCAAGAAGAGCTCTAAATCTAAGAATTTAATTTTACAAATCTAGCGGTTTATTTTTGTATAATTTTACAGTGTAGGAAATGTCGCATTTTATACAAAACTAAAAAATAAAAAAAGTGATACAAAATATAATTATTACATGATGTTATATAATTATATTCTTAACGTTGTAAAATAAAACTTATCTCAAACACGTAAAACAATTAAAATTAATAATACAATCTATATCAATTGTTATAAATATCATTATGCTAAGACTAGAGCTAAGACGGTATAGTAATTAATTCTACAATATAATGACCAACAATAATAATGCAGAAAGTAAAAATGAACAATTAGCTTTTGTTCTAATTTTACATTTAACAATATGAAAATCTTTTACTGAAAAGTGAAAACTCGGTACTTACAAGACGCAGGAAAAACGAACAAATGAAAATTTCTAACTTTACTTCTCCTCTTAGGATTCCATTAGGAAACCCAAAAAAGGAGCAACAGAATGGAAAGACCGTACAATGACCATTAATGTGCACATTCACACAGAGACACATAGGTAGGAATACACAAGCCAACTATTCTCTAGAGAGGATTCAGGTGAATCTGGCGCGACATCGATTTGCCCGGGCATCACGTGCCCCTTTTTCCTGATTGCCCCGACACAAAGAGGCGACACCGGGATCCTCTGCACGTCGTATCACCTTATCCTCTTACTATCGGGCGATTTTCTTTATCTTCATTCTCAGTTCCTCTTTTGTCGTTTTTTTTTCCTCTTACACGTGCGACGATTCTTTCGAATGGAAATGGATATCAGTGCTCAGAAGCGGCTTGCATCTCTTTCGCTGACTTTCTCTTTCTCTTTGATCCGTTGAATTTTCAGCTATTTCGTGAAGCCGAGCGTTTATCTTGATTTAGACTGAACTGTTGCAGGCTCGAGAGAATGATAAGGATAAATATGGAATGGTTTACATAAAGAGATAAAGTGTGCTCAGACGACTGCACTACTATAGTTGGCGTTACACGTCAGTCTGATGTCGCGTTATTACCTCGATTTTGAAGAAAATATTTTTACACCAATTTTTCTTTCGTTTCAACTTCTTTTTAAAATTCTTCTTTTATTTATATTACTGAAGATTTTCAGAAATGAGCGACGATTGATTTTTGTGCAATTCAATATTTGCATTGTAATTTTTCAAAAGACTAAAATAAATATGCGGAGTTGAAATTTTCAGCTATTTGTAGCAGACAGACAATATGGAGATTTTAAGATAATAAATAACTTTTTTCAAATACGATTATTTTTTAAACGACTCGACGATCATGGGATCATAAAATTTTATATACGGCACATACATATGTGTCAGTATTTTATGATTCGATAAAAATTTCGAACCTATCGAGCGAAGGGCGTCGAAAGAAGATTTTTAGTGCGCCCTTCGTTTCTCGATTTAAGGTCTATAGAGATCGTGGTATGAGGCCGTCGGCGCGCAATTTACTGGCGATCGAAACGCGACTGTTCACCTCGCCTCCGGAGGGCGGCGATCTCGTAATTCTTGCCACGATGGTGAAGCACGCTTTTCCGGCGTGCGAGAAAAGCGAGCGGGGCTCGCGCGTGTGCGATTGAAACGACGGGACGACGGGACATTTCGCGGATGAAAATTTACGAACGGCGATTCGGAGATGGCGTGGGCGGCGCCCCGAGATTCGTCTTGTTTCGGACAGGTTCTGGCCACTTCTATGCGTTACAAATAGAACTCTCCGCGTTTCTCGTAGACGTCCCACCACCTTGTGCGTCACGCCGTAGATCTTCCGAGGTGTTTTACGTAAGGTAATCCGCGGCTGTTTGAAGAACAGGGGGAGAAAGTGCAACGGAGAGATATAATTTCAACGGAATTAACAACGAAGCACCGCGCTTAATCCACCGCATGCACTTTGCAGATTCTAAATGACCCTTGCAATGCGCATAATTTTCTCAACAGCGGCGCGAGTTATTTATTAAATAGTTAAGCAGTCGCCGTGACATTTCACTCTCTCTTATTCGAGTAATCCATCTTCCAAACAAATGTTTTGCCGCTTGAAAAAGCTGTGTCATAAATATTCTAAATATATGAAAAATATATAAATATACATTTATATATGATATATTTTATTTTGCATATGCATTTTGCATATAAATATGCATTATTATAATAAAAAATCAGAATTTTTTCTGATTAAATATTCAGTTAGAGAAATCTTGATTTAAACTTTTAAACTTTTATTTATATGAATGTTTAAATATATGTATTAGACAATATATTGATCGATTATAATCGATGACGCAAGAAAACGATGTAGGAGTGATTCGGAGCGAGAGAGAAGAGAGAAAGACAGAGAGAAAAGGAGAGAGAGTAACATTCTTCGACATGGGTATTTATTTTCGGCCAATTAGCGACATTCCACGACACAAAAATATCCCCCTAGCTCGTTCGCGAGTTGCATAACCCGGCGGGGAATGAGAAGAACGGAAACAGAGAGAAAAAGAGATCAGAAGTGTGCGTGCGTGAAGAAGAGAAACGGTGAAAGAAAAGAGAGTCCTACCAAACATGAAACAGAGAGAGAGAGAGAGAAGAGATGGAGGAAAACCTGTCGGGCGAAGACACGTCGGCACGCGACACTTCAGCTCGATGTCTGTCTTCTGCTCTTCTGCTCTTCTTCCAAACGACGTACAACCGTGACGTACGCGAGAAAGTATCACGTTTATCGCGGGTCTTCTGTGATTCTCATCACAGCCTCGTTTGTCTTTGACTTGAGCGGGTCAGAGTATCTGGAAGGATACGGTGATCGAATTAATCTCAGTGATCTTTATTGGAGCGTCGTAGGGCTTTCTTATCTCGACTGCTCTATCGAACTCTCTTATTCAACGAGAGACGATTTGTTTGATGTTCATACTTAATTCATCATTCTGTTCTTAATTGATATGGATTAGCATTAATACGAGCAGCCATTCTCCTCTAAAGGACTTCATAAATGTTCAACCCTCTGTCTATCGCTATAGGGCGATAATCTCCGACTTGAAAACCCGTCGACGCGCACTCGCGCGATCGTAAAACGCGACTTTAATCGTTCTTCGTGCCGCTCGTAAGATATATCGTATTTCGTGTATATTCCCGGACGAACTGGGTTACTACTTCGGAATCGGACGGAAGCGCGGACGGGACCGGCAGACGGATTCCTGCCTCCAACCTGGCCGGCTGTAGTCGTAAAATATATAGCCTTTAATTTATATCCGAACTTCGAGCGAAGCAGCGGATCACGAGGGAGGGGCGGGGGAGGGGGGGAAGGAGAGGGATTCACGTTCGCCTAACGAGATTGCTTTCCTATCCTCCAGGTCTTCCTTCAACCGTACGCAAGCAAATCCGACCGATCGCTCGGATCCCTGGCGCGCGCTTGGACGTGGAAAAACGCACAGTCGACACTTTTAGCGACTTCGAATTGCTTAAGAGGGAGCTTTCGCTTTTAATGAAATGATACGACGATTTGTTAAGAAGATGGAAACTGTTTTTGGTACAGCGCGCTATATAATATTTTTTTTTTTTTTTTTATTATCCGGCTAGAAAATGAAAATTTTCGAATAACTGATTTAATAACTTAAGCTTAAGTTTTTAATGCAAAAAAATCAAGAGATATTAACGATGTTTTCGGATAAGTAACGGATTGAATTCTCTCTCTCTCTCTCTCTCTCTCTCTCTCTCTCTCTCTCTCTCTCTCTCTAACGTGCGTATATTCGTCCATAGATTTTTAAAAATAGATGTAAAATTTCGCGACGAATTTGTGCCTAGCGCGCGGGATTGGACTCGCGCCGAAATTCTCTCATGCGAGCGGTATTCCATTATCCTCACAGACCAAACAAACGTATCTCTCTCGGGGTCTCTTAAGTTAATTCAAAGTATCCGACGTGCTTGTTCACGCCTCCGGATCGCTTCTTTCCCCGCGGCAGATTATCGTGATTCGCGCCAACTCTCGATTTGTGTCCGGGCGATGCCCGTCCAATAATTCACTCCGATGCGATCGTCACGTGTGCGTCATCGTGTCGCATCTCAAAGACGGATCCGGCGACGAAATTGGAACTCTTTTTTCCTCAGCCGGGAATTCAATCGAACCCGTCGCCGCTCGTGTCGACTTCTCTTTAGGCGACGATCGCCTAATTTCGCACGCGGCCGCATATAAATAGACACACCGCGTGCAACACTGTCTGTCGCGCTGGCATTGATGGCATTTTTGAAATTCACGAAATGCCCCCTCGTCTGGCTCCCACTCGTAGTCCTCTTCCCGCTATCTTATTCCTTTTTTTCTGTTGTCATTGCTTTTCACTTTAATCTTGTATTTGATACATTTGATACATATTTGACAGTATTCTCAACATTTGAAATTATTGAAGCTCACAGTATTTAGTATAAAATAATAAATACATTTTGAATTAAAAATTTAAAATATTCTTCAATATTTGTTCGTATTTTGCAGAGTATTCCATTGGCCAAAAAAATTTGTTGGAGAAGCTGATTTCAGCGATTAAGAAAAATTTGATGAAACATTCTTTTCTTGTACTTTTGTCGTAATAAGATTTTTTTTTTTAATCATCACTGATGATATTTTTAGAATTGACATATTCAAGATCTGAACGTTTGATTATAAGATTATGCTGAGGGAGAGATTGATCGAGGAATTGATGATTTTTATGGGGCGTCTTCCTTACAATCTGAAGATATCTATCTACGTACCTATCTATCTGAATTCGCAGAGAGAAGTAAAAAGATCGTCGACAAAATTTCTGCCGGCGCCTAGACACCTGACTAGGAAATCGGTTTTGCGGCTTATCCGAACACGTCCCAGACAGGCGGCAGCTGCCGCTTTCGTGTCGTCCGACGTTTCCTCGATCGAGATATTCTCGATTATTCCCGCGGTAACCAACGGATAACGGCGGATTGGCGGGAATGTGAGATTAACGATTTGCTAACGAGCCTTTTTCTCGTTCTTCTCCTTTTGCCTTCTCTGGCAGCCATTGCGGAATTAAACAGCCTTATCTCTCTGTCTTTTTCTCTTCCGACGACGAGTAATGACCGAAGGCTTACGATCTTGTAGACGCGGCTTTTATAGCCGCGAGAATCGTATTTCGGCTTTTATTCGACTAAACAGCAAGCCGTTTGCTCCCGTAACGGCGATCGTTGTCGTCACTGTTAATAAATCGTTACGCTGACGCACAACATCCCGAAGAAATGTTGACTCTTCCGCCATCTACTTTTATCTATCTCTCGAAAATAGGGATGATATAAATAAACGTATAAAAAAAAAAAAAATATGAAAAATACAATTACCTAATAACCTAAGTGTAATTCTTAATAATTGAAATTGGAATAGCTAATTAATTTCGCTGTATAAATAAAGAATTAGGATTTTTGTCTTTTATCACGCAGAGGATATCAGTGTGCTGCTTATGAGATTGCGAGACTTTAAATCAACTTCAAATGCACGTTTCTCTCGAAATAGGATCTCGCTCTCGCGCTTTTTTTTCTGCTGTCTTACGACATCTTACGACAACTACCGTTTCGAGTTAGCGCGGCGAGTGATCGACGTCAACATTCCTGAGACTTAGCCCGACTTCAGCCCAAGAGAGCCGCTAAACGATTAGGCGGCACGGCGGCGTCTCGCGACGTCGATCAGCGTGCCGCTGACGACGCCGACGTCGTCTGGGTGGCCGGTTCAACCAGATATCTCACGGGCGAACTACCGTGGCGAACCGCGGTGAAACCGTCGCTCTTCGTTCCCCGCCAATTATCGTCGCGATTTATTCAAGGCGCTCCGCCTGCTCCTTCGTCTGTCCGTCTTGCGAGGCCGCAATTATTCGCGGTTTCCCAGTCATTTCCGGTCGCCCACCCGCCTGGTCCTTGCCCCCTTCCCTTGGAAAATTCGGTCAGTGAACCCGCAACTGATCTTGTCTTCTTGCCTCGGCGAATCGTCGGGTAATTATCGGTGTCGTCCGGTGAGGGTGAGGCGGGGTGAGGTGAGATGAGGTGGGACGTTCCTCTCTGGCAGCCGTCCGCGGAATACTGATTGGGAGTAATTACCGTGACGGTGGAGAGAAACGCCGACGAATTTAACATTCAATAACGAAACGCTCGTGCGCGTCATCTCGACCTGATGCGGTGTACCTGAAGAGGGAAAGCAATGCGCAAATGCGAGAAAAGGAGAGAATCCTCGTTAATATATATTCTCGTATAAGCAATTTCTCCACAACCAGAGATCCGGATCGATCTAGAAACCGTTCGAAACCGAAAACCGTTCTATAACCCTTTCTTTAATTGAACCGAAGCCATACCGAAGTCTACAAAGTTTATGATATCGAAATCATAAACTTTGTAAAATCAAAAGTAATTTAAAAAAATTGTAATCATAATCAAAAAGGAATCATAATCTTAATGGTTTCGATTTTCTTTTATTAGTCAAGAATGTGTATATATTAATCTGTTACATAAAAAAATTATTGGATTTATCAAAGGGATTTAAACAAAACTCGAATCTCCAAATATATCTAGTACTTAAACAATGAGTTACAAGGAAAACGCAATGTATCTCGTTAATTTGTATTGATTTTATGAAGTAATATATTTTATCAAAAATAATTGAACAAAACTTAGCTCTGTAAGATTATTCATATCGCAAGATTATATATCAAGATTATTTCTCATAAAATCAACACTCCTAAAAAATTGTTTTCAAAGTTGAAGTTCGCGTACATTTTACATATTTAATAATAAAAAAAAAAAAAAAAGAAAAAACCATGTAATGATGCAGTTTTACAATCAATATGTGCACTGCGATCCTTGTTTGCACTCCGAAGACCATCTGCGGCTGCAGCCATGGGCTCATTTACGACTCGGTTGGCGCATTTAAATCTCGTTAAGAGATTAAATGGATCTTCTCTCGAGCTCACTTCTAACGTTAATTGACTCGTGAGATTCACCCGGCAGCGGAATGGCGGGGTTATGATCACTGGTCTACAACATCGTCATCACAGTCATTGTCGTCGTAGTCTGAAAGCGCGATGGCGTCAGCTCGTTAGCGCCATTATTACGATCGTACACAAGTCGGTCGGTCGCTGTCGGCGCCAAAACAGTGGTTTCGAATTACCGAGGACACTGCCAAGAGGCGATGCGATACTGTTAAATCATCAAGCAGCTTTTGTAATTCGAGTATGTGGAGGCGACTCGCGAACGGACGTCCCGACTCCCCATTGGACTATATCAATTAGTTCGTAAACCTGGTTGATTCCTTTGTTAACGGTAAACACGTAGACGAGACTGGGAATTATCCACCGAGCAAAGTAACCATTTTAACTGAATAATTCCTTGCTGTCTGACTCTACGTCTCTCATCGTTCATTTCAAGAACTTTTGGAATTTTCCAAATTCTTGAAAAGGGAGAACTCTATAATTTGGACTTTTTCTAACATTGTAAGATGACATGTTTTGGAAAGAGTTGCGAGTCAAATTCATATAAAAGTTTCATTCCTCTTTAAGAAACACGCGAGAGATATAAAATAGTTCGTCCTTTTCATCCCTCAGGAGTTTTTACTTTATAAAAGGTTAGTGTTAACTTCGTAAATGAGTTTAAAACTTGCTTTGCGCGCGAGCAACAGTTGTTGGATCAAGCTAGCTAATGTTAAACGCCCACTTAGAAACTCGATAATTGTATTTAAAAAAATTTATAAAGGGGTACAGTGTACAAATTTGCTTCCTCTTAATATTGAATGCAAGGCAAATCGCATGTAGTTCCTCCTGCTTCTATGACATTTTAAGAGAACAATAAGGGTGTTGGCTTCGCA
Organism: Pogonomyrmex barbatus; assembly: GCF_055798465.1. Classification (NCBI taxonomy): domain Eukaryota; kingdom Metazoa; phylum Arthropoda; class Insecta; order Hymenoptera; family Formicidae; genus Pogonomyrmex; species Pogonomyrmex barbatus. The sequence goes on from NW_028297098.1 coordinate 21,375,832, forward strand.
CGTCGTGGTGTGTGCACAATGGTGCACGCCCTTTCGCAAGACAGGGGTGAGACTGAAAAGGATTTATGGAAACTCAATTTGTGAAATTGAATTTCTAATCTTCCAAGGTAGAGCTTGATATAATCTTAAACCGATGCAAAAGGCTTATCGTTTTTCCAGAAAGAGCTTATCGTTTTTCTTTTAAAAAAAGAATAAAGAAAAAAATATTGAAGGCGATAATTTTATCTTAATTTTGCTAACAATAAGATTTTATTTTTAACTTGATTTAACTAATATAACAAATTATTTGCAACAATCTAATAATTATGATTTTTATTATTAATATTTCATATTTCTCAAAATTGAATTGAAATCTTTCTTGTTTCTATCTTTGATTCAGATTTTCTATCATCAAATCCAAGTGATCAAATTTGACATTAAATCTATTTTAATTCTTTTTTAATAATAATTATTTTTTTTTTAATTTTTTTATTGTTTTATAAAAGGATTGTATTAAGACTTGTATTAAGGAAAAAAATAGAAAATAATCCAAACGTTTACTAAATTTTTATGCTAAAGAAAATAAATTTTTGCTTTTTGTTAATTTCCTTTAATTCGCTTATTTTTCTTTTTTTAGACAATCTTATATGTCGCTTAACGAAGTTAGAGTTAGGGGAAACGGTCCATGTGAGTCGTAGGTAAAGGAAAAGGAAAAAACGACGAAGTAATAGGCGGTAGGGAGAAAGCGAAATTTATTGCGGACAACTTCTTATTTGACAAATCTCGGGGGCGGGTCTGATTGAGGGACGAATCTCCCTCTCGGAGCATTGGACGAAGTTCTAGCACAGAATTATCGATGTTTCTTGCTATCGACGGATTCGTTTAATGATTTTCTTACATTCCTCTCACCTTTACCCGTTTCTTTAACTCTTTCCTCGTTTGGCAAAACGAAAAAAACTTAATGCCTTTTGATATCATTAAAAATATTATGAAAAATATAATTAAGGCGCATGATCAAACATTTAGAAATATTTAAGTCACTTTAAACATAAAATTTGGGAATATATTTTCCTAATTTTTGCTATTTTATTAAAAACAATACTGTAATAATTATCTTGAAAATAAAACATGTTGCTTATTATTTAATACAATACACACTTATTTCTCGGTTAGGTAAATTTTTTTATACTCGATTCTCTTGACATAATTTTGGGACTGTAAAATATTAATTACGAAGGATTGAATAAACTTTTTATAGTTTTGATAGTTAATGCAAGATTCTCACAAAGATTCACGAGTCGGCAATACGAGCAAAGTTTTTGATTTTTAGTTGTAGTTAAAAGTTTCCTGACTCTTATGATAGGCGGAAAATATGACTTTTTATCAGAACCGAGATGCGTGTCTAATCGAAATCGGGAGCATTGAAAGACTTATAGAGGATACACGCAGGGAGGATGTACGCTTCGAAAGAAACGCTTTGATGTCAGACGTCAGGATTCCCCGAGTTCTTACACTTCGTCGAGGGAACAAATTCGATTTTCTCGGATTCCGGAGGCGTCTCGGATGTAGACAGGAAAATTAGTCGCCTGATCGGTTATGAATCAAGCTCGAATCTCGTCAGCTTAATTAGTTGAATGAAAATCGATTACTATTCCGTGATTTTCAAAAGATAGCTTTAATTTCTTTGTCCTTTTCTGGCCTTTATTGTCAGGATTTCTTTTTAAGATCACAAAAATTATTTTTCTTTGAAAGAAATTTTTTCAATCTCAATTTATCACGTTTGAAGTTTTTAAATATTTGATTATATAACAAATTATTTTTTACAATTAAAAATAAATATTTGAATATTTAAAATGTATATAACAATTTTAATAAATGATATATTTTAGCATATCTAATTTTTAATTTACGTCTCGATGAAAATTGATCACTTAATTAAAAATTAGACAATTTATGATCGACGACAGCGTTTTTTTAATTATAAATTATCCAATGTAATTGAATATTTTTTTAATGTACGAATAGTATATTTTTACGCAACAAACTATTTCTTCGGTCACGGTAAAAACGTAGCGTGGTGTTTCATTTTGACTACGCGGTCGAAGCTGGACCACTCATCGTCGTCCTGAGACAGGTTGGCCATTACGAGACCTGTAACACAGTCGGGTAAAAGCGGACACCGTAAAAGCGAACGGGGTGAGCAATGCATCCTGACGGGGGCCGGTGGAGCCCCTGTGGGAAATAGAGATGAGTCTCGCACGCGAACTACAGGGAATGCCGAGTGCAAGGAAATTTAATATCTGAATCGACATTCCGCGTCCCCCTTTCATAACAGACAGCCCGTTGATTCGACCGAGCGGCATCACTGTGCATTATCGGTTTACTCTTGAGATATCGATACATTCGCTATCTCGTTTATTTTTATCCACAATACGAAATCAGTTTGACATAGAAAGCATAACTGAAAATACTGTATGTGGTTACGTGCAAATAGTAATGTTTAAATTTTTAATAATTATTTTGGATCCGATTAATATTAGCTTTTCCTGCAAATTTGAAACAATAAAACTATATTTTTGTCGTGGAAAATAACTTCCGTTCTTTATTGCTTAAAATTAAAAAAAAAAAATATTTTAATTAGAATTTCGTATCGATCTCTTTGACTTAAAAATATACAAAAATATTTTACGCGGAATATATTCTAGTTTTTTCTTCCTCTTCCGATTGATCGAGCAGATTTTATTTTAAACTTGTCAGGATGTAGTTTTCCGTATTGGAAATTACTGAAACGAAGTTGAACTCGAACGTGATCATCTCTGTCGATGCTTTCGAAATTCTGAAAGTTCAATTACATTTGTCGAAGTAACTATTGCCTGGCAAAGAAAGAAAATGAGAAGTGACAAAATAGATCGTGTTTCAATTCCTAAATAATTTCAAACTTAGGCATGTAATTTTAGAAATAGAAGAGCACTTTTATCATTAAAAGTATAAAAATATTTCCCTTCAAAACATGAGATGACGAAATGTTTTAAATGACACGTGTCTTATTTTATACGTTTGTATCTCTTTGAATGAGGGTTCTTGCTCAAACTTTCCTCGCACAAATTCTTCATTTACGGGCATTTAAGTTTGCATTCAATTTGAAGCATTCGCAGAAAGCTTTCGATATACCTTCCACCCGCGGTAATTCTGTCGAGAAAATATTTATCGTGTCTCGATCGTAGAGGGCACTTTCTGCCCAATTCACGTCGATCGCCGTTAATTAAGAAGACTAGCTTCGTAGCTCCCCGACGCTATTTATCGTTCCTTCTAGCAGCCAGAGACGGCAGATGTCCCTGCCGATTCGAAACGATCTTTTTGGGACCCTTCGGAATGGATTCACCCTGCGCTCGCCCTCGACGACACTTTAGGGACGCTTTTTCACGAGTCGCCGCCGCCGCTTTCCCGGCTCGTTCGTCGCAGATTAAAACCGATCCGAAAGCGACTAGTCGTGAACTTTGCCGCTCATGCTTGTAACTCGAGAAGCTGACCTTTTGGCCTTCTTCGTGGAAGCAATTCCGAGTGCGAGAATCGCGTAATCCTCTTTGCCAGTGTAACTGGATTTGTGAGTTTTCTCTTCATATCGTTAGCCCTTTTCTTTCTTTCTTTTTTTTTTTTTGCAGTGAAACCAAACGTGTGCATCGGTTTGCTGTGTGTTCCACAAAGCCAGTGGGCTGTTGTAGCTTCGCGTTGAAACTCAACGCAAACGAAACAATCCGGGTTAGAGTTGCTCTGTGTAACGAGAACTAACGCGAGTCGCGTTGGAGTGCAATTGCGGCTTGCAATTGGATTATGTTTTTTTCTATTTTTTTTCTTTTTTTTTTTTGTACATACGGCGATTGACGCGGAGTTAACGTTTACTTCGACGACTGTGATACATAATTCGTTAAAAAAATAACGCGCTGCAAATTTACGTGAAGTAAATTAAAAGAAGCAATTATCATGATAAAAAATTATTTAACGTGATGAATTGCATTTATCGCGTAATCTTTTAATATACTTTTCTTTTTTAACTCTTAAACTCGACTGCATTGTTCCTTCAATATCAAAATTAAACGGCTTCATGCAACGCATTTTTTTTGGCTTGAATTATTTAAAAGAAACCAACATACTGGATTTATAATTTTTTCATCATTTGACGTTATCGTTCGCGTTATGCGTTTGCTCGTAACTCGATTGCGAATTCATCTATCTGATGAAACGCAGAAACGGATCATTATAAGAAGACTCTTTAGTTCGAGAGTAGTTGGACCATCCCGCGCGCGGTGGTCGCGGACCACGCGCGACTTGTCTCAATTTACAGGGGACGACGCTGGCATTCCGGCGGGCCGACGGCGGCGCTAATTTATATTAATTTTAGACACGTATATATTCGAATTAACGCGCGCCGACCGGTGCTCTCGTGCTGCTTTTTCAGCATTCCTGCGCGGGACGGACGGAGCTTCCGAGCTCTCTCTCTCTCTCTCTCTCTCTCTCTCGACGCCCCGAAATTCGTGGGACGAGTATTAGGCGAGACCGCCCGCAGAAATAAATCGACGAGAACATCTCCGTCAAAGGGAGAGACGCGACTCCTGGTATTAAATATAACCGTACCTGTGTATTTTATTAATATTATACGCCACTCCCAATTAATTACGTTGCGTTGAAGTGATATCTCTCGGGAATTGAAAAGAAAAAAAAAATTGGAAACGGGAATAATTAGGCCATGCACGAATTATCGAGCATCGACAAAAGAGCATTTTTCACGATGTGCGATCGTAATTGAGCTACGATTTCCCAGGCGATCGATCCTAACTTAATTATGTAGCGGAGGAACTCGCACGCCATTTCCCGACGGATTTCGTTAAATATTCTACGAAACAGAAAGCGAGCGAGTTGTCGAGAACGGCAATTAATCCCTATTATTCGCGCTGTAATTGAGTCGGCGAATTGCGCTCAACGCGGGTGAATGTTTTTGTAAAACCAATCTCGCGTATGCATCATTAGCAATCCGTTGATTCGGAATTATTCAATATTCTCCTTGCGCATTATCTATTTTAAACAAAAGACGTAAAACTGATAGAACAAAAAAAATTTTAATTTTCTTATCAATATAGAAAATTGATACTTTGAATCTTTCATTCGTCGTAATTGGAAAGATTTTATATTTCTTCATTAATATCCAAGCGATCCATACCTCCATACACTAATGATAATATAATAATAATAATAATAATAATAATAATAATAATAATAAATTTACAAAGACCATATCGAGGGCTTTGTAGGAAATCGATCGCGGCCCGTATCGATTTACGAAACGGAATTACAAAGTTGTTTCGCGATACCAAAGTCATTTGATCCCCGGTGAATGAGTTTTTGTGTCGTCGACTTGTGCCACCGCACGTGCGCCATTGATTTGCATAGCGGTGCAACGGGGTGCAACGGTATCGAGCGAGGGGCTACACGGTGGCACAGTGGCACTCGCGTGCAAATCGATGGGCGCTCGGTGCATCGCTCGCGTAGGGGCGACCGGGGGGGGGGGCGGGGGGCGCGTGCAACATTAACGCATCCGCGGATGCATGCAAATTCCTGCCGACACGCTCTCTGAGGGACGTCTCTGTTCTGTCTGCTTGCAGATCCCTGCTTCCGCACCCGTCTCGCACGGACGTATCAGCGTTTCGCCGTCGCATCCCACAATGGCCGCCTGTTTATGGTGAGTGTGTGTGTGTGCGCGCGCGTGCGCGCGCGCGCGCGCGCGTGTGTGTGTGTGTGTGTGTGTGTGTGTGTACGCGTTAGTATTAAGTTAGTATTTGCGCGACGGTTCCGACGGACATCATCAGTTCTCTCGCTCGCTCTCGCGCGCTCGAAATATTTAACTGAAATAGATTTCGATCGAAATGCGCTCGCCCCGATCAAATCTGTACGTCGCCATGAAGAATCTGCCAATACTTCGTGCCGGTGCGGCTTAAATATTTACAACGCTTGCAAATCACTCTTTTGCACTCTGGCAGCTTGTAGTCTGTTTGCAGAGTGAAATGCGATTCGGATTGAATCGAGTCGGAAATATGAGCGCGCGAAGTTTCGTAAATTTTAACACGCGAGATACATTTCATTTTTTTTACACAATAATATTTTACATATTTTATTTTATTTTTATACGATATATTTTACACGCTATTTTATTGGACTTTGAATATATTGAATATATTGAAAAGTTTCAGAGTGGTAGTGTTATATGTATTAGAAATAATGTTCCTTGCTGCGCGTAAATTTCGAAACACACCGGCTCGTGGAAAGTCTCATTTTATGCCGTATTTATCAAACGTAGCCCTGGTGGCAACGACAGGATACTAATATATCCAGGAAGTATTCTCCAAATCGAAACATAAATTTTGCTCGAACGAACATGTACATCCTCGTACATTCTAAACGCGATAGATCAGGGGCGCGATAGACGAGAAGCTATCCGGTCTTCCGCGCTAAATCATCTCCGGCGACAAGAGACGTCGTGAAGCTGAACTCTCTTAAATCCGTCTTATCCGGTGAATTATGGTTGTGCGACAATAGCCGTCGCGTGAGTTTCTCTCGGAACATGCCTAACTTGAATCCGAAGGCGTCGAGACGAAAAATGAAGCACACATCGCGTACAGGATGTCTTTCTCCTCTTAGTGGATCAACCGAATTGATGGTAGAATCTTTATCGAATATGCGGATCGATTTTTTTTCTTTTTTTAGACGGAACATTCACATTTTTCACGTTATAAGTCACGTGTCAAAAATCAATTTTTTAAAAAAGGCGATTGAGAGATTTTATTTTTTAACTAGTTTTAAATGAATTTTGCTTTGGTAATATTTTAAGAGGCAGTAATTGAAAAAGTGGAAAGTGTTTATGTTTTTATTAATCTGATGATGTATCTAGAGAAAAAAGTTGACATCGTATTCATTAAAGTTTACTGTCAACTGCTAACCTTATAAAATCCCCCGTATATTCGATATTTTTATTCAGTTTATAAAGTTTTATTTCAACCATAGCATCAACATAGCACCGAGTTGAAAAGTGTGTAAAAATTCCATTGTATTTCTATCCGCGAGAACTCATTGTTGTTTTCATAAAGAATTTCAAGTGGTTTTCAGAACTAACAAAAATAACACCATATCTTTTTTTTCGGCTATGTGTTGTTTTCCACTTGCTAAATTTTTTGGATTCCCATCCAATTTTATAGCCGTGAAGAAAAATACAAAACATGATAAGCTTATCCATACGAGAAAGAAGAGAGAGAGAGAGAGAGAGAGAGAGAGAGAGAGAAGTTGTAAAAAATTGTAAAAATTTGTAAAGTTGTAAAAGTTGTAAAAAATTTTTAACATAATATTTTTATTAGAAAAATACTGTGTCTACATTTAGTATTTTTTATATAAAAAAATGTAATATAAATTTCTTTCTTTATTATTTCTCTAACACAAGAATTGACTAATACATATTTAGATTTGTAGCTGTAAAGCACTTCGGGATTGAATTCAACACTTAAATCTTGACCTCTAACAATCTTAAAAGTGAACTTTAATCTAAAGTGAACTTAACATTTATCCACACTCTCTTCCAACACAACTTTATATGTTAAGAAGATCAAACATTGATAAGATGTAAAATGCTGAAAGTTTCGCAATTCATTACCTTTTCCTCTTAATCAAATAATACCGATGCTGTACTTTGATCGTCGTCGACAGCGTGTAACTTTGGGAACCTCGAGTGCTTTCATCAAGACTCGCGAAATTCTTGTAACTTTTGAATATCAAGCATTTTTGCTTTTAGATCCAACGTTTCTTCCTCTTTTGAGCGTTGGCTCATTTGAGCGTTTCGATGACTTTCTCACAAATTACATCTTTAGAGACTTCACATTGTATTGTATTTACTTTATTTACATTTATTGACGTGTTTACGCAATTGATAGCAGGTGGCGAGCAGTGGAGGAAGGTGGTTGGCCTAGACAGACAACCACGAAGAGCATAACCGCGGCGTCGGCGACGGCGTCGTCGCCATCGTCGTCGTCGTCGTCGTCGTCGTCGTCGTCGTCGTCGTTGTCGTTGTCGTTGTCGTTGCGTTGTCGTTGTCGTCGTCGATGTCGGCGTCTGCGTCTGCAATAGTTGCTATAAATAATCGGGGAAATCCCGAGATGCTAAAAGAGATATCGGCACTCGCGAAAGTATTCGTCGCTGCGATTGAGACGTCACGTCATAGAAGCGAGTTGCGTGCAACACGATAACGTTACATAATCTTACCTTTTAAAAATTATAAAATCTATTTGTAGAATTTATATTTTATAAAATCATAAAATTTTTTGCAAAAATTATTGCACTATGTTACATTATTTTATATTGTATTATATTATTTTATTGTAAATAATAAAAAAAAATTGAATATGCATTTAAATAGTTAAAAGTTATTAAAATAATTAAAATATTATCGAAGAGATAGTGATATTTCGAAACGAGAATTAAAATATTTACAAATTTATAAAGTATATACGGATATATAGGGACTCGGAGGACTTTCCTGTCACACAATTGATGATTAATAGACCTCACAATACCAAGCTTTTTTTTTTAACAAGCGCTTAATTGATTTTCCATGTACTATGTTATAATGAACCATGCACGCGTACATTTCTGTTAACTCTCTCTCTCTCTCTCTCTCTCTCTCTCTCTCTCTCTCTCTCTCTCTCTCTCTCTCTCTCTCTCTCTCTCTCTCTCTCTCTTTCTTTTTCTTTTTATTTTTCTCTCTTTCTATACCGATCGATATCTCACAATTGACAGGGCCGACATTCTTATTACACCTAACACTGGATCGAGCTGCAATTGGGTTAGTCGCGTTACACATAAAGCTCGAAGACTCGATTGCTTATTCGCGCAGGGGATCGATCGAAGAACGACATAATGACCGACGTTGTCTCGATGCTGACTTTCCTACGATTGTAGTCTTTGACAACGATGTATAGAGAATGGCAAGACGACCCAGATCACTCGGAGTCAGATGTCGCGGAGTAGATAGCCACCCTCTTTTCCTATTTGGTGTCTCAGTGACAGACACTGTTATCTCTAACGATTTATACAGCTGCTGTTGCTGTTGCTGCTACGCTCGTTGATGGGATTCCTCGAATTCACGTCTCTCTTCATCTGCTTTTCGCCGTGGTTTTCGCTGATGGAATGGCTAGTCTCTGCAAACTGATGAAAAGCGTCTTCGCTTGTCCTGCTCTCCTTTACTTATGAATTTAGAACTTATGAATACAGGAATTTTCTCTTTGACACTCTGTCTCCGCTCAAGTGCCCTAGTCTAGTTCTTGCTCAGTCCTTGCATTCGAGATTTCTCTTGTTCCAATTCTAGTATCTCAAGTTACTGAATCTTGCTTTTTTGTCTAATTTTAATTTTTAGAATTCTTTATCTTTACTTGGTATAGAAATAATAATTTTATAAAATTAATTAAAGTGGCTATCTTGATAATTGTTTTTTTTTATCTTATTCCTTTTATCCATCTAAAAAAAATATAGATTGAGATAAGAAATGATTTCATTTGTGCGATTGCAAAAATTTTGTGTTTTGTTGTTTTTCATGTAATTTCTATTAATACACTTTCCCAAAAGTTCTTCTCCCTGTACTTTTAATCAAGAACGGAAAGAAGATAATAGATGACCGCATGACTTTCGAATTTGAAAGAGATAACAGATACTTTTGTTTCTTTCCTTACTCGTGTCGCTGACATGATAAACGAGGTTCAAATTTTAAGTAAAAAATATTCGCGAACAATGCGCAAATTCTTTGTACAGATGTTACATAAATTATCTTCAATGAACGAGAATAAATTCTTGTCGAATAAATTACATCTTATTATCATGATTGATAATACGTGACGATTATTAATAGCAACATATAAATATTAAGTACAGAATTTGATGAATTGGAATAAACGCATATAAATGTACTTTTTTAATATCGGTATATTTACTCCCTTAAGATAAAAATTATGTAAAGTGATAGAAATCTTTTCTACTTGAATATTTTTCTAAAAGACGCTGATTACAAAACTGCAATTCAAAAGAAAAACATAAAATATTTACATAGAGGATAAATCGGACAGATTTCCTCCTTCTGGCTCTAATGTAAAATTAGTTTAAGTTAAATCCAATTTTAGATTCGGGTTGAATTCTGGCTGAATTTTAGGTAGATTCTGGTTGGGTTAAGGCTTAATCTAGGGAGTGAGCTCAAGATTGACTTTATACATGAACTATGAAAACGTTCGAATGGTTTCTAACGGAATGTATTTGAATATATTGAGCGTTATTGAAACAGCGTGGATTATTCTCAATGTTCAATTTGAATGATGTTCAATTTGAATGCATCCGATGTTCCATTCTACTTAAATCTTAATACTAATTTGATTTATATTGAAACCTGGCACTTTTTTTTTCAGGATAATTTGCTTTTGATCGGCGATAGATATATCGAATTTACTTTATTGAGACCTTTGACTTTTACGTTACTTTTCTTTGACATTGATTAATGCTTTTTTATATATGCATAGTCATGCACAAGTACGCGTAAACGACGTTGACTGAGTTCGCACAAATGATACAATTTCGATTATATCGCTACAAATATCACGTTATATGTTGCGTGCATTTTTCCTACCACGTCCTTGAGCGAAATTATTTTTAGATTGTTGCATGAAAAGTCTCACATGAAATGTCACACTTTTTAGAAGTTCTTCTCTTCCTCTTTTTTTCCTTTTAGATTTTACAATTTCTTGATAACGAAACTCTGTTTTATTATTATTGCCAAAGTTATTACAAAATCAGAATAAATAAATTCTATTTTGGTCGGTCAAAATTACGACAATATGACATTTTGACATTTAATTGTGGCAAATTATGACATTTTGAAAATTCATATCGCTTTTAACCGCGATAAATATTAATGTAATAATGTGGGCAGTTGAAAATTTATACGGACAAATTTATACGAATTTTTGCTCGATCCTTTTATTGCAGACAATTCGGAGGCACGTATCATAGGGACTCATCGGGCAGCAACGTGCTGAGGCGCGACCTGCCGCAGGAGCGGTCTGACCTGGCACTCGCAGGTGCAGCGCGGCACAACGGGAACACCCACCTGCATTGTCACCGCAACTATTCCGTGGGTGCACTGAAAATCTCGCGTCCAAAGTGGCTAAGAGCGTAAGTCCCCGTCGAGCGCACCAGGAGTGCTCCAGCGGGGTGGACGGTGTGCAGGTGCAGGCGGCGGCGCAGGTGCAGCAGCAGCAGGAGAGACGAACACCGAGGCGCATGCCTTACCTGGGGCCTGACATGACAACCCGGCTATCCGCCATGTTTTACACGGTCGAGGTCGGGGACACCAAGTTCACCATCCTGAAGCGCTACCAAAATCTCAAGCCTATCGGATCGGGCGCGCAGGGGATAGTCTGGTGAGTGAGCATCCCCGGCATCCCCGTTTGACGGTTTTTTCTTGCCATCTTCCCCCGGTACTATCGGAATTAAGAAGGGACACGTGCGAGTCGCGGTGAATTTTCCCCTCGAAGTCTCAGCGATACGATTTTAACGAACTCGCTCGAGCTGAGAATGAGGAAATGGCTAGAATAGCTGCAGGAAACTCGAAAAGATTAAGTGGATGTAGTTTACAATATCTCAATATCGAATATCCAGCGGTATGAGAAATTTTATTCATCGCGCACGATGTTTATGTTCCTTTGATGCAATCTTATTCCCACAATATATATTCGTCTTCTCTCGTGGATAAAATAACGTCATCCACCTTCGCTCGAGCTATGTATACAACCGATAACAATACTCGCATCCATCAGACGTAAAAGTTCCAAGGTGGATCCGAAGTCGGGCGTACGTTGTATCGCTACGTCAACATATATCTCGAGGGGGAAGAAGAGGGTTAACTACGATTTCTCTTATCCACGCTCGGGGATCGGCCGAGATCGATGAGAGAGAAACGAGAGATACCATTCGCCGCGCGGACGAGCGGGGAGGTAAATCGGGCAATTCGATTCGAGAGGGAATGTCGGGATTTTCGCGAGAATTACGCGGGTTTCCGACCGACGAAGAGCGATGACGAAAAGCACAGTAGCACGCCCCTTTCTTGTAAGCCGGCAACGTGACGTCGGAAAAAATCGTCCTCGACGACAATTTCACGACGGTTCTTCGTGCCTGCCATCGATATTCGATTTTCAGACGAGGCGAATTAAATCGATGACGTTCTTTTCCTCGTGAATATCCGAGCACTGAATAGATGATCCTCTTCATCTTTGATATATTACAATGCTAACAGCACAAATTGCATTGAAGATTGTAATAAAAATAGATGAATAAAGAATAGAAAGGGAATATAAATGTATAATATATAATATGTAATATAATATATACAATATATAATACATACAATATACATATATTATATACAATATATTATATACAATATATACAATATATTATTTATATATATATAAATGTATAAAAGAAGAAAATTGTTTTAAGAATTTAAAATTAAAATTTAAAAAATTGATGTAATATAGAATATTTTCTATCTTTTTCTGTTTTATATTCGAGTTTTAATATCGGATCAATTCAATTCCTGGAATTGAATTTAAATATGATTGTTTCTTATGATAATAATATTATTATAACAATATTATTAATATTAATTTAATTTCCATTTTTTAATATCTCCAAAGTAGAATTAGAACATGAAGTTAAAATCAAAGTTTTTCTCTACAATTTATTCTTTTTTTTGAAGGATTTCAGAAAATTTTATAAATTTCTCAACTTTGTTTCTCAACTGTGTTTTTCAACTTTAATATAATAATTTTCTTGAAGCAAAGAAACCTAATTATTATAGATTATTATACTTTTTAATGCTTTTCTATTAAATCTAATGATTTCGCAAATGGCCATTATTCTCATTCTCCGCTCTTGCTTCGACTGGTGACGATCACTGGTATCGGTGCGATGGTCGATTTGTATTTTAAACTCGCGGATTGTTGATATTCAGGACGAACGTTATCGATCGTACGGATCCATCACGGTGATCGTTCCCCGGATCATTTTTCTCAGCGCATCGCACGTGTCTCCCCTTTCAACGTCCGGTAGAAACTGAAATACTGCATTATCCGAGAAAGCGCAATCTCGAACAATACATGATAGACATGGCATGCAGGTAAGTTCGAACGAACGAACGAACGAACGAACGGACGATCGAACGGTCGAAGGGAATGCGGATATCGGTTTTCGATAATAAAAATTCTACCGTAGCGTGCGGTCCATTACGGGAAACATGCGAGGCGCCTTCTCGTTTAGTCTCGCCTCTCGAGGAGCTCTTGAAAAGGGTGGTTGATTTCGTGTGCACGGAAGGTAGGTCAGGATGCACAAGGAAATCGGCTAACGATGGCCGGATACTATCCACTGCGACCTAGCGTTATCAGGAATATCGGAGAAAATGTTTGCTAACACGTATTAAAAATTTCATTTATCCGTGAAAAAAGGAGTATATTGTAATTAGGTAGAGATTAAATATAATATTCATGGTTGAGAAGAATTTTACAGTGAAGATTTTATAAAGATAAAAATATTTGTTAAAATATTCGTTCGCAGTTAAAGATATCTTGATATCTCTAGGATCGAGATGATGTTGTAAAATACCACTGAAAAGTATTTCGAATTGGCAGCATTTTTCGGAAATTAAATACATTCCGAAAGTTTTACGTATCGAGAAGGAATGTATTCCGGAATTATTTCGGAAAAATCCAAAATGTAGTTTACACATTCTTTTATATTATTTTACTTTATTTTCATACCTTTTTTATTTTTGTAAAATGTATTATTGCATATTTATGGAAATTATATTTCAAAAATATTTAATAATCATTAGAATAATCAGTTTTAATAATTTACTTTACAACGATCAAAAAAACACAAAAAAATTAAATTCTGTTTTCTTTCAAACTTTGATATGATTTTCCTCAGTTTCTTCAAAAAAGTAGGTCACTGCTATTGGTATCGACCCGTTTCTTTTTAGAACCTTACTTTTTTTTTATTATCGTGGTTTTAAGAAGAGATCGTCTCGAATTTATAGCGTTGCAATTCTCGCTACTTGTGACTTGCTGAAATGTCACAATTCGTATCACGGAAACTTACTGTAAAAAGTTCAGATATATGTTGTCTCGCTTTGAAGTTTGAACAGAGTTTTTCGGAGAGAGAAAGTTAATGATTCTTTGAAAATCTTACGAATATATATATATATATATATATATATATATATATATATATACCTGGTGGCTTTTATTATTATTCTAAAACTTCAAGACATATCAAGACATATAGAAATATTCAAGGAGCGAGAATTCCTCAGCTTGTTTGATCACGTTTAGCCGGCCGTCGAAACTGCGAGAGTTTTCTCACGAGGTCTCGGTGGCAAAAGCGACATTTCGAAAGGTAGGACGAAGATAATGCTTTGTCATCCATGAAGAATCATCTATATTTACGATTATTCGATAAAAGATCCGCATGCCTTTCGTGTGCTTTCTAGCAGAATCTTTTTTACCGCTCGTTATCTTTCCGGTTTGAACTGATTGATGATTGAACCCGTTCGCAAATCACGTTCGCTTAACGAGCCACGATTGCAATATATTTTTAGCTAGTAAAATCAATTTTTATGATTTAAGATTAGACTTGCAAACTATCGTAGAATATTGTCTGGAAAGAATTGGTAAATTTTTGAATGGTCTGACATCCATTGCTGCTTTTAATCATAATAAATTTATTAAACTTAATAATTTCACAGAAAGCTAGGGTTTCTTGTATTTGATATATAAAAAGCATTCGTGGATCGACATTCACATCTATTTCAATTTGCTTAGTTCTTTGGCACATTTAATTTTTTTCTGATTTATATATATATATATGCATATATGCATATAATATTCTGTGAATTATATTTTATATTATATGTATAAAATATAATTTATAGAAAAAATAGTAGTGTGATGCAGAACTTTTCAGCTGCATTGCAGCAATTCTATTAGCGATTTTAATTTTATTTTATATCTTTACTTTTTTTTTATTTCGTCAATTTGCTTGTCCTTGCATGATTTTTGGATCCATCCAAATCCACATTCTTGAATCATCAATGTGACTAACATTGGTGTAAAATATACTCTACGATGAAATCTCGCAAGAATACGTTGCATGTCGAAGCAAAATGAATTTAATTATATGGATGGTTCCGACAATCAAGCATGAACTCGCGCGACATTATTCTCAAAGGAAAACCGAGAGAGAGAAACAGGGAAGAAAAGAGATCTTTGAAGGATTGCCAGATGGAACGGCGGGCCTAACTCGAGCTCGTTCCAAGAGTTATACATCACGCTCGTTTGTCCTTTGAGACTGCTGTCGGTGACGTTGTTGCAGCGGTCGACGGAGAAAAATTACATTCCGCGAAACGCGTTTTGCAACGCGAGATGTAAAATATAATTTAATATCTTTCAACATATATATATATTTGCATTTCCGCAATAAATGAAATTTGCCATCGCAGGTGCATTTTAATGTACTTATTCTGCGGTAAATGGATTTAAAAAAGTAAAAAGAGCTTTTCATCTCAATTAAAAACACAATGTTTTTGAAACAGAAGTTGAAACGGAATAATTATATAAATTTTAATTGTTTAATAGTTTTGTTTAATAACTTTTAACTGCTAATTGTTTAAATTAATAACCGTTAAATGTCTGGACGTACTTTCTTTTCTGATTTAATAAATTGATGATATTGATGACAATAAATTAGTTCCATTTACGGGCCGGTGAACACACATTTTTAACGCCATGTAATTGTTGAAAACGAGCTTTCGGCCGCGAATGTCGCCGGAAGCCGGCGACGATAAATTTTCTCTGTCACCGCTTGATCGGCTTGATCGTTTTCGTTTCCTGTGTCCTGTAGTCCTTGTGTCCTTGGTTTGGTAGCTAGAGCCGTGATATACACTACCTAAGTTAAGACACGAGAGCCGCCACGAGTCTGAGAGCTAGTGAGAGACAGAGAAAAAGAAAGAAAGAGAGAAAGAGAGAGAGAGAGAGAGTGAGAAAGAGAGAGTCAAAGAGCCTTTAAAAAGAGGTAATGCGATGGCGACGAATACGACGGAATCAAGCAACGTTCGGAGCGGCTATCGTTGTCACGTTTTCGGCGACACCGAGCTTTGCATACCCGAGAGATACGTCGACGTCGTACCGCGTGGCGTCGGCGCTCAGGGTATCGTCTGGTGAGTAAAATCCGTGGCTCGTATGATGGATCATACGCTGCGAGCGTGTCTATTTTTCTGTCTCTTCCACTGACCGTAATGCAGCCTCATTTTAAATGTCAAAGACAGCGTTTTTATATCACATCTAAGTGTATTAAATTTGCCAACAGCCACTACTGAAAATTTCGTGGCTTATCCCTGTGCCACCTTTGCATTCCACAATAGAGTCTCCTCATATTTTAGTAGCTAATATTCTTTGCAATTTCTTTTCTCGAATTAAACTTCTGCAAAGGTATTATTTTCGTATATTTGTACCGAGAACTTTTTCCCCCCGATAAAATATGTGTGCTCTGTGTTTCAATATGGCTTTATTGAATCGATAGCTTTCTTTTTTTATCAGAAGTTTCCTTGATGCTTATATAAACGCATCGTTGACGTATTAAAGTGAGAGATTCTTAAGTAAATTTATAATACAAATTTTTAATCGATTGAGTATTCAACCGGTTGGTCATTTATTTTATTTTGATTGATATTTAGATTGATTTGCGCGAGATTGAGGCGCATACGAATCGATCGAGCTTGAACTCCTTCTCCATCTCTGTTGTAGCGCGGCATACGATACCGTCACTGCGCAAAATGTGGCGATTAAGAAGCTGTCTAGACCTTTTCAAAACGTGACGCACGCGAAGAGGGCCTACAGAGAGTTCAAGCTTATGAAGCTGGTCAATCATAAAAACGTAAGTTCCTTCTTGCAATCTTGTTTTGACCGCGATCGTTTTCGGTGCGTGATCACTCATGTACTTTGGTCACGCACGTGTTACATTTTGACATGCATAATTACTCGTTTTACAAGAATTATGTTTTTTTGTTATTATATGGTTATATAAGAAAATGTGAAAAATTCTACCATTGTTACTCTTTTCAATTAAATTAAGTATGAGTTAATTAAGTTCGCACAGGAAAAAGACATTCACTACATGGCTAAATGAAAAGATGTTGCAGCAAAGAGAAGCATATCACGAGTAGCTTCTAACTATTATTTTTCTTCGCGCATTAGTAATTGCAATTTGCCATAAAATAATTGCTTCTTTTAGAGTATATCTTTAATTAAATTGTAAGTTGAGATTATAATAGCAACTGAAAGTTAAATATCTCAGACATTAGATTTTGCGTTCTAATTGAATTAATAGTTTCCATTTAGCGAAATTTATTTTAATCCTATTTCTCTCTTAATTCAATACTGAGAGTAGAATTGAGGAGTTGGATACAACAACAACAACAACAACAACAACAAAAACAAAAATAACTTTAACGTAATTCCGTGGAAGAGGCAAGCATAAGATCTGCATAATCTGAGAGGAAGAGAGTGAATTTTAGTAGTCATTTTCGTAGTCATTTATCATATTCAGGCACTGTCCAAGGATTTCGGAGGCGAAATCGGCTCATCAATTTATCTGTCGCCTTGCAGATAATCGGTCTCCTGAATGCGTTTACGCCGCAACGATCGCTGGATGAGTTTCAAGATGTGTATCTGGTGATGGAGCTGATGGACGCAAATCTGTGCCAGGTGATCCAGATGGATCTGGACCACGAGCGTATGTCGTATCTCCTCTACCAGATGCTGTGCGGCATCAAGCACTTGCATTCGGCCGGCATTATCCATAGGGTACGTACAACATTTGCTATTCGCGCGTTGCGCCCCGATGAAAATTGCATAACGACCGGGGCCATTTAATCCACCGTAACGAGATTCATTAGCGACGGCCATACCTGCATACCGCATCTCCGGAGTTGCTGTTGTCCCGCCGGCAAAAGAAATAATTGCAGACATTCTGATTAATTTCCCGGTGCGCCGCGCGTTATAATAGAATAGCTAAATCAGCATAGTGCTCATTAAAAATGCTCGTTAAAAATGAGAACGCGACACAACGATTGCGGAAATGATGCCGCGTAATTGATGATGTCAGAAATTAAAATGCACACAGCCGAAATGGCGTGTCAACGCGATTAACTGGCTGTATGTACGCTTTCTGATTATTATCAGTTATTGCTCAAATTGTTTAGATTTTAATTTTTGACACTTTAATCTTTTTCCTTATGATGAATTCTCTAGTTATGAGATAAATCTGTAAAATTCGGCTTTGCATAGGATCTAAAGCCAAGCAACATTGTTGTGAAATCTGATTGCACACTGAAGATTCTCGACTTCGGCTTGGCGAGGACCGCCGGTACCACATTTATGATGACACCTTATGTCGTCACACGGTATTATCGGGCGCCAGAGGTGAGTTAGATTTTAGTATTCTTTTATAATTTTTCACGCAGCTTACTTTTGATTAGATTTCTTTTCCTCACTCGGAACGTCTGTCTCTTTGTCAGGTGATTCTGGGTATGGGATACAAGGAGAATGTGGATATCTGGTCGGTAGGCTGCATCATGGGTGAGATGATACGCGGTGGTGTTTTGTTCCCAGGCACGGACCACATTGATCAATGGAACAAAATAATCGGTAAGATACTTTTTACCGACGACAGGATAGAATTATTAATTAATGGTTTGATATCAACCCGATTTTGTAAAGTAAAATTTTATGAAATAAAATGAAAGATTTAATGTTGCAGAGAATAGACTTAAATGTGGAATAAAATACAATTTTACAGACGTTGCTATTATAATTCATTGTGTAATTGTCTTCAAATTAAATATAAAATAGTGAATGATTTTATTATAATCTAGAAATATTAACAATATTTTATATTTATCATTATTTAATATGTTTAATTGTGTAAGAGTAATTATAATTATCAAATCAATTATCTGATATTTTTAATTTTACAAGGGTAATTAGAGTTATTTTACAGATTTTATAATGCATTTTATTATTTTTATTATGATCATGATTTCTTTACATGGAATCCTTAATAATTTTTACTATGAAATTATCACAATATTGCTTTATAGTTTTCTAAACGTTTTTTTTTTATCGCAAAAGAAATAATCGCGATTATTTCGCAGACTTGCTACATTTTATTACAAAAATTATTACAGAAATAAAATAACAGAAATTATTACAGAAATAAAATAGTTACTCTTATTTGCAGAGCAACTTGGCACACCGGCGCAGGAGTTCATGCAACGACTGCAGCCGACCGTCAGAAATTACGTGGAGAACAGGCCGCGATATCCAGGTTATCCCTTTGAGAGGCTATTTCCGGATGTCCTATTCCCCTCGGATTCCTCGGAGCACAATAGATTAAAAGGTGAGTAGGTCAGCAAGTCGACGCCCGCATCGGGAGATTGATCGCGGAACGCGCGCGTTCCGACGTACAGATGATGAGATTATCCGCATTCTCGTCACCGCCTTGCTTTGCCTTACCACCCCCTCGATTCTTCCTTTCATAGTTTTTACTTCCTCTTCCAGCGAGCCAAGCTAGGGATCTATTGTCGCGCATGCTCGTGATCGACCCGGAGCGACGCATTTCCGTGGACGAGGCGTTGCTACACAATTACATAAATGTCTGGTACGACGAGGGGGAAGTCAATGCTGTAAGTAGGCTCTATCGATTGATCGCGTGAATGGACATGAATTTCCAATCGTGTCATCTGGCTTGATTTAGTAATTTAATTCAAGAAAGTGCATTAAGATCTCCTTCCAGAAAATATATTATTTATAAAATATATGTAATTTCTTAAAATAATAATCATAAAACTTTTTAATAAAACTAATAACAGATTGTCATGAAACAGTTACTTTTAACGTGACGAAAAAATTTCCCAGTCCTTTCTAACAAAATATTTATATCTCTTTCCCCCCCCCCCCTCTTTATCCCCTTCTTCTGTTTGTTTTAACAAAATTGTCATATAACATAAGAATTAATTGTTAATCTTCCTTATCTACGATAATCTACAAAAAAATTTTAATTTGTCTTGCAGCCCGCACCAGGTCCGTATG
This sequence comes from Pogonomyrmex barbatus, assembly GCF_055798465.1. Lineage (NCBI taxonomy): Eukaryota > Metazoa > Arthropoda > Insecta > Hymenoptera > Formicidae > Pogonomyrmex > Pogonomyrmex barbatus. The sequence continues at coordinate 21,396,087 of NW_028297098.1, forward strand.
ATCATAGCGTGGACGAGAGGGAACATACAGTAGATCAGTGGAAGGAGTTGATCTATCAGGAAGTGATGGAGTACGAGACAAGTCACAATTCTGCGGCGGTCGCTCAATCGTCAGAGAGCGCCGGGAGCCGGTAGATACCGCGAAGCAGTAACCCATCCACGAACCTCTTCTCGTCAAGAAAGCATCCGGACAGTCTGACCTACTGTCTAGACAGTGCCGGAACGTTATAACGAGAGAGGAAAGGAAAACCAGAAAAAGAAAGGGGTGGAAAGAAAGGAAGAAAGAAAAGAAAGAAGATAAATCGACGTCCACAAACCTATCTCCCTCTCCTTCGGGAAGGCAAGAAACGCGAGTGGGAAAAACATGGCAAAGGGAGAAGCTTACTCTATCGAGTGTCGCGGGGGGACAAATCATAGTCTTTTGGCAGTATGTGTGATCAAGTGACGAAACTAGTCTCGAAGATGATCAGTTAATAATTTCCTCGCTCAATCTTCTCTCTCCTGGAACGATCTGGATGACCTGGATAAACGCTCCTGCGGGAGATCAGACTCGCGGCCGCCATACAACACTTTTGAGAGATACCATCGAACATTCAAGATCTTCGTCGCTTTCTTTGCGTTTTGCCAGAGCAATGGAGGTCGGTTGGAAAGGATTACGGGAGATCTCCAGGGTTTGGAGGACAAGCTCGTGGAAAAGAGGATCAGAAAAGATAAAACTGCCCGGATGAAGAAGAAATTCTCGCATTGCGCATTATCGTCTCCTCAACTACTGCCAGTCTGTTGTTGAACGAGCCTCTTCTCTCCTCCCTTCAGTTTATTCGTTTCTTCGATTGACGCGAGCTCTCCGAACGCCTTCTCCGGAAACCCTCAAGTTCTTGTTTCATGGTACGGTATTTCTATCTCGGTTCCTTGCTGCGTCTATTTAACTTTCCTTTTGGAGTTTATTCGCTCTGCGAATCTGAAAGCGAATGTCATGTCGAACTTTTTGATTGTCTCACAATCTTGGACGGTGTTTGTCGTGCATTTCATAGCAATAAAAATTGACGCGAAAGAGAAACGACTTACAAATATCGTTCCCGTGATAGTTTTAAGGTTTTACAATCATTGGAGACTGGATGATCGTTCCTTTAACTTCCGGAAGATTAAGTGATGGATTGATCGCCCGTTACAACTTCCAGAAGGGCCGATCGAGCGCATTTATCGTTTGCGCGCGAACAACGTATACTATATATTTTTTGTACCATTGTTAAGCACACACGGGAACACATTATTCTGAATCACTATAACTTATAACTTTAACGTGACTACGTCTTATACCTTTTCGAAATACGAGGTACAGAGATACCATATAAAGAGAGTAAGGAAAAATTTATCACAGAGCTTACAGTCGCTCGATCGTCGTGTCGCGGGTGTAGTGGGCGATCATCAAAACGAAGCTTAGAATTTCGTTTTATTAAGTCGCTGGAAGTCGCGAGAGGAAAATATAAGTTAGGTATATTTGTTAATATTTAATTCATGTGGCTCCGTACAACATATGCATGCCGCGCAATACAATGAAGCGTGTGAGACGTGAGGGGAATAGAAGAAATGACGCGTTACACGCCGAGTCTCGAAACCGATCGCTAGGGGAAAGGATGCGATCGACGGTATAGAATTTTTGTACATAATAATTGATTATTGTGAATTAGTACTGTGTGTGAACGAGAGTGTCCGCACGATCTCGCGCGATACTAATTTTTTTTTTGTAAGCGTGTACTTTTCGTTCGGATACTTCGCATCTCCGCTCTGTGTGCTTTCGTCTCGATCGTTATCAGTGCCAGTAGATACGCGATTCATGATACTTCATATTCGTAGTTTTGTAGTTGTAAGAGCAATTGGCGAACATTAATTAATTTTACCGAACCGACAGAGAGAGAGAGAGAGAGAGAGAGAGAGAGAGAGAGAGAGAGAGAGAGAAGGAAAAGAGTAAGATAGTGCAATGTCACAACGATCGATCTCCGCATAATGGCGTCAGGGACACTGCGGTCCTGCGAGTACCGATTATATACCCTTAGCCGAGTAGTAATACGATAAAGGATACTACTCTTTTCTCGTGCAATTTGGCGACATGTCGCGCGATGAACTCACGGTGCTTAGTATTTTGCAATCGACAACTTAACCGAGGAAATTCGATGTTAAATCGATGCAATAATCAACGGAATAAAACTACAATTGATCGCGCATAGGAAGCGGCGAAAAAGAATGATTTTCGCTTAGTTTGTTTCGCGAAGATGTGACTCTTTGCCGAATTGTTTATTGATTTTTTATTCTTTTTAATAGATCGTGTGATTCGTACTATATATAGGGGACTATGATATAAAGGAGGAAACATTTTTTGGTTAGAATATCATGAAATAGTATCATAATAATGGGCGAGGGTGAACTGGGTTGGGAGAGCTGACGATGCTGATAACTATATGAAATAATTGTATTTATTACGTGAAATGATGAACGAGGAGAACCTACAAATAAATAGTGAATCAATGAATGATGATGAAGAATAATTGTATAATGTAAACGTTAAATTTTTATTTTCCACGACGATAGTTATGTGAATATATTGCTACAGTCCGATCCAAATATAATCAAGCTTTTGTAACACTAATTATAATAAAAGTCTAATGATGATACTGCTAATTACACGTAATTGTATCGCACACACACGGTTAAAGTTATCAAGTATGAGCCATAAATAAGCGGTCTCGATTTTACGTGTGTACGGAAGCGGAAAGTAATGCGCCAAAAATCTTTACAAATTCAGCTAGTTATCGTCGCGCTGTAGATCCGCGACGAATATTCCTTACTCTCAACGCATTTTTTTCGCACATTGACACTATGTATGTCCCATATGGATATTATGAAAACGAGCTTCATTATATATATATATATATATATATATATATATATATATTTATATATATATATATATTTATATTATATATATTTATATATATTTATATATATTTATATGTATATATATATATATATATATATGAAGCTAAAAAAAAACATTAGAATGCCTTTGACATTCTTCTGACGCGCTATTTTTTTACTCGTACATAATTTATTATCAAAAAATATAATAATCTACAGATTATCATATTTTGCAATAACATTTCATTGAAAATAATGAAATTAAGATTAAAATAAATGCGAGATCTTAACAGTGTTTTAAAAAAGAAATGTTAATCTAAAATAAAAAATAATTTAATTGTATTTTTTTAATTTGGATTTGGATTTGGAAAAAATTTTAACTAATAAATTCAAAATCTTTGTTTATTAAAATCTTTCTTTCTTAAAGAAAAAAATTATACTTATCTAATATCTCACATAACATACTATTTTTAAATAACCAAAATTGTTTTTCCTAGAACAATTTTGCTGGAATGAAAATTTCCATCTAGCCTGTTTTCGATTTGCCAATTTCCTCTCTTTTTCAGAATGACATTTCGATATTCAGTGTAAACCTAGCTATACCTTTCTGCCCTGCCATTTCGCAAATTCGTTGCACATGTCGCGTACGTGTTATCCCGAAAACAAACGTGTAACGCATAATAACGAGATATATTTTACGATCCTTGCCATCTTCACACATGTTAAGTAAAGTCAATTATATTTAATCAGCGGACGATACTTAGCAATTAAAAAAAGCGTACCCAGATTATATCTCTTGGGCATTTGCATCTGCACACAGGGTAAAACTTCTGCGACCCTTCGTGCGTGTACTCACAGGGTGACTCTCGATCTTAAGCGAAAAAAAAAAAACAAGAAAGAAAAGGAAAAAAACGCAAGAAAAATCTAGAAAAAAAGTTGTAGCTGTTCTGAAAGCGGAGATGAGACGCGGCTGAGGGTGAAAATGTGAGATGAGAGAAAGGAAGAAAGCGTGCGCGCGCGAAAGAGAGAAAAAGATACAACTATTTTTCCATTTTGCAAGCAGCAGAAAGCCTTTTTCCTCGCACAGTGAGCGCGTTGAAGGAAAACACGATAAACTATGTGATTCCTGATGAAATTTCGTCCAGCTCCTTCTTGTGAGCCAGCACAATCTTTTAAATCACTTTCGAGAATTGCTAAATCGCTTGTGATCGTTTCTTTCCCGTTTTGCGATACGAGAAAGAGAAAGGGAGAGAGAAAAAGAGAAAAGGGGGAGAAAACTGAGAATTTTGTAATATTCGCTACGATAATCTCTCCTCGCGATATTTGTATCTATATATACGGCAAGACAGAATTTCTAAAGATTTTTGGATATACACCGTAAAAAAGAGAATAAGGGAGGGAGAGAACGAGAGAGAGAGAGAGAGAGAGAGAGAGAGAGAGAGAGAGAGTGTGTGTGCGTGTGTGTGTGTGTGTGTGTGTGTGTGTGTGTGTGTGTGTGTGTGTGTGTGTGTGTGTGTGTGTGTGTGTGTGTGTGTGTGTGTGTGTGAGAAAAAGAGCAAGCGAGAAAACAGAGTGATAATTATATTTGCCCGGTTTCGGAAACTTTTATCGAAGCGAATGATAATAGGGAAGGGGGAGGCGCGGCCCGGATCACACCGGAGGACATTGTCCTCGATTAACATTCTGTGTGTGTGTGTGTACATACGTAGGTAGTCAGACATAAAATAGACACACACGCATACACACACAAAACGCACACACACAGATATAGATACACATACATACCGTAGTTGTGGCAGCTCGTACCACATTCTTCTCGTTTCTATAGTTAAAGCAAGTATAGTAGCAAGGATAATAAACGATAGCGAGTAATGATATATCGAGTAAAATAACATAATAAATAATAAAGGATAATAAAAATAAAAGAAGAGGATTCTATTTGCAGAGTCGTGTAGAGAAAAGAAGGAAGGGGTAGGAGGGAGGGAGGGAGGAATGGTCCGTCCGGTGTATCTCGTAAAAAGTCGCACTACGACGATTCCCCGGCGCGTCTCTTCAGGTAATCGCAATCTGTCGCGATCGATTCGGAGCTTATCTTAATTCATTCTTCTCAATACGTAGAACATGATTGTATACGACGATTGTTATAATCCGGCGAACGCGCTCGGAACGCGCAATATCGGTGGCAAAAAAAAAAAAAATAGAAGATCTAGGACGATCGGTCCAGATTATCGAGCGAGGAGAAACGATTCTAGAAAATAGCAGGTATCTTTCAGTCACGTGCCTTCTTGACACCCTTGGAAGAGAAATCACATTATCATTTGTTGGAACACCTGAGACCGAAAGATGACAGGAGACGAGGATAGGGCAGATCAGGATAGATCAGGACGGAGATGTTATTTTAGTAAAAGAGATACTAATTTCCTTCTTTCAGTGACGTTCAATTTCTTCTATTTTACTTGAATATTGAATTTGTATCTGTGAAAAGGAAAGCTTTTTAGAACTTTTTAGAAACTTTGTTGCTTTGTAAAATAACATCTTCGAAAATCGGACATCCAATAAGCAATAAATCAATTATCGATGCACAACGCAGGAACATGAAACAAAAAATTAAAGAATCATCCCTTTGCGAGAGAATTCTAGTCTATTTTTTAATAATATAATTGATAAGTCGCTTTCTCGATGACGTTTTCTCAATTCTTTTCTATTTTATATAACTCAACTCGCATATGTTAGCTTTTAATCAATTTTTATTCGGTAATATTAATAAATAATATTATTAATTTTTTATATTAATTTTTCACATTTCTTTAATTTTATTTTTGAATTTTTCGGATTTTTTCAATTTGTGATTTTTATCTTATTCCTTTTGTTTTATGACAACTCCTCATAACTTTTCCTTCGCCGAGCGCAATTTTATTCCCGATTCTTGTTACTTCTCCCATTTCGGCCTCGCTCGTTCGACACTTTTTATATCATTCGGAGATATCGCGACCGTATTGCGCGTAGACAGGATCGAGTCTTCGACTCGCGATGATCCCGGCGACATCTTGGCAGCCGCCGAAATCGCTTCCGAAACCAGGGAAAATCTCGACCCGTACATTATATATATAAACATATAGACTTTAGAGGTATAAATGAGGAGGGAGAGAGAGAGAGAGAGAGAGAGAGAGAGAGAGAGAGAGAGAGAGAGAGGAGGAACCCGGAACACCGCGATTAATACGAGGGCGACGATAATAAACGATTAATTAATAAATTGATTAAAAAACAAGAGAGAATGTATGTGTGTATGCGCGTGAACGATAATCCTTTTTCTTAGCGCGATAAAAGGGGACGATTAATATGTAACAAAAAAAATGGAATATTTTGAACGACGAAGCAGAGGTTGGGTGAGCAGGGGGAGAGTGGAACGGAACGCGGGAGGGGGGGGGGGAAGGGAATGGGAGAAAGATTAATGAAGAGAAACAAAATAATAATGTCCATGTTGCTAAACTTAGCGGTGAAGTAGATATCGCGCATAAGGCGACGTCTTAGTTCATAAAGCAAGTTAGTCCTTAGGACACGAAAGCGAAAGTGAGAGAGAGCGAGAGAGAAAGAGTGAGAGAGAAAGAAAGAGACGGGGGTGAATATACAAACACAGAACAGGGATACACACGAACAGAATAGCGTTCTACGTTAACACTTAGGCTAAATCTCTAGATCATTGTCGAGTCCGTTTCTTTGTACGTAGAAAAACGTAGCGCCGGAAACGTCGGCGTGAGTCCGTCATTTCCGGTGACGCCGTAGGGACAAGGAGCAACCCTCCTAGTTCGCGCGTACGACATGGATCGGAAATCGGTCGACGTGCGTTACGACAAGTTCGATTTTTCGATGCCACGTGAGATGATGGGAAATTTTCGAATTTTATTCTGACCGTGGGTTTCTCTTCCATCGATGCGCGATAAATTTTTCTTCGATTGAAATATCAAGACACATCGTATTCCGTGCGCGAATTACCGAGCATTCGTCAGTATTTTCGATTTTCGTCTCACCGGCATCGAATTTCGAGCTCTACGGCGAATTGTCGATCACTGATCGATTTTATTAATTTTGATCGAACGATCCATCAAGACGCCTGCCGATCGATGCTCCCAGCGATTTTCCCCTACCTGTGGGGGAGAGGACCAATCGCCTGAGCAATAATGTATTTCTTCCGATCTGTGTGACTCTCTTGGAGTCTCTTACTCGACTTCGGCCTCGTCCTCAGCGAAAACCGGCCTCGGTTACTAGAGATAAATCGATTCGATCAATATCTAGAAATCCCGAAACCAGTATTCGCCCGCTTCCTCGCTGACATCTCCTATCGGGACATCGAAACCGGGCAGGCGTCGGATTTGTTCTTGTAGACGAAGATTTTATCAGGCTCGGTGTACTGGCGAGAGTTTTATTTCTCGAGAGTTTCATTAAATTAGAGAATATCTCATTTCTTGGAGAGCTGTGATTTTATCCCTCCCGGAAATTTTGATACTTTCCAGTATAGTAAAGCCTAGAAAGTTTAAATAAGTCTCATTAGGAATTTATTTAATATTTAATGTACTCTTTAATGTAATAATATTCAGTAATTCAACAATTTATTTAATTTTTTTTAAAAAACTCCGATTCTTTATAAATAATTCTCTGATAGAATGTATCTAACGATGAGAAAAAAATGTCACCGGAGAATTTTAATCTCGTGATAAAACTCTTAAAAATGCATCTGACTTTATGTAAAAATAATGGGGGAATAAAGCATGAAGGGAAGAAAAATATAGTCAGAGTGAAGCGAATTTTTTCTAGAGACACCAACGAACACATACACACACACACACACACACACACACACACACACACACACACACACAGAGTAGTCACGTGTGAAACTTAAATTATTATAGATACTGATACTAATTAATATTATTGAATATATACCTCTTCTGTACATACAATTAAGCAACAACAATAATAATGATTAATAATTAATGATCGTGAACGATGGACGAACGGCAAAACGGGACAAACACAATAATTGCGCATTGTTTCTAGCAAAGAAGAAAAAAAAAGGGAAAATAGTGGCGAACGATTATTAAGTTGTGAATATTAATAAGTAATTGTAATTATATACTTATACTCGCGGCGATACAATGATGTAATTGTATGGATCCACACACACACACACACACACACACACACACACACACACACACACACACACACACACACACACACACACACACACACACACACACACACACACACACACACGGTATAAATATTATAAATACATTATAGTTAAACGATGACGACGACGACGATGATGGAGACAATGGTGATTTTTATTATATTATTATTATTATTAATATTATTAATTAATAATTATTACCATTATTATTGCGATCATTGCTATTATGGTTGTATTATATTGTACCGAGGAATATATACTGAGACAAGAATGATAAGAGTCCAATTACACGTGAGTGAGTGCAACAGTGTCGAGTAAAACGATAATGAAGAATAAATCCAAGGGGCGTCGTGTCATTTGTACTTAATTATATCACCTAAATGCGGACCAGGCTGCAGAGTCTTGTCAGATGTGCCATCGTATTTCTTTCTTTCCATTTCCACTGATACTGTTGAAATCTATCACGCGATAACAGATCCTTGAAACGGCATTTTCTTTTCTTTCTCAAAGAAAAGGGATCTCTTCGTAGGAATAAATCCAGGAAACAAACTTTGTCCTTCGAGAATCGTGGAAATTTTTGCAAACGCGTGAACGAAATTTACGGATGTGTAACTATCGAAATAGCCGATACTCGACTTCTTTTTCTTGTTTTCTTTTCTCAACAAAGTTACCATAAAGTTAAAAATACTCAGATTGAGATATAAGTGATATCAGGATGCAATACATATGAAGTTGATATGATTTTTTATCGAGCCACGTTTTAATTTAACAGAAAAATCAGATTTCTTTGAAAACAAAAATAAAATTTTTTTCTAAAAAGCAAGTAGTATATCGAAGTCTGTAGAGATAAGTCTGTAGAGATTTTGCTTTTATTATACTGAAATTCTACTTTCAACTTTATGTAATAAATATGATATGAAATTTTTTGCATCAATCTAGTAGTATCGATATTTGTATTTTACAAAAATGTATCATATACTTTTACCGATATCTGCTTTTTACAATTACTTTGTTCTTATGACTGCTTACTTCTGAGTATCGAAATAATCTGGAATATCTGAATCAACTCTCTTTGAGACTGTACATCGGGCAGCGGAATTTTTTATTAATAATTTTTATTAATAATATTCTGTCCGTTTCGGATGTACAAACGTATCAAATCGTATTACATCGATCAATAATTCTTTTATTTTCAGCTTAGATTTTTCTAGAAAAATGTACACACATACGCATATACACAAAGCCCATTGAAAGCGATTTTGTAAAAAATGGGCGAGTCGGAAAAAGTCATTGAAAAGAGCACTTTAAGAAATCATACATTTTTAAACTTCAGCACCGATTAATTTTATAGCCCTTAAATTATTTTTGAATTTTTTTTAGATTTCTATTTAATTAAATTGAAATAACTAATAATTTTAAAATATATACTTTTCTTCTTTACATTAAAGATTAATTTTAAAAATGTTATAAAATGACAAATGCTAGTAGTTACAAAATTATTAAAATTACTATTATTGTTAAATTAGATAAAATTAGTTAAATAAGTATTGTAATATTGCAGCTGTTGTGATTAAATTTATATAATTTTTTTTATTTTATTTACCAATTTATCAATATATATTTGATTATTGAAATAATTGGTTAATTATTTCAATTATTATAATTAATTTCATTTAATTCTTTTAACTCAATATTGTAAGAATAAAATAGACTATAAAGCAATATGAAAAATTTTATCTTGAATTTGGAAAAGAAAATTGTTTTATTTAATTTTACAAGAGCGAGTTTCTTTCGATTCACCTGTTTTTCTCCTTGAAAAAAAGATACGGATGAGCCATGCATCCTTTTTCATCCTACAAAAGATGAGATGCGTAAGATGAATTTCTCACGCGCGTATTCGTCCCACGAGAATTTCGACGCAAAGTCTTATGTTTTTTGATTCGTACAAGAGAAATCGAAATATTCGTACATTATTTCTTAGCGAGCCGAACCAATGCTCAATGCGATGCTGCTTGGTCTGAAATCGATAATAAAGAAAAGCTGATGAACCACGATTTTCTTTACCTGTATCGTCCATACCTATAGGCCTGTAACGGAGTATAAGAAAATAATAATAAAAAAAAAAAAAAAAAGAAAAGCAGAAGCAACAACAAGGATATACACTTTTTATATGCATGATTTATAAGTTTTAATTTTTAATATTAAAGGAGATATACCACACATATTACGTATGTGTGAATGAATTATTGATTATTTAAATTGATGTTTTAAAATATCAAATCTTGGCTTTTTATTTTTTTCTATGTCTATTTCCTCACCTTTATAATATATTTTATGCTCTATTTTTATTATACTAAAGATATCTTTTAAATTTATTTATGAGCAATTAAAAACAAAACTCAAAAGTTTAGATTTTGAATGACTGACTAAAAGCAATAATGAAATTTAACAATATTTAAATATGAAATGAATAAAAGCATAATATATTTTTAGAAGTATATATGAATAACGATACGTAAGTACAACAAATTTAAAAATGTTAAATTCGTAAATATATCTGAAAATTTCTATGTAAAATCCAAAAATATGATCGATATTATATTATTATTATCATTTTGTATCAATCATTTTTCCAAAAAATTCGACGTTCAGTTTTCAGGCGTGTCCGTCCCTAACTTCGTACGATTGCAGTTGTCAAATTGCGAACGTCGTGATGTCCCGACCATGTCGTCAATATCGAAAACGCGTGTCCCGCGATTTCCGGGTACGAGATATCCAAAATTCGACAAAGTGGTCAAAGTTTCATAAATGGCCAATATATTGAAAGAATGGCTATGTAGGACACTGGGTGCGATCATGGATCTCACGCCGGAGACGTTTGGTCGTTACACGAGAGACGGCACCCTGCTGGCCCAGATTCTGCATAGCTACGATATAATCAATAGCAATCAATTAAGTATCATTCTTCGTACGCAAGATCCTGCCTTATCTCGATTGAACTTGAAGATTCTGCGTATCTGGCTGAAACTCATCAACGTCACACTGAGTGACGAATGCATCGAGGAGATCTCCAAAGTATCGCTCGCAAGAATGCCAAAATGCGAAACTTTAAAAATTAACCTGGCTAGAGAATAAAATAGAAAACAAACATATTATAAATTTTTAATTAATCTTAAATTTTATAAAGAAAATATCGGAAAAATATTTCATTAGATACGGCCTGAGAAATGAGGATTTTTCTGATTAATTTGTCAAAAAGTTTCTATTAACTAACGTATTTTTTGTTTGTCAAGATTTTAGAAACAAGGTTTCGAGATGATTTTTTTATGAGAACGATATTTTAGGGTAAAAATGCTGCAGCTCTTCAGCTTTTCTACAAGGTTTACTTGAGTCTCGAAGGCAAGGATCGATTGCATTTTATCGCTCTTCAGAAAGACACTTCAGAAAGACTTCGGAAGTACACATCTAGCAGATTCAACGTCTCCAGAATATCTGAGGATCCAGCTCCTTATTTACCGCCCGAACACCATCTTTCAGAACCGTTAATCGATGCGGCTGATACCATCCTCTGGCATAAAAATAAATTTTGGGCTGTTACAAAAGCCTACAGACAAGAACAAGAGCGAATTGAAGATCTCATGGAATATCCCGCGGTAGAACTGGTTGAACATATTATCCCAGAAAAACTGCCGGATAAGAAGCAGGAAGAGAGCGAAAGATTAGACGAATTCGCTCGCAAACATCCGGCTCGGAAAACGAAGAAAAAATATCAAATAGTTGAATGTTGTCCCTCGAAGAAATCTTTAGACATAGAAAGCATCGAGGATCCTGCAGCTGCCGCGGAATATATTGATTTTCTGAAGAAGCGCAGTAGAAAAACGGCTAAATCTCATGAAGTGAATCTGAAGACACAAACCACGATGATGGCGAATGCTTGGGAACGATTGTTGAGGAAACAAGACAGATCCTTCGACGAGGCTCTCGGCAGACGAGTGTTGGATCAGTCGCGCTATGAGAAACAAATGTTAAGGAAGCTGTGCGAGGTACGGGACTTGAGAAACAGAATCGTGGAGAATCGTAGAATCGTTGAACAGATGTTGCTGAAGAGTAAAGAGAGCGAGGAATATTCGAAGAAGGATCATCGCGAAGAAATAATAAAGGAAGAGAGAGAAGACGTGGAAATGGAAGTCTGCAGAATGCATGAACTTCGTCGGAGAATTTGCGAGGAAAAAGTAAGTGAGTGATAATTCACTACGCTCTAAGATGAAATATATGATATATCTTCTGAGAGTAGGAGAAAACAAGCATGAGACACAAAGACAATGATAACGTAATATATTTCGAAAATTAACAAAAATATAAATGTGAAATTAGAATAAAATAGAAAAATATTGAAATTTGAAAATATAAAGAAAAAACTGAAAAAGATTATATAATTGAAAGATAATATGCATTATCTATATAAGTTAAATATATTGAAAAAAAATATATACATCGAATTTAAGAGATGCATATAAATAGAAAAAAATTGGTATCTGTGAAGTTGATATTTTATTAATTTTTAAAAAAGGATAATTTCAATAGTTTTCATAGTTCTAAGTTTCTAAAACATCAAACAAAAATTTCTGCAATTCATCTTTAATATCATCAAACCATCTAAAATAAAAAATGTTGTTAACTTTACATTCCAAGATACATCTCTTTTTAAAACACAAAAATTAATCAATTAAAAATAGCTTCTTGTATTGTTTTTATATCTAAAAAAGATGTATCGTACTGAAACGTGAAGTTAACACAATATATTTTATTTTTGATTTTTAATATTAAAAATGCGGAATTTTTAATATTTATTAGAAAGTGTAGAATTATAAAAATTGATACTAAAACAATTATTATTTTTTTTAAATTAAATAAAAAATAAAATATGCCAAAATTTCATAGACACAAAAAATTATAATAAATTTTAATTATTAATAATATATGAAGAGTGATTATATTGTATAAAAAATGCAAGAGTCGAATATGCAAGTGAAAAAAATTTAATCACTTTGCAGATGCGCAGAATGAAGGAGAAATATCAAAGCATCTGTTCAGAGATCGTAAACGATTTTGTGGATATCGCAATGAAGATTTCTGATTATCGTCAAGAGAATAATAATCATATTCAAAATTTTATTTGGAACGAATGTAGAACGTTATTTCTAAAGAATCAACCGATATTTGAACTTATAGACTATTTTGATGATATTGAAGAGATAGAAAGTGTAGGAGAAATAAAAGATAAAGAAAAGATGAAGGAGATAATAAAAAATAATGCAGAAAGGAAAAGCTGGGAAAGTATAAAAAACGAAGAAAAAATGAAGATTAGAAAAGGATTAAAAATTGAAGAAAATCAGAGGTTAGAAATGGAACGTTGGCGATCTCTGGTGGATGCGGATTTTGAAAGTTATCAAGATCTAGCCGCTCCCTGGGATCAATTCGTACCGAAGAGAGAAGAAGAAGCTGAACAAATTTATAGACTAGGTTGCGTTGTGCTTGGATATATCGTTCATCGTTTATTGGAGATTTTATATCCTTATCCGACTGAAGTATTTAGTTGTCCAGTGCCTAAAGTTAAGTTCGCAGCTATTGTCTTGGGCATAACAAATGTCAGTTTGCTTGAACAGATGCGAGAATTGCTGAAGAATACCGGAATTCGTTTGTTAACGATGGAAGACGCGATTAATTATTGTCTCGAGAAGTACAAACAGGAAATGACCGATGTGGAATACATCGATTTGAACATTATTTCGGCGACGGCAAGAGACATCAAGAAATTGGAGGCTAAGGATAAGACAAACAATTTGAAGGATTTGAAGGACCCGAAGAAGATCGAACAATCAGCAAAGATAGCAACATCCCAGCAGAGTACAGAGAAACAAACGCAAACACCTAGACAGATACCTTACGACGATATAGATCCAATTTTAAGCAACACTGCTTATATAGGTAGAGGAATTTAAATAGAGATTAAAATTAATTAATAATGTAAAATGATTTTATCTCTAATCAATATCGAAGTCGTTTATATTAATAATGCTTTTGAGTACAATACAATTTATAAGAAAGAAAGTAGTGCTATATTTAAAACTAATTATTTATCTTATAGTGACTATAATAAATATTAGAATTTTAAAAATACCAATTGCCGAGGATTTATTTCTATTTATTTTCGTTGATTGCAAAATAGGAGCAACTACTTGTTACTTAATGATTACTTGCACTACTTAGGCAAATGGACTTACGAATTTCTAACGTTGGGTCAGCCAATTTCGAACGAATTGAATACAAAGATACTAATTGAGTATTTAAAAGGAATTGGAGATGTCGAGGGTTGGGTACTAATAAATTATCCTAATACGTACGAACAAATGGCAATGTTAGAGAAAGCGCTGACAGGACGCGAGATACTTTTCGATACTGTCAATTTTACAGACATTGAAGATATCGATCTTTCGTCACCTAGGATTGTGTTCGATAGTGATAAGGTCGATACATTTACGATATGCAGGCATGTTTGATTATTTCATATCGAAATTACTATATGATTTTAATATTAATTTTAAAGAGATATTTAATATCGCTGACATCACTGGCATTCATACGTTCAGATTTATTTATTACGAATGGTTCTATATAACAGTGCATTTGAGAATGAATCCTATATATATATATATATCAATTCGTTATCTTGCATTAACTAATTTAATTAATTATTTATTACTGCATAGTATGGATTTTCTAAAAATTAATATAACTTTAATAGACAATCTAGATTATTGCCGAATCCAATCTCCAGAACAAAAGATTACAACAGTACCTCGACAACATTTATGACAACCTATATCAAGGCAATGCTGAAGCCTGAAAAATCAATAGATGATCAAGAACAGTTTTGTATACCTTTATCCCACGATGCTACTTTGATGGATAAATATTATGCTAATCAAAATATCGCATATGGATTCTTTTACAATGTTCTTGATCTCTCAACTTTGAAACAATTGGTCGAATTTATTACGGATTGCTTCTACAAAAAAACATCATTTTCCGAAAAGATTTTACGAATGCATTACGACGAACAAAAATCTCCTATTGATTCAAAGACAGTTGTTGTCAAACGTTTGATACCGAAAGCCAAATGGGAACAATCAGAGTATAAAATCGAAGTTGAAGATCGTGATTTACAATCGAGAATTCAAACACAATTGATAAATGATTATCCTAGACCTGGAGAAAGCAACTGGCAATGGCTAGATTTTTTTCAATCTCCAGCTTTACTCGAAGTTTTGGCTACATTTTGGGAAAGCATTGAAGAAGCTTATATTGAAAATTTAAAAGAAATTCTTTCTTTAAAAAGAATGCATATGTTAGCCATTGTACCATACAAGAATCTCATTCTTAAGAACTTGATGAAATTTATCGATCGACCCGATAAGCGGCAAATCTTATTGCAAGATTTTCATCGTGCTTTTAATGAAATTGATGAAGATCTCAGAGATGATTTGGATATGAAATGCGAATTGCACTGCCGGGTAAACATAGAAGTTTATTATCAATAAAAGAAAAATATTTATTAAAAAATAATAATTTTTGAATTTTAATAAAACACTTTTGTCATTATTATTTTCTCATTATTATTAAAATCGCACAAAATGCAATTAACTATTAAATAAAATATTGTGGTAATATAGAAAAAAATCTAAGAAAAAAGAAATATTAGCACTTGCTTATATTATCTTAATTTTATTTACTTCGGGACAAGACTTAATGTAAAAAGATTTTTTTATTTTGATAAAATACACTGAAAGAACTGATAGAATACTGAAAGAAGTATATTAATTGCTGAAAATCTCAAAATTTCGCTAGGTCGATGATTTTCGAACGAAATTGTGGGAACTATGTGACACGCGAAGACACGAAGCCGAGGAAGAAAGAAAACGTACATTGCGTAATCAGTGGATTCTGGTAGAAACCATGGTCCTCATCAACGTGTACATTGGAATTTTACAAACAGAAATCGACAGATTCATCGACACTATGCAGCTTCTTCAGGATTATTACACTTCCATGTTACAAAAACCGCTGCAAAAATCGCAATTCTCCAAGATTGTTCTTGATAATATCAAGCTAGAGGACATTTTTCAAGAAAATTCGTTAATCAAAGATAAAGAAGGAACAGTGTCAGAAACGAAGATCGAATCAGGCAAAATTTCAACTCGAACTGTAGATATAAGTCAGTTCAAAATCGAGATCGAAATTCTGCTGATCGACGTATCAAAAAGCTTCGATCCTGATCAGAACACAGTTTACAACATTATCAAGGATAATATTCGACAAGTGCAGAGTATTGTCGATTCCATCTCATCCATGGTGTTGGAGATGTTAAATAGGGAGGAGAAAATCGCCATTCCAAAGACTGAGAAAGGAAGTGCCTCACCTGCGTCCGTTAAATTAACTAAAAAAAATCGCGATCTCATAGAGGAATGGCGGTATGCCGTTTTATTCGAGATCGAGCGAATTCGTCAGAGATTGAATATACTGAATGCAGCTGCTCGATCAGACGTAACCTTTCTTCTAGATACCATGAGGCAGACCTTTCATTGCATTCATGATTATATCATCGAAAGGTTGATATCAGTCATAAAATCACTTGTTTTTATTAATGTTTATTAATTGTCTTATTCAACAAGTTAATGTAACTGCAAAACAAACCTAATAATTTCCTTTCAATGGAATTATTTGATAAAAATATGAATTCTTTCATTAGAATCAGTTATTTATTTATATACATGTGAAATTTGAAAATTTTGCATTAACATTTTATTTCCTTTGCAGATTATAATTTAATTATTTTCTAATATTTTAAATGGTGAACAATTAATATATTTTTTTGTTAACATAACTTTTTGTGGTTGAAAACTGACAATTCTATCTAGATTTTAAAATAATCACTTAACATTTATATTATTTTTATTCTATTATCAAATTAAGAATTTTCAATTATTATTTATATATTATTAATATTATTTATAAACTTGATATTAAATAACAATTGTTTTTAGAAGTAATATATAATATAATATATCTCAAGATACAAACGCGAAATTGAGAGCATCAACGAAATGGCGAACGTTTTTTGCTTCGCCATCGAGGAAGAAAAACCGATTCAGCAGGAACTGTTATTAGACGGCGATCAATTCATTATAAGACCAAATGTTTTAATGTTTCCCGAGGATCAGGAACAATTCACTATCCCAATTAGAGAAGCGCCTTTGCCTTTGCGATTTCGAATGGTTCAACTCGGCCGATTGGTAGACATTTTCCAACGAATCGCCCCGCGCGGAATCGTTAGCGAACGCGTCCTGGTTTACGTCCTCCAGGACCTGGTATCCTGTGGAGA
The DNA here is from genome assembly GCF_055798465.1 of Pogonomyrmex barbatus. Taxonomy (NCBI): domain Eukaryota; kingdom Metazoa; phylum Arthropoda; class Insecta; order Hymenoptera; family Formicidae; genus Pogonomyrmex; species Pogonomyrmex barbatus. The sequence continues at coordinate 21,413,635 of NW_028297098.1, forward strand.
GGAGGACTGTTACCCGCCTTTTGTGCCGTGCGCCTGGCGACAATTGCGACCTCCGGATATCGAGATATTGGTCGAACAACTTTTTGGCGCCGCCGAATATATCGAATGGCGAGAGTTCATTCTGTACGCAATGGATCTGCCTGTGCCATCGCATCAGGATATTCTAAAGGCGCGCGCAGTCTTCAAGATGCAAGATCCTGAGTCAAGGGAGGTAGTCACCTGCGAGCAATTTCACTCGGCACCCTTATGGTTCCTCGAAATTTCCACTTTTCACGAGAATCTCTTGGACGGGGAGCTTGATTACAACAATTCCGATACGGTAAAGGATGTAATGTTACGCGAGAAAGCGCGATTAGGCGAGCGAGTTGCGGGTTTGAAGAGCGACCTCATAGAAACGTGGGAGGATAATTCTGAGTACGTATTAAAAATAAATTGAAAACTTGTCGAACGGAGAATTAAAAAAGATATTAATCCGGCTTTTGAACAAACTCATTAAAACATTATTTAAATTGAACAATGTAAATTGAAACCGATTTTTACATTTCGTTGAAACGGTTTTTCATTCAATAAATCGTTTATTTTCTGTTATGTATTTCTGATTAATTTTTTAAATGTATCTTTATTTTTTTCGAATTTCAATTTTTAAAAAATGTTGTAAATAAACATAAATGGTTTTTGATAGTACAATATTGAGGCTGATGCTGGCGAAGGAACTTCTTTGCCGAATGTACCTAGTAAATCGAGATTCTGTTCATTATACGGCTATGCTATTAGCCTTTTGCAAGGCTGAAAATCCTAGTGAAGGTCTTGGAAAGGCGTTCACTCTTGCTATGGGTGCTAAAGTTTGTACCGACGTAATAGAAGGTGAGAAATACGTCAAAGAGTTTGTCAAAGAGAAGCGTCGTGCTAAGGAGTTGAAATTGAACCAGGATTATGTTCGAGAGGAAGCTAATGAGGTAACTCAAAATTTATGTTAATACTAATTTATTCAATTACTGTCTTTTGAAGTCGACTTGTTGCACTCACGATGAAATAAACGAAGGATAAAATAAAAGAAAAACGATAAGAAATAATCAACATAGATAAGATAAGTAAAAATAACAGAGAAACAAAGAAAAGCATTATTTTGAAAATGTAGAAAATGTAAATTCTTTTTGTTAAAATAGCAGAAACAGACTGTTAAAAATATTACGCTCGCTTTCGAATTAAAAGTGAAATATTTTTTATTATTTATATAATATCGCAATTTTATAAAGAGATATTTATAAAAGTCATATACAAATTTAATAAAAGTTACATATTACAAATGTATAATGTAAAACAAGAAAAAAAATAATGTTACATCCTCTTGAGTAAAAGGCGACATATCCGGTTTCACATAGTGCGAGAAATTATGAATTACATAATAAATGAAACGATAAAAGCTGTCACTATGTTTGAGAGATCTCGCGACTTAGATCCGAAACGTCAAATAATGATACAGCAGTTAAACGGATTGGAAGAGATAGATCCGGCAGGGCTCTTACCACCGGAAAAGATATCCGAACACCTAGTTACAGAAGATCCATCGATGATCAATGACGAACACGAATACGAGCAGTTTCCCGTGTCAACCGAAGACGGAATGCCGGAAGATCGCGAGAGGATCCAGCAGCACGAAAAGATAATCTATTGGTTACCGCGGGATATATGCCTGGTAAATTCCTTCTTTACTCTCGCAAGTAATTTCGCATAAGGGTAAATTTTTATAAGAAAAAAAAAAAATATATATATAAATTTTTAATTGGAAAAGTAAATCTAAAACTTGGAGTAAAGTTTAAGTTGCGAAAAGCGAATTTGAGTTGGGGACGCAAGTTTAATTGGAAAAGCAGATGTGATCGGCGATATATAAACGTATACGAGTTATATAAATACACTTTTGCGATAATTTTGACTTCTTGAGTTGAGTTTGTTAGATTCCACTTAAACTAATAAGATACGTCTTATATATTCTTTTTCAGACGGTTCTGTCCACGTGTCTGCCGTGGCTTGCATCGCAAGCAGATCTTTTTCAAACTCTGAGCCTTCGCGAAGGAATAGCTCGTGTGTACGATGATTTAAGAGACGAAGAGCTAAATGATGAGAAAGATCTTGTTTTAGCACACCGTCTAGTGAACCACATTTTCATCCGCGAATTACTTCGCGCTTCTAGCAAATTTACTTCGAAAAACATGGCAGATCTGCTCCGCAATATTTTAAAAAGTCGAGTCGAGAAAATAGTGTAAGAAAGTTCATTTTTAAAAATACATAGAATAAAATATTGATGAAAAATAAATATATAAGTATGTAATATACATAATTGTCCTTTACAAACAATATTTAATATAAATCGGCTCGATATTTGGAACAAATATTTTCCACTCCGAAATTTGTGTCAGAGATTACAGAGCACCTAAGGCGATCATAATTCATAAGTATTCGGATTGCATGTTCCCATCGAGAACAATGCTTCCCTATCTGAAGAGGGTGAAAGCATCCCCGGTGAGAACGAGCTTATCATGAATCGAGCCCTTCCTGCCTCGCGAGGAATTCGTAGTCATCGCCAGATGTCACCACACGGCCGACACGCTTGTCGGACGGGCAGCGGACGAGCTCCGCCAATCAGGGCGTTGTATTTCCGCCGGTGCCGCGGCGGACGCTGGCGCTTGCTCGCGGCCGCGCCGCGACAGTCTCACGACGAGATGTCCTCCGCGGCGGAGATTATCGGAGCAGCTCCGCGTCCCCCTCGCCCTGCGACAAGCGATCGTCGTCGTCGTCGTCGTCTGGCGAGCGACGTTACCCGCTCATCGCCGTCGGCACGCCCGCCGCGACCCCCGCGATTCGTCGACGAACCGCTGGCCGAGTCGACAATTCGATAAGAACGAAAGCGAGAAGGGAAGAAAGAAAGGGAGGCGGGAGGGGAGGGGAGAAAGACACACCAAACGCGAGAGCTCGGAAGCGGCGCGCCCGAATTAACGCGGCCTCGGCCGTCGTCGCGACAGGGCCGGCTGTTGGAAGCTGCACGAACGGACACGACGCGACCCGATCCGACGCGACGCGATCACGTGGCCGTCCGTCCGTCCCTCCGACCGACCGTGTTTACTTTCGTGCATTCATTCGCTCGTTCGTTCGTTCGTTCGTTCGTTCGTTCGTTCGATCCCGTGTGCGCCTCCGCCGAATTGACGAGGCAGTGCGACGCGACGTCGGCGCGTTCATCTCGCGTATTCGGGATGTGACACGCCGCGAATGTGCCTCACGTCTCGCACCCGTGAAACCCGGATGCTGCGTGTCTACGCCGAGGAGGCGGGCAGACAACGACGTGATCATCGACGACGGTCGACTGTAACAGAGGTGAGCATCACAGTGTTGTGTGTCAATATACAGTGTTGTTTATCTCTCGCGGTAAATTACGTCAAGCTCACGTGACAGCTGATGACGTGAGATTTACCGCAGCCGAGGGAGAAAGAGAAAGAGTGAGAGAAATCGAGGTCTTTTTGTTCGAGTGAAATGTTAAGTATATTACTATCAGCTTTACCTTAAACCATGTGCAATTCGCAAACCGCAAGATAAAAGTCTAATTATACTATGCTATATTTAATTTTGACTTACGTATGTACTCCGATAATATGCCTGATAATTATAATTATGATAATCTTTATGTGTTGAAAGTATCCTATGAATCACACGACGCGTACATACGTCGAATTTTATTATAAAAATTCTCATTCGAATAATAATTTTTGATCTAATAATTTTTGATTATTAAATTAATCCGAATATTAAATTAATCGCAGTATTCATGTTTGAACGGAAAAACGATAAAAGAGAGGAGAACGAAATATAGGATCACGATAAGAATAATAATATCTCAAATTATCTTATTTTTGGCATATTTTTTTATCAACCAAGTTTAGTTTGCGTGCGCAATGATAGGCAATTGAGGTCCCCTCTGCCCTCTCCTCTCTCTCTCGCTTTCTCTCCGTCTTTATTTCACGAAGATTTTAAAATAGTATTAAACGCTCGCGTGCACTCTTAACGTGTAACGTGTTGTTTCCCGGATTATGATACTACATGAAAGTTAATGCGCCGAAATTATACGATTCATTTCGCTTAGCGGAACGCACACGCGAAGCCCGCGCATTTTGCATTTAATGCGCAGCGCGGGTCAAATGAGAATGTAGGAATAAGTTTGCGAGAATACGCTGCAATTCGTCGCTTATTAAATCCACGGAGTACCGTTCCGAAATTTCGTGTAATTTGGCACATTTTCGCCCGTGCAAATGTGCCGGACACGATTACTTTTCCCACGTCGAATTCAAACTTTGAACATTCAACGCGAACGCGGAAAGTCATAACATTGTATTCTCAATGGAGTGCATTTTGTAATCTGTTAATTTCGAATTTGCACGGTTGACTTTAACGAGCACCGAGCTCCCCATTGTAAAGTTAATATTATAATAACTGTGTATTAATACTATGACAATAGTTATTTTGTACCTAATCGTATATAAATTGAATTTGCCGCTTAATTAGAAATTACAAACAACAATTTACGCTTTATAGAAGGCATTATCATCATTTTAATTCAAATTAAATGTAGAAAGACAGTTGAAAATTATTTCTCTTTAAAAATATTGTTCGCTTCTTAGAATATTCTTTAAATTTTTTTCTTAAATTTTGGAACCAAATTACCGGTTGAAAGTTTGTATATTAGATTTCTATATAAAACATAACATTTTTTAAGAAAAAGTAACTTCAATATAAAATTGTAGATTAATATAATAAAAAAAAGAATATCTAGAATACCATAAATTTAATTATGATCCACTCTATAACAAAAGAAGATCGTCGTAGCAAAAAAGAGACTTGACGAAGTCAAATGACTCTTAATGAAAGCGGCATTCAAATTTTTATTAAGTAACTCTTCTATCGGCGGTATAGAGACTGAAATTCTCGTGGCTATCGGTTTTTAATCTTTTTGTTGAACTTAAATTGACAGTTGAAAGAGAGGTCCTATATCGATTCCTATTTAGATGGAAGATTGGACAGAAAATTATCATCGTTTCAAGAAAAAGCTATTCGTAGTGAAATTAATATGTAATATGGAATATCTAAAAGTCTGAATTTAATTGCGAGTCTGAAAGAAAATTGCGGCCACAAATGAAAAATTTACCGAGTCAAATTCTTTCTGATTTCTGATGACAGCGGCGTTCGAATTTTTCAATAGTCGTTTAATGGTCGAAATTTTTAATAGTCGATGCGCCCGTCTATCGGCTATAAAGTCTGAAATTCGAAACGAAATCGCCGTGGCGTCATTGTGCAAAAACAATCCAGAAACCCCTATGTGTACGATGACCTAAATGCACGGCACTTTTAATCCGCGGAGACGAAGCGTGCGCATCGATAAAGGTCGACAGAGCGAGAACGAATAGCGCATTCTGCGCCTTTTTTCTTCCCTGCAAAAAAAATACTTCTCGCTTCATCGCTGAAAGACTGTATCTTATCCTCCTTTTTCATCCCGCGAGTAGTTTCCCTTGTTTATTCGCGAGGGAGACTCGAAATAACATCCGACAGCGTGCGAAACTTTGCTTCTCGAGATGCACCTTCAACGAGAAAGTTTAAGGATATAAACGCAAACTTCTACGAGATAAATATGTCCCTCTTAAATAAAAAAAATAGATTTTCCAGCTTTGAAAAGCCTTAAAATTATAACTATAAATATGACACATTTTTTTTCTTGCGACTAAAACTCTTTTTTTTTTATTTTTTGCATATTTGGAATTTATTAAAAGATTGATTTCAATCTGTGATACATCATCACAGTTTTACTGTATACATTTAATACGTTTTTTTTTTCTTTTCCTTTCATAATTTGGATAATTTGGCGTAAACAACGATTCGATCGATAGATACGTGATTAGAGATAATCATGTACGTTAGATTGGATACATGCGACCATAACAATGCATAAAGCGTGAAAATAACCGACATGTCTATGCGTACGCGCCTATTAAACATAGTGCCCTGTGCGCTTTTTCCGTATTTGCATAAAGCGAGATGAGTTCTCTGTACGCTAATGGGGCGCTGTAAATCTCGACGATTATAACATCAGGGTGCTGCGAGCGTTCCCATTGTGCGCGCCGATTCGATACATTACGACAAATTCGATTCTCTATCGAGCCGGCTGGTGGCAATTCGAATTTTGCAGCAAATTGTACTTTATTATGCCACGAGTCATTAGTTACTACGTTCTACCTGCAACGGTAATTCATGCCGGCATTCGATCGTGGCTTTCGCGCGGTGGATAAACAGTGAATTTCGATAAATTTTGAAATGCGAATACTGTCGCGTAAACAGAATGCACACTTTGTAATTTTATGTTTTTTTTTTTTTTTTTATAAATTTTCTATCAATGGTCATGCCGATAATACCCGGCGAATTGAATACATTTAATTGAAATTGTTTCAATAATTGCACTTTTTTCAGATTTATTCGACGAGAAGCTAATTTAGTAATCTGTTATTACGATAAAATTCGATATTTATAAAGGCAAAAATAACGAAAGATAAAAAAGAAGGGGATTTCGCGCTTGTATAATTTTTTTACCCGCGTTTATTCTTCTCATCTCGATATGTGGTGCTCCGTCCGAAATTTCAGTTTCACGTTGTTGATTGTTTTTACAAATAACGCTAATGGAATTTAGAGATTCGCTGGCGTTTCATTAAATCTGTTTTGCACGCCGACCTCTCCTGGATGAGCGAAGTGCTATACATTCCGTTTGTGATATAATTAAATAATTGTCGGATTGTTCTGCACGATCGTTAAGCGTCTACTGCCGGAACGACGAGCGATCGCTTTCGTGACAAGTGACCGTGACAACGTCACGGTTATGGTCGTTGCTCGTTCGTTATGTATTGAAATCGCCGATAAGATTGTCGAAATGACGATCGTTATCGGGCACGTGGCTGTGATTAATCGTTTGTCTTTCATGGTTCGATTATACATTGAAACTGTCCGTCCGAATCGAATGTCGCGTTTGGTACATGCACGTCCGAGCGCCTCCCAATGTTCCCCATCGATTCCTTCGATTATTCCAGAATATAATACAATTATGGCCGGTTCTCGATCCCGATATGACTGCGGATATCGCGCGATACTCGTTTCATTAATACGTTGCGGGTCATTGTGCGACTAGTAATCACATCTGTATGTAAACCGGTTCAGATGACCACACATCTCTGTTTCCCCTTTTCACGTTTCCCCACAATTTTTCCATATTATTTTTATACACCCGACACCACGAATGCAACATTTCACCGCGTGGTTCAGATAACATGGAAATGTGAAATGGAAGCTTGAATTTCCTGTGTTTTTCAGAGAATAAATAGAATTTTTAGCGTTCGTAAGAAAATACTCCAATGTATTTACCATAACGATATCGCGGTGACTCGCGCATCTACTTGTATCTATTGCACATTTATTAATTATTTTCTGAATTTTTACGTCCGCTTAGTTACGTCCATCGGCTTCTACATAATTTTAAAAATATATTTTATTAGCTTTCTTAACAACGCGTGACGACAAACAATGAAATGTTTTTTGGAAGATATATCACGTGAAATGTCTATTTTTTTCTTTTTCTCAGTATTATATTAATCGTTTTTATTAAAAAAAAAAGAATACTTAAATGTATGAGAAAATTACTTCACATGTTAAAATGTTAACACATATGATATGTAACGTTGTCTAGAATATTTTATGATAGCATTCTCATGGGTATTTTCATTTTATGATAGTATTCTCATGAATATTTTCATGTTTTCAACTTAATTAATTGCTTGTTGGTCTTTACAAGAGCGTTATCACTATCGTGTTTTATTCACGCAGACTTAGCTTCCCTTGTGTATTATGTGATAAACTTTACTCACAAGATGATCTTTTAGCTACTTTTTTAATGAATTATATACGTACGAAAAAAATTTAATATTTTATATGTTATTCACACATATATCACGAAAGATATTACATTAATATCTATATTAATGCACATTGAACACTGAAAAATAATTTATTATAAATATGATATATTGGAATAAATATGTGTTTTATGAATATTTAAAGATTAATTTTAATGTTATATATTATTACACACACACACACACACACACACACACACACACACACACACACACACACACACACACACACACACACACACACACATATAAAATCTAAAAATTTATACGTATAAATTGTATAAATACGTATACGTATAAATAATATAATAAAGAATTATTATTAATTTGTGGAAGACGGTGATATAATGTATATAAAACATCATTAATTTACGGGAGCAATTAAACCGGTTCGGTATTTTTTTCTCACGTTTTTTACGATGTAAAACGCTGCATTGGTAAAGTGGATCAATATTGTTTTCTTGTTTCCGTTGTCGACAGCCAACTCGCTTCCGCGGCTCCTTCAACGTAATTTAATCAGGGATGCAATTCCGTCGAAGAGAACCGACAGACAAGGAAAGTTTGCCTCGACGGAGAATTACTTAATTACGGAACGGAACCGAGTTCTCCTCCGCCTTTCCGGATAGCCTCTCTATCTTTCCTTATAGCTTATTAAGTATGCGCAAGAAATCTTGCCGAATCATTTGCTAACGACGATGATCTTATGACCGGAAGCTGTCGTTACAGTTCACGCGAGCGCGACAAGGATGGACGCTGCGATTCGTCCCTCGCAGATGTAGCACTTGACACTTTATCGCTTTAACATAATTGATGCCATAACTTTTGCGAGCCATTACGACGTCGCGATTGAGGGAGCTCTGTCATGTTCTTGCGAAAGGTAAATTAATCTCACGAATAACACTAGTCGACAGGGTTCTCACAGTTAAGAGGATTATAATTAACTTCTACCGTGAGATTTACAAAATGAGATTTGATTATTGTGTAAGAAGTTGCGCTCGTTTTTCTTAATCTCTTAACGTTTTGCAAAAATATAGTAATACAATCAAAATACAATAAAACAATAAAAAGAAGTGAAATAAAAAATGATTTTTACTGGGTTTTACTGGGTTTTACTACGTATAATTAGCACAGTATATTGTATTGATAAAGTACGTCAAGAAATTACTTTTTATTATTTTTAAAAGTTTTTTCTTCGCGTTTTTTTTTTTTAATTTATCTTTTCTCGCGAATTCTTGAAAACGTTGTAGCCTTGACCTCGAAGCTTTTCCAACTTTTATTCTCCGCATCGACGAAGGATTCAAGAGTTCTTTCATTCAATCACAGTTGACTTTGTCGATAGCCACGTGCAATTGATATATATATATATATATATATATATATAAAGAAAGGCTTTTCACCTTTAGCGACTTCAATTTTGGTCGAATTCTTCTCGGCTGCTACTCCTCGTCGCTACTCCTCGGGCTGTTTGAACATTTAAATATGTAGAGAGAGTGATACATTGTCAGAAACACGTTCGATTTACCTTCATCGAAGTACTTATATCGTGTACATCGATTTCGAAACGTAGTCAACTCCGATTAAATCTAAGATATGTGTGAGATCTTGCGTTTTCATAACGTTCATTTCTACCGATTTGAACTCAAATGTTTAAATTCGCTTCAGATTTTATTCAACGGTTATATTAATATTTTTAATTTAATTCTTTCAATTTAATTTTACTTTATTTAACACGAGCAACGATTGAATATTAATATGTTTCTAGCTATAGCATTTTATATATATATATATAAAATTGAATTTTTTAACTGTTAATAATTATTACGGGAATACTATGTTTCAACTTTATATGGAATATAGACGATCGTGAGGTCTGTTGGGTAAGTGGAATCTCTAACTCGGCATCTCCTTCCGCTAAAACACGACGGGACATTAACGGATGGGATACCCTTCGCTCGCTGGTGGTGGAGTTTCGCGAGATATAGAGATAGTACGCGAAGTAAAGTGTACATATCGATCGTGAACATAGTCCGTACGGCCGGCAGAAAGTAATTAGAAGTTTATTGCACGGCTGTTGTTGCGAAAAAACTTCTCCACTCCCGTGAAAGCGAGAGAGATTACGTTGGGATTCTTCCGCTGACGGAATCGCATTGTTTCCAGCATTTTCCGTATTAACGTTAACTTTTCTTCTTCTTGATGACGACCGGATGGTATTGAGAAGCGCAAAACTCGATCAATTCTTCGAACTTTTCCGACTACATGTGTCCACCTCTCACATTATTATAAGCCCAGCTTATGAGCGCCTCGAGAGAGTTCTCGAGATAGCATTAATACATAAATGCGTGCACAGATTGTTAACACGCGCGTAAATCCAAGAGAAATAGAAAAACAAAATAAAATAATAGAGCTGAGAAAATTATCTATATGTATACGAAGGGATACCTCGACGTGTTTATTTTTCATTTACGATCGCTAAAATTATCTATATGTATACGAAGGGATACCTCGACGTGTTTATTTTTCATTTACGATCGTTTAAATTATTTACGACTGATTAGAGAAGTGTATTACCGGAGTAAACAATTAATGTACAATTTTGCAATCAATATCGGATAATTAAATATTTTCAACTCGCAAATATTGAATAATTTCGAAATAATTAATACGATCCTATTTATTTTCCAGGAATATAATTTCCTGGGTTAATCGCTATATTGTGTAGTGTTTTTATTTAATTCTGCATATATAATATCGTCTTCTTATTTTTCTACGTGAAATTAAAAAGTTTAACTGCGAAGAACAGGGCCCCCCGTTACTGAACAGAGCCGCGAACACAAAGACCAGTTTACTCTCTATCCAAAATTGATAAAGTGGAAGATGAGAGCGTAACCGCGAATGGACGTTCCTCCGGGAAAACCGATATCGCGCCTCCAGCAAAAGGGGAAGATAATTAACATAGAAAATTCCATCCAATTTGCCGCGGTGCTCCTTCGCAAGTTCGTCAATATATTCTGAGCAAACTTGAGAGTTCGCCGTTCTTTCGGAAAAGACGGGCGGGTTAGTTAGATGAAAGATTTAGATTGAACGCGCGGGAAGTTCCATAAGGATCATTAACAGAAAATTACAAAGACTTTGTTAACAATAAGGTTAGCAATAAATAAGAGATAGACAATATATAGGAAACGAGGGCATTAATAATTAGAAGGGAAAATCGATGAAAACTTCGCGAGACGAGGAGAAGAGGGAAGAGCCATTATTTTCCATCAAATGATACATATTCCCTGGCTCTCGATCATTTATTTGTGTGTACTTGAAGGAACAAACGGCAACTGTGAATCGCTCTATACTAAGAAATACGTGGACCATTAGGGATGGAAAAGAGGCGCATTCCGCTTGTGCCGCTGATGGATACGCAATACGTGTTCGGCGTTACGAGAGACGAAACTCGCGAAAGTACTTGCGAAATATTACTTCGGCGGCGATGGCGAGCATGCACAGTTTTCCAATAGAAACGTTCGTTCGTCTGTAATGTCCCCGGCGATGAAACCCCGGAAGCGTTTTTATTTTAGGAATCGCGCGTACATTTTTCCGACGTATGTTGAATTTTGCATGAGCAGCCTCAAATTGTTTTTCGACATGAGGTCGTTATTCTAAAATATGCTGAAATACTATATGGCAAATACTATAATAACAATAATAATTTATCTTTATTCGGAATAATGATTTATGATATTGATATGATCACGATCGATATTACTTTTTCAAGAATTATTATTGAATCGTAAAATAACAATTCATTATATCATATATTAAACTTCCATTATTTTATTATTTAAATTACTTCAAAAGGATCATAAACATTCATTATTAATTGAAAGTAAATACAGAATTTATTTTATACATATTATATACTCTCTTGGAAACGTTTGTTATACATTGTGGCCTTTTTATTATTAAAAGCGGTGTTTTTATTCCGGCACGGTAATTAAAGAAGAAAAAAAGATTCGTCCGCGTCGGAAGTGCATATTTGGCAATGCAACGAAATCCGCCAACCTGTGTGGAAATACAAATACGCAGACATGGAGATTATATGAAGGAAGTGGGAGAGGGGATCAGTTAACAATCTTTCGCTCATTTGTGCGACGGTAAGCGCGACGGACGTTATTAGTTCCGGGCCGGAGGCGGAAATGCTGCCGAATTCCCCATTGTTCTGCCGTTGCAATTATCTGACCTCTCCACCCCTTTCCTCTCTTTCCGATCACCCTCTTCCGCCGCCAGTGCGTCCGCTATATACGCATACACATATATATCCTATCAGCCTAGCCCGGCAATTCGTTCGCGAGTGTACCATTTAATCGGGGCCCGTTTGCCTAATTACCTAGCTATCGCAACTGCCCTCTTCCCAAACTCTCCTTCTGAATCTGCGTTCGATCATCCCCGATAATTGACCAGCCAGGAAACGGTGGCTTCTAGAAGGGTGTTCCCCAGGGAAGAACAATTTTGCCTTGTAACTCGCTACCAATATATATATGTTGTAAACTACTTTGCACGTATTGGTGTGTCTATAAATACGTGAAAATCTATAGTTTGAGTGAGTATGTTTAGTAATAAAAAAGACAGGTAAATTGAATTTATATTTATATTATTCATATGTATATATACACTCAAAATATAATTAGATTTTGTAATAAGATATTTAAAATAGAAATATTTGGAAAAAAATATTTAGTAATATAAAAATAGAAATAATTTCTTAAAATTTAAAATAATTATCGACTTAATTATGAAATTTAAACGTAAATCAAAATTTGTTTAAAACTGAAATAAATAAATTTGTCCGAGCGATAAAATAAAGTTTGACAGAAAAGAAATTTATCTCATATTTATTTCTGATAAAATAATGTAACCTTGTTATTAAAAAAGTAAAACGATTTTTCAAAAGTTAGAGTTAAAGGATATTCTCTCTCAGCGAAACAATATATTTTCAAACTTATGAACTGTACTATATCCCATGGATTTGTACGGAGGAAGATATTCCGTATCCTCCGAACATTTGGATTCCAGTACCACCTGTCTCTGTTAGTAGCAGTTAACAGTTAACTTAGATTTAGTGTCCACTGAGCCATGTAACATCAGCTAGTGTTTATTATCCATTTCAGACCGTAAGCGTTGGTTATAATGAAAGTACTTATACCAACTTATAAAGCGAAATATGCTCGTTGTATGTAATTCTTGTTCATCATATTTTACACGACATAAATTAGTACATTTCTCTAAAATCCTGTTTTAATATCCGCTTGGCCACTATCTATCTTTATGGTTGTTCAAACATTTAAAATTCCTCATATTATATTTTGTAACTTGAAAAACATATTTATTATATATATATTTTGAAAAATATCGTTCAATTTATTTTATTTATTTTTGAAATACTTAAACGCAATGTTACTGGAAAACTCTCGGTCTGAATCCGTTTAATTAAATTGATATTTTATTACTGCCTATGAATTTCGAAATGTTTGCATTTTGTTGCACATCATTTTTTTTTTCTCTGTTTTTTTCTCTCAACACCATTCGCGACAGTTAGAGATATAATGTAAATGCGCAAGCTGTATTTTAGACGGCGTTCGGGCTGACGTGGGATTAATTTCAACAGGATTTCGCGTTCTGTGGAGCAGAGATGACTCCGCGAAATGCGGAAAAGTGGCTATACCGGGTTATCTCTTTTGCTGCATACACGAGAGTATAATCCCGCGCGCGAGTATCGTTTCGTCTCGAATGTCCCTGATAACAATATAATTCCGGGCTGCTCTTCTCCCCGGGGACACAAACTCGGATTATACTCGAACCGCGCACGTGGATTTTCCCGAAAAGCGCCATTCCCAGCCTTTTCACGGACAAACTCGTCGCTTTATGTCGGTAACTGCAAAATTCATTTTTAAACCGAAAGCTTTCATTCAGGTAGCAAAGTGCTTCGTAAAATTATTTCCTCGAATTATCTCGGAGCGAATTCTCAAACGTTTATCTTATTGAAACATTTTTATTTGCCAAATCAGAAGATGAGATCTTGCAGCAGTTTCGAAATATTCCATTTAATTTTTATAAAGTTTTAATGAAGTGATATTTATAAAATATATTTTAATATTTTAATATTTTTTAATTTCTTAAAGTTTTACGCGTTTATCAGTAAGATTACTATAAATAGTATTTATTACTTATTCATTAATATTTTTGTATTGTTTAATGTTTAATTCAACTTCAAACTCCCTCTAATTAACAACGAAAATTAAGAAGATATCAGCGTTAAATTAAACGTGCTATAAAATTTATCTCACAGTCCTAATTTAAAACTCGGCCACAATATTTTTATCTGAGATTAAACGGTTAAGAAAAATTTTAGATCGTCAAAAGATCCGTTACTGCAGGAAATTGTATCACCGACACACCTTTTACATCATCGAGCGAAATTAATATTGAGCAAAACGCAATCGGCCTTGCTCGACTGGATTACAGAACGAACCTATTGAGGAGCAACAAACTCCGAGAGACAGACTGCAGGATTTAAACGAAACCCAACGTAACATCCTCCGGCCTCCCTTTATATTTTCCAGGACGTGTACAGCCGTCCGAAAGCCGCTTTTCTATTCGCTCGTTCTGAATGGAAGGGAGCCTTCTTATTCGTTCACACAGACCACCCATACACAAGGCTACGGTGGTATGGCCCGTATAAGCTAGACTACTCCTATTGTACTCACTGGAAATTCCGGTATCAGCCAGCCAGTAGAGATAAATATTACATTTTTACATATTACGCCGAGTATCTCGGATGATATCCACCAGACATGATATTTTCTATTCCCTTTGTATTTGCGGATTCGTCGAAGAAATCGAGGTCGATATTTCCTCGAGAGAAATTCTATTTCAGAGTGTGACATACACGACGCACTTCTAGAAGTTAAATATATTTAAAACATGGACATCGAGCTATCGTGAAATTTTTATCGAGATATCACGGAGCTGTGATTTTTCGAGGAAGGATTTTTCGACAAGTTGCACAGTTGCATAATTTTTATTAATGTCGCGTAATGTAATATATACATATTGACATACATAATGTGCGATTAAAATATCGGTTTTCAATTATCATCCATCTGCCTTTTTGACAGTGAGTGAAGCAAATGAATCGGGTAGCGAGATAACAAGGTCTCGTCTCATTCCTCGTGAATTATTATTATTGCTATGGTAATGGGATGAGAAGTTTGCCTAAGGAGGAGGCAACTTCGTTCGGAAACGTATTTCCGCACACTAATCTCTATCTTGGTGGTATGCGGGTGCTTGCGTTTTGCTAACAAGGACACAGCGATGGCTCGGCATTAGTTATCATACGCATACAGAGGGAATTACGTGTAGAAATCCGAAAGCTCGATGTATCTACGCATATATCGCATCTAACGAGACTTCCTGTGCACAAGAAACAGAGCGAGCAATAAGGATCTTGGAAACGGTCGCCTGAGGAAACGTAAATATTACGTTTATAGCCCGACGCTATTCCACCCGATTTATTTACTGACATTATTGCATGTAAAATAAAATATATATCATAATTTCTTGTCATATCACATAACGTTATCAAATGATTAATGATTAAATCGTAATCGTAATTTAAACATACGGCCAATGATACATATTTATTACATTTGTATGTCGACAGTATCATACTGAAAAATAATTTATCATAAATATTAATCGTCCCTATTTTTTTCCTACAAAATTATATTCCTTATCTGTCGTGCTGTCCAAGTGATTAACTTTCAGCCGGATGAGAAATTATATAACGCCGTAAATTTATGTTAAACTCGCTAGCCAAACAAATTTGCTGGCCAATGGAAAGAATAATTATTGCTGATCCGATGATCTCTAAATAATAACAACCCCGTGCGCGCGCGCGCGCGCGCGCGCGCGCGCGCGTGTGTGTGTGTGTGTGTGTGTGTGCGTGCGCGCGCGTGTCATTTGATTTATGCATCGTGCCGCTCAATATGCACTCCGCCCCAATCGATTCCCCGCTCATTAATAACTCATTGATACAATAAATACAAATGCCATTAATATCGATGAGGGACTGATGCGCCTGGACGTTGAATTACACACGGTACTCATACACGCTATTATAAATAGCGCGCGATATTCGACAATCGGGCGTCTAATTAGCGACGCGATGGTCGTCATTTCGCACCGTAATGACTCGTCGTACGGAGATAATGATAACGGTAGCTTCGTGGGAGGTACGACGGTATTTCCGTCTTACAGATAATGACCCGATCGCGGCCAAGCGGTGCGTTACAACGTAAATTATGCGTTGCGGCAGGCACGATGTCAACCGATCGTTGATCCCAAGCTCACGTTTTGCCGGCAGGCGGTTGCTCTTTCCCCTGGATTGCGCGGTCATAATCGTCGATACCGAGCCTCGTAACGACCGCGGGCTTGCGGCAACAGCCGCTATTTTCGATCGTAAATACCCCACGTGTCGTAAGATATTGCACGATGCCGTGTAACCGCGATCTATCCCGCCGTAATGCGACCCCTTTATCGTTGGTCTCGATTAGCGACGTGAACATTAATACATCTACCATTATGTTAATATAAAAAACATTTTTATATTTTTTTAATTTCGTTTTAATTTCGGTTAGAGATTAATATATAATTTATTTTAATAAATACAGCAAAACGGTGTGATTATTGAATAAAACTATGATATTGTAAAATAAACTTTAGGACAAATATTAATTAATTGGAAACGGGGGGGCAAAAAACCGAGAGTTAATTTTTAAATAGTTAAAATTTGCATGATGTATTTTAAATGACAGAATTTTCAAGTAAACCGACCGGAGGGGAAAAATGAATTATGCATGCGATATTGATGCAAAAATAATTTTTATAAAATGACAAAATAACGAACGATCGACAGAAGCGAACTTATAATAGATTCATTTTATTCAAAATAATTGATCCGCGATGATTATCGCGGATTCGCTTTTAGTTACATAATGAGATGAGCCTAGGACGAAATATCGGTAAAGAACAATGTGTGATTGTTATGAAGATAGAAAATACAGCATCAGAACAGATTGATA
The DNA here is from genome assembly GCF_055798465.1 of Pogonomyrmex barbatus. NCBI lineage: Eukaryota > Metazoa > Arthropoda > Insecta > Hymenoptera > Formicidae > Pogonomyrmex > Pogonomyrmex barbatus. The sequence goes on from NW_028297098.1 coordinate 21,430,757, forward strand.
AAACGATATTATACGAGTATGTTTTCTCGTCCCAATATTAAAATATTGAAATCTTGTAAATATTTACATAACAGAAGCAAATAAAACGAACTCATCTCTTAATTCAGATCAGCTTTTTTCTTGAACACATCATATGATACGAAAGAATCATCAACATAAGAAAAATGGTTATTTTTAAATAAACATAGAAATGTAAAAATATAATTATTTTAATTACAAATAAAAAAAATTAATTTAAATGTTTAATTACATTTTATACGCGCGCGCGCGCGCGCGCGCGTGTGTGTGTGTGTGTGTGTGTGTGTGTGTGTGTGTGTGTGTGTGAGATAGCTAGCCGAGTTTTAATATTTTCATTATAAGTTTGTTCCTTGTCGCAAAGTTATTTTTAATATTAAAGAGAAGCGCTAATTCCGAACGTCTACTATCAAATAACGTTGACTTTTTTTCTTGACGTTTTCTTCTTTCTTTTAATAAATCGCCAATTTCATCTTGTCGTTGGAAACCATTGGAGTCGTCCATTAGCAAAATACATCGAACGGCACTTAGGTACTTTTCGAGGAGAATTGATTGCAACTCGGAGTTCTCTTAATTACATTACCGATTGACTTCTCGTGACCACCCATTCTTCCGCGTTTCGCGAGTCGACGGTTACCGATGTGAGATTCCGATAAGTGTTTCCACCTACCCGAATCCGTGGAACAAATGACTCGTTTCGATTGGTTAATACGATTAATCACAGTTTAACTACTCTTCCCTAGTTCTGGTTCTACAGACATAGAGAATCAGAGAATTTAATAACAGAGAATTAACTAACGTTTTTCATAAAATTAAATTTTACATATGATATGAATGTTTCTCTGTTTACAATAATGATATATTCTTCTTTATTAATCTTTGATCGTGATTAAAATTTCTGCTTAGAGTAAAAGAATTAGTAAAAAAATTAAAATTAATTGATGATTAATAAAATAGGATTTATGAACGATAAATACATGTAGATTTTTTTATTTATAATATATTTCTTTATTTTTTAACACAACAGATTCTATTTATATATATAAGAAAAAAAAAATTTATCAAATTTGATTGAATTTTTATTGACAAAACCAGCGATACAAGAAATTGTTTGCTTGCACATAATATTTCTTTATAAGTTTTTTGATAACATAAACTTCTTTTCAAATATTTTTCATAATATTTTCATAAGACAAACTTCTTGCAAGGATAAGACATATAAAATTTTTCTTGTCCAAGAGGATAAAAGTTTCATTTTCATCAGGATATTCTCTCCTATCAAGAAATCATCACTATTGTGAAAATCGTCACGATAATCTCGAACAAGGAAATGAAGAGATTGTTTTGGTTTTCAATATTGTCTGATTATCTCGAATGGAGGGAGGCCTTGAGTGTAAATTGGCTCGTCTCTCTGAGATACCTCGTCAGCAGCTAGGGGACTTGGAGGAGAGGGTGGAGACGGGAAGAGGATTGCTAGGTGGCGTGAAAGCGGAGTCGAGTGAGAATATATATTTTCCTTATCAGTTTTTGCACGGAGAGAGCTCGAACGCCCGCGCACATGCGGCCGATCTCAGGTCGACGGCCAAATTTAAAGCCCGTATTACGCGGATCAGCGAGATATTTTATAGGACGAGACGAAAGGACGCCGCCATCGAGATGGTCATACGAACGTGTATGTACATATCGCGACAGGATAAGAAAAAAGAAAGAGAACTAAAAAGCTGAATCATACACAATGGCCATTGTATTCCAATTTTACTTTTAGGGATCGAAATATTATTTATATTTATATTTATATTTATATTTATAATATTTTATATTTATTAGTTTTATTCGTTATTATTATATATTAATGCAACATTTCACCGTTTAATTTTCCATTTATTATAATCGAAATCGTGCTTTATTTGAGTTATTTTTTTCTAATTTTCTAGACAAAAATTTTATTTTTATTTTGATTATTTGATAAAGAAAAAAAACTTTGGGCTCTTTTGAAATATATCTCTGAGAACAAATTCTAAAAAAGTTCTAAAAAAGTTGAAAAAGATTTTTCGTTAGAAATGGAGATCCGAAGTTTACGAGAACGAGATTTTGGCGATGTCTCTCGTAAAGAGACTCTCTGAAAAAACTTCAATATTCCCGATCTGTCGAATTAAATACCGGCGCGGATTCGTGGTTAATGTTATTACATCACGACGATTCTTGAAAAGGTTATTCCAACGGCTCGCTCTAAATAATCGTCGGAATTAACGAAAGTACTCGCGCTAATTGCGACAGTAATTGTAGTCGTGAGAATTATGCGTGCAATACACAAACTCTTCCATCTCTCGTCTCGCCTCGTAGAGGTTGAAATTACAGGCCGTATAATGGCTGATATAATGAGTAATGTCGTAGATCGTGAAGTTCGTTACCGCACTAGATGTGTGCTGATATAAGATTGAAAAACCATGCAGGACGATGCGGTTTAATTCTATATCAAATTGTTCTTTCCTGTGACATTAATTGATAATGTTGAACGCGTGGCTTTAACGGAACTTTTAGGATACGGAAATGATAAAGTTTAAGAACACATACTATTTTAATTGCTTAATATAAATTTTGTCACAAAGAAAATTCTTGAAAATGTATATGGCTGATAAAAATGTTGTTAATTTATATAAAATACTTAAGTATATATTAAATATATTAATAATTAAATAAAGCTGTAACATAGCGTATAATATAATAATTAATAGTAATACAATATTATAAACATAATTACATAATTTATAAAATATACAAATATATTGTCAACATTATTCATATAATGTATGTGTCTTTCTTATGGAAAAAGGGAGTTCAACTTGTACAAGTAAAAGCAATTTCTTCGAGAAAATCATTAAATTGAATTACAAGTCTGTTTAGGTTCAGATAGCACAAATGAACTTAGAATATTGTGTTAAAAGTGGAAGCAGTCAGTTCTGCACAAAGCTTGATTTAAAGTGGCGGATGTCAGGTTGCATTGTCTCCTCTAAGGGGCTGCACGACAGAGATGCTAGCGCAGTCTTATGCATTCCGCGCCCCAAGGTGCATTCCGCGTCTCGGTTCTTCATACTTAACACCCCGGTCATGCATAATACAACGCGCATCTAGCAATGCCGTATCGTTACCTTCCAAAACCCTGCGAGTTTCTTTTCTTTTCTTTTTTTTTTATCATTTTCTTCTATATTATCACATTATGTTTTATTCATTGTAACACTTTTTATATGCAACATAAATATCTATTTATGCAAACGTTGTTATTACTTTGTAATACATTGTACATTTATCGATATCTCTTAAAAATGCATAGAAAAGAATTTAAATACATTAATTAATTTATAAGAAAACTTGCTTTATAATATATTTCTACACTATTATCTTACATATTTATAATTTATGCGCTTGTATGTAATTCTCCTTTTAAAATTAAAGAATGAGTTCAGAATTACAATCAAGTTTCAGAGGTTTTTCTGAAAAATTGGTAAGAAAATTAAATTCAGAGTTTTCTTTAGTTCCTCCCTTTAACTTTACTTTCGACCGTTCGTGAGGAGGATTAATGGAAATTCGGTACCGATGGGATTAAAGGATTTGATTCGAAGGCAAGTGCAAAGTGATGGAACCGATGTACGGACCTGGCACCCGGAGATGGTGCACCGGACGCGAAGTCGCGCGCACGTGAATGTTCCCGTGAGAACTTCACCGGGCGGCGTCTAGTCGCGTCGCATCGCCGACATTTCGCGACGTGTGCATTCGCCGCGGAGATGCACCATGCGGATAGCTCCATGCGGCTACGTTAATTGGACACGTGGAAAGGTGTGCATCCGCGGACGGATCGATATTCATACACGGATCGCATACAAAAAACGCGATGATGCCGCGCGATTGACGGTGAATGTTTAAATTGGACGAAGAGGTCTATGCCGCTGAAATGTGTGAAGCCGAGCATCACACAACGTTCGTATGATAAATTACAAGCGTACGCGTCGATGGAGTCGCGGGAAAATTCTTAAATAAAAATGAAAACGGTTGTATCATTAATTTCATTCAGAATTTTAATGCGATTAACGAGAAACAAATCTTGAAATCTGTGTACTCTTTTTTTTTTTTTAAGTTTTTATATTTTCCGCATAAAAATATTATTTAACAGTTTAACGTGAAAAAATAGCATAGTTACATGATGCATTTAAAATATCTAATCACTATCATAACTTATTATTTTTTTAACTTTTCTTGCAACGACTTTACAATCGCCTTGTAATAGCATAAAGTAGTATGCACGTTTTAAGCCGATCATTTTACATTTACAATTCGCGCTCACTCTCGCAATTAGTCGTGCGAATAAAGTTTCTGTTGGAGCGCACTTTTTTACCGTTCGTCGTTTAATTACGCCCGGCTTCCACTTGGAAATGCCGTCCGGCACGCCGGCAACCTGACCACGCGCAAGATCTTCGCAGAGATACGTCAAGCACACTTTTCGCAAAGCGTGGAACAGGATTTGCCTGTCGGCTTCGTCGCGAACCACGGATGCAATGGTCGCGATAAGTCACGCGTGTACTTGTGCTTCCAAGCGACAAATAAAACGTGCAAGCCGAAATTCCTGCGCGGTTGACGTGAGATATATCGATGAAGTCGTTAAAGTCTCTCGTAAATTTTATGCTTCAACTTGAATGGTTTTTAATACCTTTTTTTATCTCGTTTCTCTCCTGACGTTTTTCTCGACGATTATCTCAGCATAACCACTTTTATTGCATGAATTTTTTTATATTTTATTTTATTTTTCATAGTGAAAATGATTTTATATTATTTCATATAAATTTTATATTTGTAAAAGTTTTATTATTATAAGTTATTGTATTTTATATTTTAATATTAATATTCACATACTTTCCATACTTTTAACCGCGATATAATTTTTCTTTTATCTTACTACTTGCATTATTTTATTTGGAGGCAATAATTTCGGGTGAGAGACTAATAACTGTATCCGCAAATATCCGCGACGATCCGTTATAATGATGGAAAATTTCAGGAACATTGAACAGCAATCGAACTTTGTTCGCTATTAATCAGTTGAGGAAAAACGAGAATGGCGACGCAAACAATAAACGTACGCGACAAGGAGAAAAAAGGGTCGGTGGCTGCGCAGATTTTCGTTCAAAATTGCTTCACACGTTTGATATTAGCGCAGTTATAGTAGCATGATGTTGGCAAATGGGAAGTTGTGGTGAACGTTAGCGGTAGCTCGTTGCTTCGCGTGTACAAGCCATCGTATATACAATCACGCTTCATCTGTCTTGAAAATGTCAGTTTTGACCGTGTGACTAACGATGAGTTGAAAAATTGGAATGGCCTACGGGCCATTTTTTTTTTCCACATTGGTTAGGTCGAAGAGAGGAATATGTGTCGAGTAAAAATTGAAATATATGACTAATCCCGTACGGCTTTGACTGACTGAATATTCAAGAGAATAGATAAAATGAAAATTGTGTTGTACGACTTTTAAAAAATTTCCATAAAAATTTATTAGAAAATTTGTCAATCAATCACGTGAGTCATTGCTTTTTTTCTTACCCGAAACATTAAAATATCAATAATCTTTAAATTAGACGACTGAAAATACGTAATTTCTTCTTCAAATTAAATTTCTAACGATTTCCATTAAATGAAAAATTTTGTTTCTTTACTGTTAAATGGATTTTATATTTTTTTAGTGGAATTTTAATATAATACTAATTGTTATATATAGTTTATATATGTGGAAGAATTTTATTTGTGGAGATATTGTTTGATAAAACTTTTAGTAAGAAAAATTAAGGCAACAGAACTCGTAAGAGGAAATACATAACTTTCAGTAAACTCTAGAATGAACAATAATACGGATGGTTCGTTAGGGACTTTCAACAAGCGAAAAGATGCACAATAGGTCCACCGAGAGCAATTTACGAGATTTTCTGCTACATTCGGACGCATCCATGCTTTTTTTATTAGGTCCAACTAGACTCTCCGGACTCGTTCTCTGCTTTTCTCACAGTGACTCGAACCAAAACCGACAAACTGTCTGCTTCGGTAGTCTCGAAAGTTTTTAACGGCGCGAGAGACGAGACGAATGGGAAAGCTGCCGCAAAATAGGATTTGGAAAGTGGGAGCTCACGGGGATTTGAGCGAAAGGAGCGCTTTTGTGAGCGTGTAATATAACGCGAGTAAACGCCTGCGTAATGCATTCTTCCTAATCTACCGAGTTTTGTCATTTTATGCACGTACGCATTGTTTCCTAAGTGGAAGAGGGAACGTTCGCGCAATATCGCGCGAAGCACGTTCAAAAGTACGCGCAGGACAATTCAGAGTATCTCTCCGCTATTTTCATATTTGCCAAAAATTTCTAGATGTCTAGATACACCAGTAGTAGTTCTTCAATAACACGAGAGATGTCAAACAGCGAAGCAAAAATTTCAGCGAACTTTTTGACGAGCGACGACCTATAGATGGGATCTTAATTGACGTAGTAAAGTGTGGAAATGATGAAATCTATCTCCGAATCGTGCACGGTTTACGTGCACCGTAACGATAAAAAATTGAATGACATTGATTTTTATCGGCTCGCCTTCGACGACGAAGGCTATATTTTTTTATACGTATCCTTTCATATTTTAATTTTACGCAGGAAACATAGTCAGACGCAGCAGACCGAGGATTTCGTGCACTGTCGCGTTTTGCATTCGCTAAGGCTGCTACGTCGCATTCAAAGTCGCGGATGTGCAACAATGCCGCCCGCTCTAATTTAATGTGCAACGAACCCTTTTTGTCGCTACCTCTTTGTACCTTCGAGAGAACAATGAAAGCTCTTGAATTATTGAAAACTGCTTCTTCGGATTCTGTATATGTACCTACTGACACAGATCTTTATACGAGATTTTTTTTTCCGGCGAACATAATTTTATTCGGGATTTATTTTGAGGAAAAAAAAAACAGACGAGATTTTCTAACAAAGACTAATGTTAATCTTGGATTCGTTTAGGAACGTTTAATTTAAAGAAAAAAAAAATAACATATGAAAATTATATTAATTTCTAAACATCAATTGATGAAAAAAGAAACTGGAACAGAAATATACGAAATTACATTTAAAACTACTTACATGAAATTTAATTTTTATATTAATTATTCAAAACTTACTATATTAATTTTGCTTAAACATCTGCGCTTCGAATCACCCCCTCATCCGTTTCCCCGTAAACCTATCATAAATCGTCGATCGCAATCGTAAAGATCCATTTTTCTTAGAGGCGAACAATTCTGAGTGCGCCGTTCACCGAATTGACTTAATCTGCATAAATGAGCATTCTTCGTAAATCAGTTCGACGTCTCACGAAGCAATCTTATTGTCATCTCGATGTTCGCGGTCACAATGTTCGATTCACGTATCGAAGTTCGCAGCCGCGCGCGAGCCAATCAGCGCGTGGTGACTCGCGGTCGGCGACCAATCGCGCGCCTTTCCTCATCGGCTCCTAGATGGGCCGGCTAGATGAGCCACACCAAGCCGCACTCGCCGTCAGTCCGCGCCGTTATTTCGTAGGGTGAGGCTCGTTTCGCGCGGTATCGCGTACTCTCCGTCAGGTCCTCCTCGATGATTTTCACGTGTTTCGAGCTTTGCCTCGTCTCGCGCTTGGATTTTCCCCGTTTTCCTTCGTCAACCGAGTCACGTCTCGTCCGGTAGCCGAGACTGGAGTATTCCGAATACTCTCGATGCGCGTACGTGACGCGATTTGCAAATTCGCGCAAGTGATACTCGAGGAAGAGAAAAAAGTGAAGTGACTCCTTCAACGAGAAACACCTCCTTGACTGTTTTGGCAAAGAGAGAAAAGGTATGAACGATTGTTGATACTTCAATCTGGCTATGAAATAATATATAAAATATTGTGTATATATATCTTTATCTTGTCGGTAATCTCTGGTCCATATTCTGAATTTACCTTTATCAGTAAGAGAGAGTTCAGGGTACGGACTTCTTTCTGCTTTCTCCAATTTTATTACCATAATATAAATTAAATTTAGTATGTTACGACACATATTTAAAAACGAGATGCTTTTGAATTCGAAAACAACTGTTGTTGTCATTCATAAAAGAATCCTTGAACGATAGTTACGTGTGGTAACATGCGACCTTACATCGATGATTCACGATCGTGGTGTTAACAGCAACAATAGTGTCAACAGTCACGTCTTTTGTTGCGAAACAGATTGAGCATTTACGATTTCGCAAGAGCTACGAATATCTTATGAACAGGTCGTACGATCTGTAAACCGACACAAAAAAGAAATTAATCTTGAATCAAGAATATTCTTATAAATTAGCAATCTATTGCAATCTTCATATAGAAGATTTTTAGTCTTGAGTTGAGTAAAAATAATACATCAATACAAATTCAATCAAATCAAGACTGAAATTGTTAAGAAATCATAAATACTCTTGTTCGTATATGAAAATATTTATCTTAATTTAAGATTAATTTTTTTCTGTGCAATACTTCATTTATCGAACAACACAGAAACTTTTGGCTATATTGTTTGAATATAGAATAATAAAGTTTTCATATCTTTAGAAATTTATTACTTGTAATTAATTAATGTGTTCAAAAAATTTGTCGTACGACAAGTGAAATATTAGTCTAAGAAGGGATGTAGAAGGGAGGTTGTCGCTGCTATATATATTCAATGAATGTCAAGCAAAAGGTTCCGGTTAAGGAACGGCGAAAGGTGCGGAGGGGAGTCTGTGAATGCAAAACCGGTTGCATTGAGAAGGTCAGTTACTGCATCGACGCCATTCCCTTCGGACACGATGCTCTTTATTTCGGTCACGTGTGTCTTGTGTTCTTTAAGACCTTGTCCTAATCTTGGAATCTTACGGGTACTGAAGCTTGTGAGAACTCGATGACGAGTTTGTCCTGTCAAACAGGTCGAATTCTTGAATGTTGAACGAACGTTTAAATCAAAATTGCTCTTTTTTTGAATGCTCTTTACTCGAGTTAGCATAAGTATCTATATATACATAGGCTAGGAGTATATCTCGGATATTAATTATAAACTTTTTATACGTATATAAATTGCAGTAAATTTTATCGAAATTTTAATAATAATTTAATGATTGCGGTCAATTTTAGTTTTGCTATCCATGTTGAAAGCATCTAATGTATTGAATCGAAAAATAATTATTCACATCGTCATGAGGTATTATATATTAATAACATTACTTATAAAAAGTAATGATAGGATAATAGAAATAATAAATAATAGGAATATAAAGTAAAATAACAGCGATATAATAATGAAAAGATAAGTAAATATAATATGACACGAGGAAAGAACTATATTTTATTAGAGTTATTCTATTAAACGCATTAAAACGACATGGAGTGCAAGAGATTACATCGGTATGGAAGTGTGGCAAGATGTATGTATGGTATTCTAGGATCAATAGAGGAAGTAAAGAAGAGGACGAGCCGACCCCTAAAAGGAGGGGAGGGAGGGCTTCGATGGATCTCGTTTGAAACCCCGAAGGCCAAGGCTACCGCTTACGCCGCACTGCGAGGGAAAGAGAAAGAAAGAGGGAAGTGAGCGAGATAGAAATCGGAATAAAGAGAGAGAGAGAGAGAGATGAGCTATCTGACACGTGGGCGAACTGCGAAGACTCACAAGCTTGAGCGTCACTGAAAGAGGGACGAAGAAGGACAGGCGAGAAAAGGAGAAAGGTAAGGGATTACGTAAGGCCTCGTGCGAGAACGAGGATTGAAGGGGAACTGCCGCTTTGGAATGCAGCCTGCAGATTTGTAATGATTACGTAGCAGCCAGCACGTTCGTGGCGGTCGACCTTTAACCCCGCCTTGAAATCTTCCCGAGTGCGAATTTTTTTTTAATTGAGAATATCGATAGTCGATATTTATCTTCGGTATGATTAATTTCAGGACAGTCTATCGTTTATCAGTTTATCTTTCAATTTAATACATGTAATTTTTCAAATTGATTATCATTGATTGATTTTTGTTATTAGATTGTTTGATATATAATTTTTTTTTACGCGATATGAATAAGTCTTGTAACTTCTCTACGTGACACCATTTCTTTACAAAACTATTGGCTATTACTATTCTTTACAAATCATTGGCTGTACCGACGAGTAACCGCCAATATTCCTAATCAACTGAATCTCTGATTTCATCATGTCGCGCATAAAATTGCAGAACAAAAAAGGAAAGCGAATTGCTAATTCAAGATTAGTTAATATACCGTTGATGTAAATTGATCTAAATGGACAGTATTAATCTTTCATCGAAGGTTAGGAAATTTCTAAGTGCACTGGCACAAGGAACTATGGTAATTTTAATTAGCAAATATTAGTTAAATGGGCCATCATTTAATTAATGCATTGATCCAAGTAATGTTCATTAATTTAAGTAATATTCATTGATATAACATTAGATTAGATATTACTCAGAATTATCAAAGTCATTAAAAGTAATCACATTATTTCTAGTGAATTCTTTAGCAACATTTAACATATTTTATTAATTAATCATTATTATATCTCTATGTATTTATTATAATCTATTTTTTCTTGCTACCTTGAAATCTTTGTAATCTTTTTTTCGGGTAATTTTTTTAATCTAAAAATTCAATATGTTACATCGTGCACTTATTAATTTAATCTTTCCTATCGTCAATTGAAAATGTTTCTTGACAGATGTTTCTTGTGTATTCCGTTAACGCGTGCCAAAAATAACGCATTCTCTTCAGAGATTTGTTTGCGGAGGCTCGCGAGAGTGTGCGTTCGCCGCTTGCAATCGGTAACCGCGCGTTACTTAACGTGCCAGATGTTTGTCGGGCCGCCTCGCTACACAGTGCCGCATTAGCAATTTCGTGGATGGATCGCAAGTGGAGGACGGGAAATATCGCATGATATATCTGAAAGCCGTCGGTACGAGTGCCCGCGATTGCGAAGCCCCGGCGACATGGCACGCGAATTATACGCCTCTGTGTATTACGGTTCATTTCGTATGGCTTTCATATACGATCGCGATGGGAGAACTAGAGAGGGAGAGAGAGAGAGAGAGAGAGAGAGAGAGAGAGAGAGAGAGAGAGAGAGAGAGAGAGAGAGAGGAAAAGAGAACAAGAGAGGGGGATATGCAGCCTACGTGGAATTTGCACAAATCCATATCGTATTTGTACACTGGATTTTATCATCTAACTCTACCATCCATCGTCGGAACGTCATTGTATTTCTGAATATTAACATGAACATGATTATGATTATTTAATCACACGTCGCGCCGCGTCGCGATTAGCGATTTAAATATCTCTGCTATCGTAGTAATTATTTATTGCACTTGTCGGTGGAATTTTTTCGGCGTTTTTAATAACTTTTTATTCTGCTTTCTCGTCTCGAATCGCTTCGCGTTTTGTAAGAGATTCATGTCAAATCGTAGTAGTTTTCATTTAATATCTTCCTTGATTCGTAAATTTGCTACTTTTATCGCGCGCCCGTTTATCTTAGTTCTTTTATATATAACGACTGAGGAAAAATTGAATAAAAATTGATTGTTAAAAATATCACACGTTATCAAACAACGACACATCAGACTCATGCTCATTAGAGACGTGACGTAGACTTGCGGTCTACTCGACGTTCACGCTTGCTTAATTGACAGATAACACTATCGTCGACGGCGAGAAGTCAGCTATTAGGATAAAAGCCAGCGGATCATGTGGCGCTGCCATTGACCTGCCGCACTGATTGGTAAAATGACACTTGTCGCATTTATCTCGATACCCCTGATACCTGGCTGATTTACACGGTACACTCGCGTCAATTCTTGTAATAAGTATGTCTAGCAATGTTATCTTATATTTCCTCTTACCGATAACACTTTTTTTTCAAAAGCAAACAGATATGAAGGAAATATGATAAAATATATGAAAAAAAAAAAAAATCATAAAAATACTTGCTCGATTCATTTAATTTCAACACCTGTTTCGTTCGCGATAGATTTCCCGTAGGATTTTTCACCGAGATAGATATCGTCCGTTAGTATTTCACCCTTTGAAATATTTGTTATTTTATATCTTTTTAAATTTTATTTGTGAATTTAAAAAATACGCAGTATCTTTTTTAACATAGCATGTTTCGCTTCGCGGATTATTTATTTTTAAAAATTGGATCGCTTGGCTAAAGATAAAATTATTCAACATTTTTGCGTCTGCAGATTTCTGTTGTTTTCAATTATTTCCATCCTATCGAGGTAAAATATGGATACTTTTGGGTGAGATAAAGCGTTTATATCTTTAAAGCGGCTGAGTAATTGCTACTTTTTCCCCGCCGATGGGATATGTCGAAATAATATAACGATATACTACGTACGTCGGTGCTGGTAATCATTCGTGTAAATGAACCACAACACGGACCACTCATCGCTCTTGTCATAAATCGTGACGCCCCTAACTAACGTCAGCGTGAAACTGTCGCCGCGCTGTATACACGTCGCGCGATAATTGAACGCGCGGCGCGCAAAGTCATCACTTTGCCTGTAAATTATTTTTTATCACAGTGCGCGTTGTTTCCCCGGGGATATTACCCGGGCGTGCGCTCCTCTCCGACGCTCTCCGAGGCATCCCGTCCGCGAGGTCTTCTCCTCGTCGCGTGCGTTATCGCCTGAAATATACGAGCCCGTTTCGATAAATCGCGCGCGCAATGCGCTGGATTTCGGCCGCTTCTTCGTTTCCGGTTTCGCCGGCAAGTATCGCGGGCAAATTTCATCTCGACGTATCAAAAGCATATCGCGCAAGAGCGATATTGTTTTGCGATATATTGAAAGATCCTTGATTAAATTTTGTGGGGGGGCTGCAGTAAAATTAAATTATCGTGTAACTTCAAACGTAGTCGCAAGCTGCAGATTTATAAAGGGGCTTCCCCGGCGATCGCGCCCCACTCGAGGTAACATTTCACGTAGTTTTTATTACAGTTGTAAATATGTTTTTCATGACTCTCTGCTTTATACGCTTCAATTTTTCCACGATAATGGAGTTTCCGTCGTAATGTTGAAACTGTAATCTAAGATGCAATTCCACAAACGGTGCAAAGTTTTTAATAGAATAACCACGCAATGAACTACCCGTATCGCGTAGTTATTTCAAGGAAAGTGGTTATAACAAGGAAAAGGGGAAGGGGGAATGTTTGTTTCCGCTAGTTTCTTTCTTTAGGGGGAAAGCTTTTCGCGAGATGCAATTATTTTGCGGCCGGATATTTACATAACAGAAAAGTAAAGCGAATATCGAATTCATTTATGGTCATGCTATATCGCTGCGTTTTACGTGTACAAAAGTTACATGCTTGCTCAAGCGATGGTGATTTACGCCTTTCATACGCGCTCGCTCGATTCGAGCCGCGAAGAACGATTGTCGTTACCATTCAACCGTGCTCTGGTTCCCCATTATATCATGAATGCGTCGTGGAAAATATCTTGTGAGGTTTACGTCCATTCATCGGCGACGACCAAATTGCGCATTGTGTCGTTTTATTGGATCGCTCGAATAAATAGATTACGCTTCTTATGCAAGCTGTCGTTCCAACGCGGCTCTACTCGCGAATCGAAGAGTGACGTCAATGACTGGAGATGATATTGAGAACGATCGGCTTTTTCCCGATTTATTAAAAATTTTCTAACTGTATTCTGAACTGTGTTCTATTATGAATATTCTCTTTATTACGTGATTTATCGAGGGAACAGTTTCTATATCAATTTTAAATTTGATTTTTTTCTTAATCTATTTATTTTTAAATTAAAAATAAAATTTTGATATTTAAATTGAAATTTGAAATTGAAAGTTTAAAAAAAAAAATATTTCTATTAAAAATTCTACACAAAATCCAGATACTGTGTTAAATTAATCATAATTTGGATCATCTTTAAAACTTAATTTATTCTAAAATAATACTTAAATTTTTATTTTATTTTATATATTACTTTTATATTACTACTTATTATGATAATTTTATAATTATTTCCAAATATATTAAGTAATTTTACATTTTTTTTTATATATATATTTATTTTGCGTACTATTAATTTACTAACACAATTTTCAAAGAATTGTATTGATAAAATTCTTAGAAAATATTACAGAAATTTAAATTTCAGTGTGAACTATTTGCGAATATATTTCCATAGAATTATCTTGTAATTAAATTCGATTTCGACCTTCGCTACACAGTTTCAAATGTAATGTGCGTCTCGAGCGATCCGTAGAATGGCATAAGTTTGGGCTTCGGATCGCGATCGTTATTCCGCATACGGGTCGGCTTTATCACGGCTCGCTTACGACGGCAGGCGCGCGTTTAATCGCATCCGCCGGCCTCACGGATCGCGGATTGTTATCGAGCCAATTACGAGCCGTCGACGGCCGCTTTAAATTGACGACGACGATGAAGACGACGTTGACATTTGCGGTAGCGGCACCTGCTTTGCTGCTGCCTCACAACTCACACGACGTGCATTGTTTACGCGCGTTCCCACGCCAATGGTATGCATATGTTGCAAGCCAGTCGCATGCAGGAAATGCATTAATATATATCTTTGACATGGTGGCTTTGGTGGATATGATTTAATTACGCGCGCAATGACCGATCGTAAAAATAATAAGTTGAAAGTGGAAAATGTACGAGCATTGCTGGTTTTGGATTGAATGCGTCTGAAGCTAAAGAAGAATTAACTTGAAATCTTTCATCGCGCCTGTAATTCACACAAATCGGAATTCCGCTTTTAATACAGTCTGCATACTAAATACTTCGTTTTACTGCCGCGAGACAAATTAGAATTCTCTGCCCGCTTTACATTCTTATTCATTATCCGATCTTTGTAGTGGATGGACGCATCTCTCCGCCTTTCCGGCGCGTTGATTAAGTGAAAAGAGGGAATCATATTGAAAATAAAGCGCGTATTCCAGTTGGAAGTTTCAGTGCGTCTCGCGGTTAAAATATGCTTGAACTTTCCAGCCGGCTTTATAAGCCAGCACGTACACTTTACATTCCACGTACGTACACGTTATTTACGTTATTTACGTGCGCCATGCGCCCTTAGAGGGTTTGTAGGCAGGAATAAATAACCATCTCGTACCTATTTATCACGCGGTCTTATAATTGCCGTCTATTTTATACGAGCTCTCAAGAGACGCGTCGCCTTTAAGCTGTGTTCCAAGAGTGACTCGATAAAATATTAATTTTGATTATACTAATTTGACTATTAAATTACTAATTCCCTCTTAAGATCTTCAACTTCTAAATTTATTTTCAATTGGCTACTTAAGAAATTTTTTTTTAATGAATTATACGCATATTCAATCAAATTATTTTTATTATATTTTTACACATTCATATTTTTAGATATTTTTCAAAATTTTGTTACTTGTAGTATTTATTTGTGTTGGACAAAATATTAAAATTTTTTTAACTTTTAGAATTTCCGAAATTTCCGTGCCTTAGACTTTTATTAGAAATAATTTTTAATATTTACATCATTCTAAATTTGTGTTATGTATCCTTTGATATCTCTTTGACATAAAAAAATTTCTCATTTTTGATGAAAAGTTACTATATTCATGAATTATGTATCTATATATATTTACCCTACTGGTAAATTAATGATATTATTTTAAAACTGAACGGGTTGTCTTTGTAGAGAAAATATAAATGTGTACTTTATATATTGCGTGATGTTGTTCCGTTAAAATATAATTCTATAATGGCATGAAAATTTGAAAATTCATCGATCGCATAAAAGAGATGCCATCGCCCGCTCTAAACTGGATGTAATTTATTTATTCGACGCTGACATTCCCGGCACGTGCACGCCAATGGTGAGTAACTTATGATTAGTAATATAGGGGGGTATATCGTAACGTCGAGAGAGTACATTTAGCATATCTTCGATACGGCACAACGTCTACTTTTAAGGGAACGTAGTAAGAAGAGTGAATATGCTTTTCGGTATAATTCATGCTATATAAATATGCACGACGTGCTTCCTTCGACTAGTACGCGAATAACTCGGAAGAAGTATGTTTGAAAAAACACATCCGATTTGAGAGATTCCAAATGGCAGTGGCGTTAACTCAGTGTATTAAATACGCATGTTCCTTAAAACTTCCGCAAAAACCTTGGTATCAATTTTAATAGATTCCTTGAGGAATCCATAATGAACGGAATAATTAGGAAACGATAAAATGGTAATGGAATGAAATGGAATAATTTTGGAATTATATAATAGAAAAATATCATGCTAGATAATTTTCCTGCGATATTTAAAAATGTGATTTAATTAACAACTTTTATTTATACAACAGATATATAAAAAAATTGAAAAATTTAATGTTACTGCCGCGCTTATTGCGATCTTATGAAACATTTTTAATCTATTTTTTTCTCTATTTTTTTAATTTACGTGAGAAGAGCAAATCTGTATTGTTAATAACAAAAACGGGATGCTGTGCCAAAAAGATTAACGCCAATAGGAGGAAAAAATCGGATCTGAATGTATATGTGTATGTAAAGATTAAAAGCATTCTTGCAGCTCTGAAACGAGCTCTATTAAATATATGATATAAAAATATAAAAAATAATTAATTATCCAAGAACAGTTATTTAATTTTTATTAAAAATACTTGTGATGATATCTTATATATTTTATATAAATGCGATATAAATATAATAGTATTTTTAGTTTTTTATGAAAATTAAATTTTTGTAACAAATTAAGAAATAATTTATTCTTGCATATTTTTTTATTGAAAATAAAAAATAATATAAATGATATATTTAATAGGTGAAAAAAATTCTTATTACATTATCTAAATAATATTTATTGCAAAATTATTGTACAATTTTTTGAATAAATGTTTATTTCTATTTTATTTTAATAAAATGATATCAGTATCAAAAATATAATAGATCTTTTCTTTAATAAATTATGGAAATTTAGTTTCAGACTTGTATTTTAGATAAGAAAGAAATACATAAAAGACAAATATTTCAAAATATATCAAAATTCGCGAATTTTTTTTAAATGTTCATAACATAAATTCTTTTTTCTCTTTTGTGATTTTTTCGAGTTGTATCTCTTACAGAAAAATCAAAGCGAATATCTGTATTATTTTAAAGAAGAAATTGCGCGGCAATTCATCGTTTCGCGTAATTGCGTTTCAACCAAAGATATCTTGCGGTATTGTGTAACATTTTCTAAAACGCACGTCGATCAATTGTCTATTAATCGCGTATTGTTACATATGTATACGGAAGTGAATATCTACTAGCTGACTTTATTGACACAGCTGACATCAGCATTTAATATTTTAACGAGTCATCGTGCAAAATCATCGAAAATTTTTTTCGGTACGCATTGCTTTGATTTTTTATAGGAGCCATCGAGATACATCGCGATCGAAAATACATAGAGCAAGCGGAAAGAGCACGCATATTTGGTTTAAATTTGTTAAAACTAAAAACTATTTATAATGCATGAAATTTGTTGAACTCAGAAATAATAAAAAAAAGAAAAATATGTTTGTGATTCATGTTTGTATTGAACATTGAAATATTCCCTAATCGCAAGTATGCGAATTATTTAAGTATAAAATACTCTATATCATATACATATTTTTCATCATTATCGCGAAACATGTGGTATTGTAAAACTCGTTAAAAGTATCGATATTAAAATATATTAAAATATCGATACTTTTAACGAGTTACAAATATTCTGCACAAATCATGTTTCTCTGCTAAAAAAAAAAACTGATAAATATAATATATCCCTTCACTTTTTAAAAGAAATATTCCACCAAATACTCCACCAAATAAAAATTTTTCAATTAAAAGTCTTGCTTTTAATTATTACAGAGAGATGTGTGTGTCAATCTTTTAAAATTGGATATTTGTTATTTGTATTTTTATATATATATAAAATTAGTATTTATAATAAAAGATTTTTTGAATTGATTCTCTATTTTCTAAAATAATCAGAAATCTAAAATTATAATATACATATAATAAGCAAAAATTCTCTCATATGTTTATATTCTACTAGAAATTTAACGGGATATCTCTCTATTGTTTAATGTCATTACGTAATATACAATCAATATATCCTTCTTTTGAAAAAAAAAAACTTGCCTGTTAATAATCATGTTTCCCTGTTTTCCTCATAGCCGTTTTATTTAAGTAGCTTTGATAATTTTGCAATCGCATGTCTCGCTTATTTTTTCAAAAGATATAACTGTACGGCTTCTTATAACTGAACGGAACATAACAGTAAAATATTTTTATACAGATAGCCATGTTGTGTAACGCTATCGTTTCTCGTGTCTCTTTTAAAAGTCCTTCGCGAGAGCTTCGAGATAATATATCTCATATTGTATGTCATATTATATTGATTCTTCGAGCGATTTAATCGCATCCGCGCGCTTGTGGAGTTGCGCGAATATTGTATCCGCGCGACCACTTGATGTCGCATTGATTCGACTCGATAATCCAGATTCTTGGGAGGAGACATCTGAGCACGTCTGCGTTGCGCAACGCGGCGGGGTAAGGACGTGGATTGCGCAACGCGAGCGAGCCTGACACGTGCCGAGGTGGACGAGTTGGGGAATCGATTCGAGTTTAATCTCACGTTGTGCGGATACTACCGGTTTGCCGGGGGAAACTGGATGCAACGCCGTACCTATACCGTACCGTATACCGATGGTGCGTTCGTCACAGTCAGTCAGTTGCGACGCACATGTTGCAACGCAACGTAAAATGCACTTTTTTACCTGCCGGGTGTACTGCCTAATAAACGCGAGCCGCATTCTTCATGTGTCGCGCAATAATCCCGCGCAATAATCCATCCAATTAATTCCGAAAGCCGCACGATTACTCGTTCGCAGTTTCTCCTCCCTTTTTTCCCCTCGCGCATGCGGCGCATTTGAAATTTGACTGAGAGAGAGATAATGAATTGAAAGTTTTAAAAAGTCGCGATAAAAAAAGATATGCTGAAATATATACAAAAAATATTTTATATATTTCCAGGCATATGAATGTCTCTCTCTCTCTCTCTCTCTCTCTCTCTCTCTCTCTCTCTCTCTCTCTCTCTTTTTTTTTAATTTTAGATTCCCGAAGAAACGAAATGTACGTTTGAAAAGTTCTAGTGATGGTTTTTTTATGTCATTATATTTTTATATTATTATACATTGTAAATTATCTCTCTATATTTTACATATTTTTCATCTGTAATGCTATCTGGTATAAATGAGCAATTTAAAAACAGACAGAATTAATGCAAGATACATTTTTCCATATCTCGTATATTAAATTTTTTTCTATCTTAACGTCCAGTTTTCTCAAGTCAATAAGGCGATTCTTATTAAAGACGGACGTTTCGTCCCGAACGATCCTTGGAGTGTTAATGAGACGACACTTTTACGACTATGAACACGATATCGAGGTGTAGTTTTCCGATTAACATTAAATGGACTTCGTTATCTGGACTCCGTCGCAGGCGTCGTAAACGCACACGCGATCCGTGCGTTCGCGAAACAGCCCCATTGTCGTCGTCGTCGTATATATACGGTGTGTTAAAGAGGCGTTATTTACAATGCACGATTATACCGTGCGCGATTATATACTCGGCACGATTTCGTGCCGTCTGTCACCGCGTTCGCCAGCACGTAACGCGATAATTCGCGTTGCTAAGTTTGTCCGTAATCACCATTAAACGGCTACAAATGATTGCGTCGTACGTTATGAGAGTCTGCCAGATACTTATCTACTTTATTGCACGTAGACACGTGTAAAATATTGACAAATGTATCGTCGTCTGATCAGAGTCTGCATTTACTCTTGTACTTGAGCTGCGTAAAAATTATTTTTTTTTTTTATTTTTGTTTAGGAAAAATTTAAAAAAAATTCAAAATTATTTTATTTGTAGAATAGATCGGGTAATTAATTCAATTTAAATATTACAAGAGCGAGGATTGCATATTCGGATTCCATCGACTTAGGGACACCCTGTATAATCGCGAATCGTTGGTGCACGATGCGCGTGTTGCTACGAAGTTAACTTTTAACTTCACAACTCGCAGAGATGACGTACGACTGTTCCGCTGCATGTAAATGTCAGCCGATGCTTCCATCTGACAGGTCGCTGCTTCGCGATGCAGTTATCTTTTCTATCGAGAGTGCACTTCTTCGTTCCGTTATCCATCGAAGGGTGCAGAAGTGTATACAGAGTGATACAAAACTTACCAAACCACTTCTGCTCGAACAATTTTAAATTAATTTTTTTTCGACACATTATATTATCTTTTCTTAAAATCGATTAATTTTGATTATTAATTACCCTGCGATAATTAATGTTTCAATGATTATTATGATAAATGATAAAGCAGAAATTTATTTGAAATGAAGTTGCTCATTCCATTTTGTTCTATCTATCTTTCTTTTTTTACTTTAATTTATTCTTAATTATTTATACTAGAGATTAGTTTCTCGGCATTTTTATTAAGGAAAACTTGATTTTTACTTGATCAGGGAAGTTGTTGGTAAAATGCAATTCTGCACACCCTGTGTATCCGATCGGTTTTGGGGGTCAATCGATTCGCGACTTGGAATCGGTCCAACCATCGTGACATGGCGGAAGCTGTTCTTCTGTATAACCGATGCCTCTCACGGGTCTTCGCGTTCCATCGAGCGAACGACGGAAGCTACGGATAAAGAGGACGAAAATTCGATTTCGTTGAGTCGTACCCAAGGGCGGTCCCAATATATACGGTGTCCCAAAAATGAAATGCATATAAAATGGGCTCTATCTAATGGCATAAAAAAGATGAATAAAATATCAAGAACTTAACTAAATATTATCAGAATAAATTGCTGAGCGATTTTTTAATGTGTGAAATTAAAATATTAGTTATACAATATATTAGTTATACAATAATAGATTATTATAATATATAATAACGTATGTAGTATTTATACACTTTAAAAAAATATTTTTTTGAAATAATTTTGAGATCACCAAAATTATTTAGAAATAAAAATTGTTACTATTAATTTAATAGTAACAATTACATTATTGTATAGTTTTTAGATTAATATTGCAATGCTAAATATATATATATATATATATATATATATATATATATATATATTAAATCTATCTTTAAATGGCCATTTCGATTCATAAAAAAATTTGTTCTTTTATTTATCTACGAATTGATATGAACCAATCTACAGATTAATAAACAATACGAAAATGAAAACTTGATAGAAAGTTATTATACTTTTATACTAAACATATTTTTAATAGCAAATAAAATATAATTCTCAAGAGTGATTTGCGTTTCTTGTATTATCACTGAGAAATGAAATTTAAAAGAAGCTTGAAACGTGTCGGAGATCGTCTTCTCGTTTAGCTACTTTCTATCTTTTTCTTTATTCCGAGAAAAAGAGAAGAAGGAAGCGCGAAGATCGTAGATTTCGCTTTTGGCTTGATTACGCGATAAAACACGTCGTGAACGAAGGGAATATCTTCTCGATGTTCAGACTTGAGCGCCATGAATAAAGAGAGCGTCGGAACGACTTCTCGAATCGAATTTCCTGAGTCCGTTTGTTTATCACGTAGCGTCAGTTCGTCCATTAAAACAAAGTCGCAATAAAAAGGGATATTCGTTTCCTCGTTCACTCTTCTTTCTCTATTCGCACAATATCGCCAAATCGAAATAGCTCGTAAATTGAAGGCAAAAAAAAAACGCGTCAAAAATGAAAGACGAATTTAACTGGTTAAAACCGATATGTATCGTGAACAAGAAATCTATCATTATCTCCATCCTATTTTAATTTTCGTTGCCAATTAATTGCTATCTTTAATTTTTACTAAGAATTCAAATTAACAGTTTTATAAGAAGATTAAGAAAAAATTTATTTTTTTAATCTTTTTTTTTTTTCTTTAAACTTTGTAAGAGAGAGAAAGAGAGATTTAAAATAGAGTTAAAATTGCATAAAATTGCATAAAATTGCATACGTTACCTCTGGGAGATCCAAATATGGTTTTTTCATTTCTCACGTTTAGAAGGATCGAAATAATGCTCTGAATTGGACATAACTCGAACTTTTGTTTGGTAATGTACTATCGCTGAAAATCGAAGTCGGTTTCGACTCGATACTCCCGCATCGAGTTATCTGTAATGCCCGACGTTTAATTGAATCTGCCTGCGACAAGGGACGCGATCGCATCGTCCAACAGGACGCGTTCATGTTTCACAGGAGGATCGCATTAATTCGAGTTTTCGGGTGTATTCGAGGGTGTATTCAACGAGTAATGCCTTTTTACGAAAACAAAATGAATAAATTTGAATATTACTTATTTATTTTTTAATGGACAATTTCACGATATAAAATATGTAGAAATAAATTTATATTTCTGTATGAAACTTTTCAGGTAGGTCAAAAGGTTACATTTGGGATTTAGAATTTCGCGTTTTTACGAAAGCTGCGCGGGAATATTATTTTTTTTTATCTCATATATATTCTTTTTTTCCTTTTATTGTAAAAGAATAATAGTAGGAAACTACGCCGAATATCATGAAAAATTCTAATATCTACAATGTTAGAAATTCATGTATTCGGGTTACACCATTATTATATGAATATTTTTATGATCGTAGATATTATCGGAGATAATGTGGGATGTTTGATATAATCTATCGAAAGTAAAGTAGATAAAGGCTATTCGTTTGGTAAATAAATTTTGTTGACTCTATGGATGGCTTTGTGTAGCTCGTGTTCTTTGTGTAAGTCCGAAAGATTCACCACGAGTTTACTTTATGATGTACAAAATTACAGGCTGTCGTGTCACGAGGGAAAAAATAACATGCGTGCATTGTCATTACGATCCTTACGATCGTTTCTTTTTTGCGCGCACCCTCGTTGCACTTTAATCCCCAGTCATTATCATATCGTTCATGTTATAGTTATTCGTTTCATTTGGCTTTAACCCTCTGACCATAAATAGCAATACAGAAAATCGATACCGGATCACTTGTGACCCGTATCGAAATTTTTATTTTCTACACTTTAAAACTCCTACTAAATATCACCTAATACTTATATAAAGGCAAGAGGAATAAATAAAAAATTTAAATTTTTTATTTTTATTCTGTAAATATATCTTATGCGCACTTTACATACATAAAATAACATTTTGCTGCATTTTGCAGCATATCATTTTCTATGCCTTCTCATGAATAAAAAGTGACTGTCATCGTTTGTGGGCAAGGCATTAATCATTCGAATCGCAGCAACAAAGAAAACACGTATAGAGAAGAAGAAGTTTTATTATAAATTAACTTCTATTTTAGATTGTTGAAAAATAAAAATTTTATTGTCAACTTAATTTCGATTATGGATACAGGAAAATATTCCTGTGTACTCCGGATATGCAGTTTAAATTTTTAAGTACATTTTTCTCTCTTTCTCTAAGATATAAATTCACAGGACGTACAATTTTCACGATTTCTCTCTCATCGTTTCAGCATCGCTTCTACAGTTCAGTTCGCCACTCCAAGCCATTTTTACATAGCGAGTCTTGAACTCGTGCTTTATTAAAATCTTTTTCTCCCAACACGCGCACACGAGCTATCTCGCTGTCGCATTACGCGGCATTATTTCGAGCGAGTCATGCCATGCGAAGGTGGCATAATAATGCGACGATAGCGCACATTTATAACTATTATTTATTCGCAATTTTTCTCTCCCTCCCGCCGGCAGAATCACCTCGTCTACCCTCGGACATTGCCCGCTGCATTGTTTTATAATTTAAGGTTTCGCGTAGTTATAAGAGTCGTCGTTGCATCGGTGCATTTAAAATTTTGTTATTTTGCGGATTAAAAATCAAATTATAAATTGATCTAAAAGTAATTTAATTCTTTTCATTTTCAGAGAAATATTTCCTGTTCTCTATAGTTTTAGTCTTTCAGGCAGGTTATTTCTATCATATAATATGTTATATAGTTTATTTAGTATAATTATATGTTATATAGTTTATTTAGTATAATTAAAATAATGAAATATCTTGTATAAATAATGATTTATTTATATCGCACGGATTGAAATTTATATAATCCAAAATATCTTAAAATAATGAGATAAAAAATTTTTAGTGAAAATAATTGTCTTTATTTTTTCTGAAAAATCTTGATTCCATGATAAAAAATTAGAATATATTTGACGCTTGTCAAATTAGACTATTTATTGGTTGTAATATATGATTAATATTGAATAGCAGAAAATATTTTATATATTTATCTTTTTTATTATACTTAATTTCGCATTTCTTTCTTATTTCAGGCAGAGAAAAAAATTACATCTTGAAGACATCTGCTTCTTTGTTAAAGTAAGTACAATTTCTTCACAGTTCTACTAAACTTTTACAAAGATTCTTGCATAATTTCGAGTAAAAACTCGGAAATATAGCTATTGCTTTGTCGAAATGAAATAAATCACAATTAAATGGTTAAGTATATTCATTCTATAGTTTTAATATTTACAGTTATTTATAAAAATTACACTTAAAAATGAAACTTATTTAAAATATAAAAGAACATAAAAGTTATATAATTTATATAGTAATAAATGAGAAATCTAAAAAGAAAATAAATATGTACCGACGAAATTGACAGTTATGAAAGAAAAATTTTGATAAATTCAATTTTCTCTGGAAATGAATTATATTGAATTTCTTGTATCGAATATTGGATATTGCTGATCAGGTCGCTGGGGGAATTTAGATGCGCGTGTTTCATGCAATCTTTTTCATATTATGCTTATATCGGGTTCGTCTCGGGAAGCGACGATTGATACGACGAAATCTTCAATAAAAATCCAATCTTCGAAACGGCACGGCAAAGTTCGGACGATCGCAACGAGTGCTTTCTTAATACCTGTCCGACGCTTTTCGCCACGACGAGGAACTTTTCTCCTCATTTTTCATTTCTTTCCCTCTTCTTCCTTTTGCTCGACGGACGAAAGTCCTCGTCCTGGAGAAAATCCAGGCCCGATTGTAGTACGGTCGGCCCATTCGAACGAATCTGCTCGTTCCAATTCCCCTCCATTCTGCCTGCACGTAATAGTCCGTAATAGTCCGTTCCGATAGAAATCACCCCCCATATATATCGCCGGGCGAAAAATAGCTCACAAACGGCAATGCGAACTGCTGATAACGAGTAGTTAATTCGCCTTCGAATCTGAGTGAATTCGCAGATTGTTTTCCTTCTTATCAGTGCCGTAAATAATTATGCGAATAATTATGCGATCATTCTTACTCTATGGATGGATATTTATAAGATGAGTTTATATTGACACTCATTCTTGTACACGCTATGAAAATATGCAAAAGCATTTTCTGATTTTAACATAAACTCGCGGCAAAACATTTTAAATTTCGTACCGAATGTATATGCAAAGTTAATTACCAGGTTATTTATCAGAATAATTATCACACAATTACTTGAATCTCATTCGCTACTTGACGATTCGTTTTATTTCCTCTCTAATTTCGCAAATGGAATATCGCATGCGACGTTTCACACGCATTCTTGCATTCATTGTCAAGGAACTTCTCTAATTTAAGTTGTAATTAGCGCCCGACGTGCGAAACAGACGTTCCCTGTTGTTACGCGTGTCGTAACAAATTGAAACGCGCGTCGAAGCGTCGCTCGACAAAACGCGGCATTGTATCGCGCGCAACGAGCGGAATATTTCTTTTCTCACCGCGTTGCGTTTACATTTCACGAGGACTCTGCAATTTTGCAACGCGGACCCGGAAGCACAAGTCGAGATTAAAGCGCGAACAAAATAACGCGCCCAGCGTCCGTCGCTCGGTCTAGCGAGCTTTAGAATATTGCCTCTTGTAACAATTTTTAGTATCGCGTAATCGGCTTTAAAAATTTTTTTCTTTCCTTTATTTTCTCCCGCAGTGACTGAGGAGGCGGTATCGATAAATCCTTCGCGGTGAAAATATTCCATGAAAGAATAACGTTATTATACTAGACGCAGCGACATGGAAAAATTCCGCATTAAATAAAGACCGGAAAGGCATATAGATTATATATATAAAACGTAATGTGCTTTAAAGAGATTTCCATCTTTTCGAACTTTCGGCTTTTAATTTAATCGCGAAGTAAAAGTTACACGGTCGTTTCTTCCGAGACAATCGCGACGCGTTCCTCCGAGCGTGAAAAAATTGCGTGCACGGTCGGTTCGTAGAGATGCTTTATCTCTCTACCGCGATCAACAATGTAATAATTTTTATAATATACCTGTAAGCAACATTATTCCCGTGCCGGGAATTAATCTCTGTGATATAACTCTACGCCTTCTGAATCGCGATTTTACGACTGTATTCGGTGTGCGATTTTGTAATACGCGTAATTTACGATCGTATCATGTTACAATAATTATCTCTCTTCTACACTTTTGTTACAATATTACGATTAATGGTATTTATGAAATTGCGCTTTACGTTATTCTTAAAAAAAAAATATCACATATTATGTTTCGGTCACGATTGAACGAATAGCTCAGTCAGATTTTGACAGATGAATTGAAATAAATCTCAACTTTTACCTTTAAAAATACAGATATAAATCGTCAAACAATTTTTCGCCAAAATTAAATTCTAAATTAAATTCTGCACTTGAATAGTCCACGCAAATTCCTTATACTCAATTTTCCCCTAGTTTTTCTCTGAAAAATAGCTAAAGACGTACGCTCAGTTTCTAACTCGTCTCGTACATTTATTGTTCTATCATGTTCTATCATTGCTCTTATCACTATACTTATTAACGCTGAAAATTCGCGATTAATCGCAATTGAAGAAGGATGTGTTAAATTGATGTTTCCCGTGCATTTGACCGCACTGAGAAAACCACCGACATAATCACACGCTCGTGGATTAACTTATGGAGAAACTTCGGTCGCCTCGTGGAGATTCTCGCGCGTTCCGAGAGATATCTCCTCTCCTCCCCTCCTCATTCCCTTTATTTCTCACTCCTCCTCGTCCTCCTCAGTCGAGTATCATTGCGAGTATACGATGACGACGAGCATTACCTTCAAGAATGCGGGTCCTTCTACGGGTCGCCACACCGCATGGATGCATGCACGAAACACATATATTTACCTACACTTATGCGCGCACACGACACACGATCCCTCGTGATCTCGTTTACCCGACGCACACCGACGACCAGGTCGTAATTCATAAATAATGTATGCCGACATTGCACGGCGGTCACGCGATCTTGATCGTGTCATCCGCTTTTTACCCACGAAACGCCGCCGCGACCTCTGCGCTCTATCTGCTGTCCCTGTTTCGAATCTATTGGGAACGTTATCTCGGCCATTTCTGATTTACCGGATTACGGTCATTGTATATCAAAATACGGTGATCGATAGAACCGCATAGGCCCTTTTGATACCGATAGGATCATAGCGGCGAATAGCCTTGATCCTTTTGGAGTACATAGGATTAAGACGATGTAACTCGTGTTAATTGGCGAACTGCCGTTACTCCAGTTTCAGAATATACCTTGGTATATTCCTTGTTATCTTCGTATTTTTTAAAAGAAGGATTTTGTTTAATTTTTTAATTAACTACATTCTCCGTTTCCATAATTTTTTTCTATAAATTTCTAATATACAAATTACATACTAAATTATAATTATGAGTTTAGAGTTATTATATAATTTTATATATTCGAATCTATCTCTATATATAGATCTATCATATATAGAATTATATAATTTAATAATCCATAGAATTACGTAATTTAATATGTAAATTAAATTAATATATTCTAGTAGAATGTTAACAGGGAATATAATATCGACTATAATAATAATAATAATATACTCAGCTTTAAATGCCGACCGCAGTGTCCTGTCACTTCGACGTTTCCCATTTGTATTGTACTCGTACTATTTTATTATACATATTATTTCGGTATAAATGTTAACCAAAATGACACTCTGCTCCGCTTCGACACTACATCGGCCGCAGGTGAACAATTCTGATCCTTCGTGGACGCGCAACGAGGTGCTAACTCGTATCGCGACACTCACGTTGGACGACTCGCCATCGAAATCGTGCTCATCGTTTCGTATCGACACTCGTTTGTTCGAGAGCTCACTTTTGACTGCGGTCGCACGTGCCTTGGAAAAAAAAAAAGCGGAAAGAAGAAACATCGACAACGGCACGTTTTGGTCGGCAGTCAAATTGCGGATCGCCACGTCGAGCCACCATTCATGTCCTCGATGTCGGCAAAATTGACTTTTGACGGAATAACACGTTCTCGTTTGAGTCCTCATAACTCTTTGACGCATTTTCGTATTCGAGATAAGAGTTTCCACCGGCGAATTAGGATACGACGCGCCACTAATGTCGCGTTTTACTTTACTTGGTGCATGTCAAGTCGCAAGATTACGTTCACCGATCTGCCCAAATCATTGTCGTCAGATACAACTTCAGAATCGAGTTTGCATGTAAACTTTGGCATTCCAATTAGCGCTTGTTGAAAATTTGCTAGTACAGTTTGATACATGTGAATCAGTTATTTAAACAATGAAGTTTAAGTAGAATTTAAATCCGTTTTTATTAGTGAGAAATGACGGACTTTCATAGCAATTTTAAAAAGATTCGATTATAGACCAACTTAAATTTTTTCTTTCATATAAATATATACACTATCTCTCTATACTTGTCTCTCTTTCTCATTTTCTTTCTGTATATATATATATATATATATATATATATATATATATATATATATATATGTGTGTATATCGGTTTTGTATTTTATATACAGGAACGCATATAGAATACGCTTGTATGTATACTTTGTGTTTATCGACTACTCGTAATAGCTTTACATTTGTAATTTATCTCGTTTATCTTCTTTTTGTGCGGCTTATTTATTCGGTAAATATATATCGATTATACGTATGCTAATCGATTCAAAGTGATGGTTTAATCCTAACTGGTTATTACCTATGCGCATTAATGTGTTTCCTGATAAGGACTATGCGTCACTGAATAACAATCTGCATACGATTATATGCACATAATAATTTCTATCTAAATACTGTGTTATGTTCGAAGATATCGTGTAAATACTAATAACCTGTTTTCGAAGCTCGTTGTTTTGCGCTATTTTTTTTTTTTCTTATTGATCTGAAAGTAACGGCATATTTATTGTTCACTCAATGCGAAAATGAATTTCTATTTCTACAGATGTATTTTAAAATATCTTCGAAAGAAAAAAAAAATTACAAAAATGAAGAATGTACGTTTACCTTTCGTACACACATATCGGATTTCGATATACGAGGTCAGCGTTTTTGCTTGAAAGAGAAATATTTTTGTGCATAAACGATCCTAAAGGAAAATAACGTGAGAAAGAGAGGAGGTTCTCTGCGGAAAAACGGCACTGCGCTTCTGCTCTTTTTGCGATTCCCGGGAGCGTTAACGGAGGAGCACGTAGGAAGAGGTATGGAACGAGATATAATTTAAATATGATTCCTCGATACCGATAACGAATACGGAAGTTTTTTTTTCTTACGGAGATAAGCAACGCCCAAGAGTCATGTCTTCGTCTTGTCTCTTGGCTTATGAGACGCGACGTCTGGCTATATGTTACGACGGCGTGATGCTCTATAGATGGATTAAAGTTCTGCTTAAGAGTGCTCTACGCGAGGATTATTAACGAAGACAATCGTTAAAAGTCGACTTTCTTCGAACTCCTCCAGTCTCGTCGAATTAATTTCCCTTAGGAATCAAGAATAGGCCGATATAACAAAGAGAAGCCGCGCTGATGGCTTTGGAAGTCTTCCTTGAAATCATCCTTTCTAATTAATAATAGTACTTTGCGTCCGCGAAAGCACTATCCAATAAAGGCATTTCACTTCGCTTTGTTTTTGCTTCGATAAAGAGCAAAAATGCAAAAGTAATATCCTGTATCTTCTGCTTTTTACTCCCTTCGCCTCTTCGCTTTATGTCATTACAATAGAATTAATTCACGACTGCGAAGTAAGACGCTTGTGAACATTGCGGACTTTTCCACAACTCTATAAATTTTTAACTTTACACTTCCATATCGGCTCTGTTCAAATACATACAGATGTGCGTCATAAATGTGGGCGACAATGTATGATGTGCATGACAAATTTTTTTCAATTGCGTCATGTTCCAGATAAATCGATCTAGTGCGCGAATAATAAAAATCCGCTTTCGATTGAGAAATTGAATTTTCGCGGCGGGGAGGAGGGAGGGGGAGAGGGAGGGGATGGGGGTGAACTTTATGGCGTCCCGAGAGAGAGTATTTCAAACGCACGATCTGAGGTTACATTTTACTCGTAAAAGGCGGGGTAGAGGAAGCCGCTATCGAAACGCTCGATAGCTGAAATCCAATGGAGAGAGCGAGAGAGAAAGAAAGAGAAGGACACACAGTCTCGCTTCGCACTCGTAGCAACTTTCCAAGTTGCCTCGTTAAAGTTGGCGAATTCCAACAGCCGCGAGACGGAATCGTCGATACGAGGGGGTAAAGAAGAATGCGAGGGCGATAGCTGTCGTCGTCTTACTGTAATTTCGGGTTCATTGCGTGCACCTGTGTCCCATAGACGACGATAACGATGACGACGACGAATTGACTGGCGGATTATCCGTCGGGCGACGCGGAAAAATCGAAGATTGAATCGCTTTATGCCAGGGGAGATGGTCCACAATACTGGAGATTACTTCGGAACTGTCGCCAATCCTCCTCACAATTTGAAGGATTCCTATAAACAATAATGAGAATCAACGATTGTGTTCGATCGTTTTTTTTCTTTTTTTGTCAGACAGAATTTTTTAAAAATGATTTTAACTTGAAGAATTTTACAGCAATGATTTAATTTTTATGAGAATACAGAATTAAATCGAATAATTTTATTATTCTAGTCTAAAAATTTTAGAACGAAAGCTTTTTTGATTTTTTTAGAAGATCTAGGGCAGGAATTAATAATTTTTCTTTGATTTATTTTAAGTGAATCTCAATAGGATTTTCCTCAATAGAATTTTTAAATTTTTTATCGACATATAAATAATAGAATTAGTAGAATAGGAGTATTGATTAAGTTTTTAAACACAATGACAATTATATTCCGCCTACAGATTATTCACTTTGATGTTACAGTGTACAAAGTTCATAAAGCACGTTGGAAGGTTAATTAGATATTTAGTGCAATAACAGCGGATACCGATGACATTCCACGAACATGTTGCAAATTTTTTTTTACATTTTTTGTGATAACATCGTGCGCCGATATACATTATATCTATTTATTATATAATAGAATTATTGCTCGATACGAAACTTGATCAGACGGTTTCAATCGATTTCCTTCTAAAAGCATCGGAAAATATAGAACGGAATATATATGCGAATAACTCAGGTTGATGAAAATGAGTATTGATAAACCGCGATGCACTTTTTACTCATGTCTCACTGTGTTTTCTATTTCGAAACAATCAATGACTGAAATCGAATAGGATCCTAGAAATGTTTCCAAGCTCTACCAAAGCCACAGGATTCTTTCTAGAGATATACGAAGAGAAAAGAATTGTGACAATAGGCGATATCGTACTTTATATTCAAAACGAATATAGTGGTAGTTTTTCAATTTTAAAATGTTATAAATCATTTAAAAAAAAACGATTTAAATGTGAGAGACATTGGAAAATTTGAAATTTACAATTTTATAAAATATTGGATTTTATAACATTATTATTATATATTATAAGTTACCATTTTCGATTTAATATATTTTTTAGAGATATATATACACTATATATCTTTTTATATATATAATTACATATCTTTATTGTCAATCTAACTATTTATTCTGAATTTAAACAGACAGCAATTAAAAGCAAGGACGAAATGAATTTGTAAGATTCTTAAAGTACAACTTTATATTCAAAATCCGCTTGGAAGCCAATTACAGGCTTACGTCACTCGTCAGTCGTAATAATTTCGCGATTGTGAGGATTGTGTTAGGGGGTAGCTCGTAGGAAATAATACAGCTTCTCATTGGTTTTGAGTCTTTGAAGAATCTCAGGGGAACGTCTCGAAGCATCCGTAATGGGATTATATACTTCGGGCTTATATGCGAGCATCTGAATAACTGCAAGTTCCTTTGCATTATCTTCAACCTTGTCATCGTCTCAAAGAAGCTCGGAGAATCTTCCATTGAGGTTAACGCCGGATCCAATTTCGCTTCCCTGGAGAAATACTGTTCTTCCACCGGTGATGGAGGAAGTATCGTTACGACGTATATACGATACGTATATACGTGTATCGTGTTTTATCGTTTCATCGTTTCTCTCGTTCGATTCTTTTACCTCGTAATATCTGCATATAGCTCGGATATGTGGCGTTCAAAAATAATAGTGATAGTGTTTTATAATCTATTTCAAGATCGTCTTTTCATTTTTTTCGAGAACTTGAATAATTAAAAGAGACAATTTTTGATTGTTTGAAGAAATCTGAGGGAAATATATCTTAATATATTTTTAATAATATTTATAATATTATTAAATACGGAATTATTTTAAAAATCTCTCTTTAATTGTTTAAATTTTAATTATTTGGGTTGGTTAATTAAATCTAATCTAATAATAAGATTATTTTTTTTATTTTATCTTTATTTAATTTTAAATATAAAGATATATATAAGATGTTTTAATTATTGCAACATATTTGAATATGTTACTTAGGCTCTTCCTTTATTGCATGGGAGGAGTTTTTAAAGCAACCGACACATAGAATGTTGACTCACGTCCTAACTACTAGACTTCGTGCGATCAATTTTTATTTTTAGTTCACTTTTTATTGACTTTTACGTATTTCTCATGGAATGTAAATTGCATACATAGGAATATATATGGGAGCTGTTATTTCAGTAACTTTGACGTGTAAATTTAAACTAGACCGTATAAACTGATAAAATATGATTGAAATGGAAATTCTCTGTAGTTCTTTAATCAACCCAGCAGATCTTCTATACTTATCGAAACGATTATCTTTCAAAATATATCGAGTGTGTGGATACGACAAAAATATTTGACCTAATACATCGAACTATCATATTCCTTCTGACGACAAGCGAACGAATATATCCTAGCAATCAAGATCCGACCGAATTGACGTTCGTTTCACGGCACATTTCTTGTCTGCAAAGAGCAAGGTTCATCTGTTCTAACTTTTCTCATGATTTCTTTTAAACTTTTATCTCGTTACTATCGATGTCTCAAATACGAAGTAAGCGTTTGACGTGCATAAAGCACGTGCTTAAAGCGTAGACGATTGTTATTACTGCGAATCGAATTATACGGCGATATTACTTTATCTACTTGGAATATAGTGTATTTATTTCTTTTAGTAGTTTTTTGTTTTTTAAATTTGAAGATTTCGTAGATTGAATTTGAATAATTTTTAAATGAAGCAAGAGACACATTTGCAGATTGAAAATACGCAAAATGATTTAAATATGATTTAAAAAAAATATTTTTTAATAAGCTAAAGGAGCAAATTTATACATAATTTGAGATATGTATTTTATATTTATAGAGAAAGAAATGTGTAAGAATAAGGTGATTAATAACGTAGTATGAATAATAACTAACTATATAATTCATTTTTTCGTGTTACAAAACAAAGGAGAAAGAATCATACAAAGCATAAGAATGTCATAATTATTCCTTACAGTTTCTATGTCAATCTGCAATTCTAATTTATATTTAATTCTAACAAAAATAAAAATATAAAAGGACGATTGATGAAATGGAAAATTACGTTTAAAACACAATTGTAATATAATATATTGTAATATAATACTCTGTCACTAACGAAATAAATTAAATTATGATAAGTGCATGAAATAAATGTGCAATCGAATCGAGTATTCGAAACTGCGTTTGTTGTGCTGGAAACCAATCTCGCAATAAATGCGTATTCTCGACCAATTATCGTTTCAGAGTTAATAGCATGAAATTTTCAATTACATCGAAATATTTCAACCAGGAAACGATGGCGGTGTTTGAAATTGCGGCATTCCACATAAAGTAAATTCTTATTCGCTATCATTATTGCGAGGATTATTGGAATTTCGTTATGTTTTACGATAGAGCGTGTCGAGCATTCTTTCGTATTCCAGAAATCATAGAGAATATGACTAGAAAGGTGAATTGACATCATGCATACTTGGGTTATGAGCTTACGTAAAATAATTGATTTGTTGTTTTATTTACGAAAGCACTATGGCCATAAAATTATTTAATATATATATATATATATATATATATATATATATATATATATATAGTTTTTAAGAGTTTAATAATTTAATGTAATTATTTAAATTTGCTTACTGAATAAATTAAATAAGTCGCATTTTGAACTCGACTTTTTTAACTAAGTTTTATTTTATTAAAACAATAATAAAACTATAATAAAAACTATAATAAAATAAATTATGACTTCTGGTTTTTACAATTCCAGGAAATATTGACTTCTTATATAACGTAAAATATATGGCCAAAATGACATTTTGTTTATTTTGATTTATTTTGATTTAAAACGTGTTTTTTGAGACGTTTTGAAATTCTCGCGTTTGCCATCACGTAAGCGTTTATTGCGACATTGGTTCATAAATCCCGAGTAATTTATCAATGACGCGCATTTGATACATATCGTGAAACATTTTATAACGGAAACTGCTGCTTTTTTTCTTTCTTTTTTTTCGCGTGACAGTTGTGAGCGATCGAGGCTGTAACGTGTCATCCAATTCTAAGTCTGAATTAATGGTATTCTTGCGGAAGTGCAAAAACACACACCGTTATCGCATTATCGTCTGTGAAAGATAATATCTTTTCATGAACTTATTCATTTCTATTGAATACATTATCATTGAATACATTACAGAACTTATAAAAGACATTTTTATAAGATTAAAAGAAATTTTTCCAAGTTAAGTACTATTAAAAAAAACAAATTTATTTAAAATATAATTTTACGCTTTGTTTTAGTTTTCAATTCTTTATTCTTTGGACGCACTTTCAATATTTGAGATAGATCTTACGTTAAATTGGCAATGTATTCCAATAGACGTTGGGTCAATACATTTAACTTCCCGGTGTACTCGCCAACTCCGGGGGCAATTAGGATTTTGCCGACGTCTAATTGCAATAGTCCCAAACACGTTACAGTCGGAACGAACTTCGGCAAGAAGCTTTATTGCGATTCCTGCAATTTCCGCGCTCGCGGAAACTCAGTTCCGCCAATTTTGCCAGGACGAAAAGACTTTCGATTAAGTAGGAAGCGCTGTGGTCATGCCAGATATGCTTATAACTTTTTGAGAATGGTAGTACTCGATTGGCCGAAGACAAACGTGAGAGAAATCTCGTCCAAAATGTTATGAAGAAAATACATATTTGATTTTTTTATATTTTTTTTTAATGAAAAAAATTGATTTTATTTATACAGTACATATTTTTTATATTTACCAAAGCTATTTTTATTTGTTTTTTGTATTACATTAAAAAAAAAAAATTTTTTTTAAATATTACATGTATGTGTCATAATATCCATATGGCAAAAATGTATATTTTTCTTCCGCGAGTAGTGTGAAAGAAATATATTTTTGAAGAGATATCTTTTATAAACCGACGAAGGAGATACGGATACAGTAAAATACATGAAACAGAATGGAAAAACCACTTGGGCAATAGTTTCCACGAAGAACTCGCGTAACTGTTGATAAACGTTGCGTTTTCGCAACTATATTAGTTATATCGTTCAAGTGTCCCCGATAGCTCGATGTATGTACAGCTGAATATTCATGATATATATATATACCTGCTTTCTGCTCGTTGCTTTCGTCAACAACGGGTATATCGGCTCGTTCTGCGGCTTTGTCCACGATGAAGTATTGTGATTCCAGCAGGCGTTGCATCGCCGACGGCGACGTCATTTGGAAAATTTGAAATTTGAATGAGCTGGCGTTATCTTTCATGGAAATATTGTCCAGTCCGGCGTGTTCGAGCGGGTGCTGCCTCATGAATACCAGTAACAGGAGGGTTCCCATCACCGGTACAACCTACTGATATGAAAAGAGACGGAGGAAGTGAAAACGAACGATAAGGCGGGCTCGCCTTTGCAAATATTTATATGCAATTTTAATTTAATAATATCGGATATACTCTCTTCTTCCGATAATTTGAGATAAATTATATTTAAAAATATATTAAAATTTTACTTTATTAATGTAATATAGTTATATATATATTATATATGTTAGTATAATATAGTTTTTACTGTACACCATACTATAAATAAGTAAAAATTCGTCATAAGTATTTTTATCATTTAACGCTTTTTATTATTTACAATATTGTAATAATATTTTTGTTAAAAATAAAGCTATTCTTTACTGTTGAATGTTGAAACGAATTGAAAAATATTTTTAATGAGAATATATCCGTAACCGTTGCTAAAATTTACACGAAGTAGTAGAAACGCAAAAAAAAAAACGCTTTCTATTTCAAAGGTTGATTTGCCAAGACCTTCGGTTTTCTCGGAGTAACTTGATCATATCTGCAAAATTTTCATCGCGGGAAAATCTATTTTGCACTCATTGTAATTCGTGATTGCATGCTTTTTTATGCCACGGGATGGCTTACGTTGCGCAAGTGTGCATGACACAGTGTGCAGATGTAGTTTTCATGCGAATATTACCTAAGCGAAAGATTTATTAATAGCGCGGCTGTACGAGAATTGGTTACAACGCGCAGGTGAGATGCGGCAACGTGAAACTTTGTTCTCAGAATACTGATGCGGCATAATTTCCAACACAGAGTTTCCAATTTTCAGCGGCCATGCTCTGATTGGCCTCCCCTTCGCGTCACGTCGTGATTTAGTCACCTGTTCTACGATTTTCAGAAATTGCATCACAATTTCGACGTGAACAATATAAAGCAAAATGACAATATATCATATGAATAAAGAAACATAAAAGCCAGTTAAGTCTTTTTCGCAACCACCAGAGAAAGAAGTACATTTTATCGAATTGTCACCGTGCAAGAACTTTTCCAGATAAGAAGACAATGTCTCCAATGGAAACTTTTATCAAAACTTTTTCCCACGAGGAAAACAAAAACAAGGCTATAAATTTTAAATGGAAAGAAAATTTATATTATAACAATACTTATATATACTTAATAATAAATTCATAACACATATCTTTCTATATATAAATATTTTAAAAGGTTGGTTTTTGTAGCTAGAAAGATATATTTAATAGTAGAGATGCTTTGATATGTTATCGCGATTTGTAGAAATTGCACTCTTTAACGACAAAGCGAGTGTAATGTAAAGGTCAGGATGCACGAAAGGTCGATACGATGATGATTAGAGCGAGAGCTGGCCGCGGATTTTATTCAATTATCATCGACGGAGATTGAGATTAATTGCTCACTTAGGGTGGACGTGCGCGAAGAAGAAGATAAATCTATCGCCGAGTGCACATCTTAAATCCAATTTAACAGACATTCCGACGAGCAGGACCAACGTTATTAAAATTTTATCAGAGTACTCATTCTTTTACGCGGTACTCCCCAATGAGCATTAATCCTAACTTTGATGATAATTCTTTGTACATTTTAATGTTCAATGAATACCCGGTTAATTAAATCTTAAACTGAATATAAAAAATATGAAACATAAAAATATATCGCGGATTTTTTTAAATTATAATTTACAAGATAAAAGTTTCCTTATTTGACTGCCCTACGGAGAACCCGCTCTCTCGGGAGGGGGGGGGGGGGAGGGGGGTTTCTCATTTTTCATCTCGAGATTATATAAAACCAAACTTGATTCTTAATTTAAAGTTTCAGATAGATGGAGAAATCGATTTGAAATTAATCAATCCTGTCATTGAACTTGCGGGGAAGGGGAGGGAAGGGTCGGACACCCTATATAGGATTTACTGCCGTGATCGATCCACGTAAATCTCGCGGCTAATAATAGATGATAGCGTGGGCTGTCGCGGCCGACATTAATCATCGGAAATGGCTAGTAAGCTAAAGTCGGGCGTGTAAAAAACGGCGGCTGATGACAGCTCGCACACGCGATGCCTTCGTGCGCGACGAGAAGCGTTTCAAGGCTTTCTTTCAAAATGCTTCCTACTATCATGCCTTATCATTTCGGCTTTTAATAGCAACGTGAGCGGCTGAGTAGCGAAACGCGCCGCGACAATGTCGAAATAAACGGCGCAAATTTTGCTCGAAGCTTGCTGTGACTAAGGATTTAGTCACTTGTCAGTCATTTCCGTCTCACCCATAATCGAGATATACTTTTTGCTTAGTAAGTGACCTAGATTTATTCTTGCGTAACCGCGACACGCGGTTGATGATAATAATTGAACTGTTAAATGTCCTAAATTTAATATATTTGTTACAAGGATTATTACAATGTTATAGTAAGTTAAATTTAAGATAAAATATTATATAATAATATTTTTATAGTTTCTTCTTTTTTTATCCGAAGATATGTTAATGTATTGGAAAATCTGGAAATTTACGGAAAAGAGCCGAAATCCCGGTGTCAAAATAGTGTCAAAATTCTGAAAACGGAATTCTAACTTTTTGCGAATTACTAGGAGTACTTTTGCCAGTTTTCAACCTAGCATTACTTTATCTATCTCTTTGTACACGTCCTAGATTTAACGCAGTTAACTCTGGTAGCCTCAATTAAAGTCGAAACGCTGGTACAACTCTAAGACTTTTCTCAGACCTGACTCGCGAATTCCCCCGAGCTCGAACGCGATTCCAGACAAGACTCTGATAACGACCTACGCGGGAAAAGGCCGCGCACTACGTTGGAAAGGACGTCGTGCATTTTAATTCGAGGCTCTTCGAATCTCGTCCTGTCATGGTCCTGTCCCTTCCGGCCTCGTTTCTGCCCTTAGGGAGAAAGTTTACGAAACGAGTTTCGACGCAGTTCTGGAATATACAAGCTACTGGATAAACATTCTGACAACGTCGGAAATAATTGAATTTTGAAAAAGGTAGCTTCTCGGAACGGGAAACAGCGAGACAATAATAAAATAATAAAAGCAAATACTTTACTCTCATGTAAAATGATATGTATTTTTCATCAAATGTATTATTATGGATATATATATTACGAGATCTAATTTTTACGCTCAAGAAAAAGAAAAATAAATATTTTTAGTATCTTAACAGAAAATAATATTTTCTGTTTTTTCCAAAATTTCCATAATTTTTGATCTGAACAAATTTAATGACAAACGACAAATATTAACTTTCTTATCTTTACTTCGATATTTTTCTAAAATAGTTGTTAGAAATTTCTCTATACAGATTTACTAAATTTATTAAATATATAAACAATTATCATCTTAATATCCTTTCCAGACATTTTCTGCCCGTATTTTGGATATCCTCTCCGGCTTTTGTTTCCTCCACGCCGTCTTCCTTAATATATTCTACTTTAACTCCTTAAGCTTAATTCCTTCGCGGGATTTGCCCTAGAACGTACGGTACTTTCCGCTTCCGGCGTTCGTCCTAATTTGGCCTTCTCTCCCCTCTTGAGCTTCTCTCCGTCTCTTCTTTTCTTTGTTCTTTTTGCCTACCGTCTCGATCCTCCATTTCGCTCCACGTATTCTTCGGGAAAGTTTTTCGCGCCGGCGGTGTTTAATCTCCGCGAGCAGGAAAAGCTCTCGAAGAGCGAGAATTCTCTTTTCCCCTCCTTACAAGCCCTTTTTTCGAGCTCTTATCGAGACCCGGCGCGAAAATAGCCGCCTCGCTCTGGCGATTTTGGCGAGAGAAGGATTATCTTTAGCTCTTAGCGAGCTTTTCCTCTTTTTTTCCTCTCGTATCGCAGCGGTTTTCATGGTGCCGGTCGTCGGACTTAATTCTACGAGATACAGCGACATATACGGTGGCGCGCCGGAAATGAGCGAGATTCCCCGTTAACATGTGCCTGACGTTAAATTCGCTCGCTAACGGTATTACTCAAACCCAATTACATACCAGCCACACGGCGTTAATTGGCATTTGCAATTTAACGTCTGCATCCGTGCCAATATTTTTCGAGACCACGACAGCTTTTCATTTGGCATTTGGAAATTTTCTCCCAATTTTTCAAAATGAAACGTCCCGCTTTGTTATTAAATCGCTAAATTCTCCTCAATATATCTGATAATAATCTGGTTATTAATTTTTTGCCAAATGCCAATTTTAAAGTTACGTTAATGTTTACATAGCTGTACTCATTAAATACTTTTTAAGAATGTAAAAGGAATATATTAGTAGGAAGGAATTATAAAGTTGAGATAAAAAGTCTGATTTTATTTCGCCTAAATTTGACGTGAGAATTTCACATTATGACTTCTTGAATTATTAATTTTTAAGTTATGCAAATTTTGTACGAAGTATTTCTTGCATCTATCCTTCAAACAATTTAATTCGTTATACACTTTTAACTTTAATATTTTACATTTGTGCAAATAAGGAGTTATATTAATATTTTATTTACAAATATTTTTCTGTGGAAAGTTTACATTGTTATAACTCGCACTGCTAAAACTTCTATAAAATAATGTTTTCTTATTTAACTACTAACTACTACTCTCTTCATCGTCTTGCAAACTAAATGACAAATACCTCTATTGATTAGTATTTATAATGTAACGTTTACATTAGCGCGCGGATATTTTCCAACGGCAGCATAAGATTGAAATTTTGTTCCGTGGCAATTTTATTCAGAAATTTTATCTCAGCGGAAATTTACATGCTACGACGAACTTGTATTATAATGGTTTTTATCATGTATTTTTTGTTTATCTAATTATTTTACTGCTTAGTAAACGGGATTAATGAGAATGAAAAAATTGTGCTTGTGTACCTTCCGTTTTCAAGAGAAGATAAAAAAGAGAAATAATGTATCTGTAATTATATGCTATAATAATTTAGCATAATAACAAAAATGAAATATAATAATGTAATAATACATAAAAATAAATTTGCATTAATCTCTGTATTTTAAAAATCTATTACAAACGAATCATAAATTAAATTCCATTTAATTTCTATGCTCGTAACGTTTTCTGTTACACTTCTCGTTACATAATTAAAACTGCCATGTCAGTTTCTCCATATACTTTTTTCTCAAATAACTTTACATTTTATATGTGAGATAGAATCGAGTCCTTGTATTCTTTACAATATTAGCTCTTACTTCCTTGTAACTTTTTCTGATATGCTTGATTCATAATTCTTTATAAATCGAGGTTGTTGTGCAACCTCGCGATCGAAACCGGTTTGTGGAAGGGAAGTCGAACCACATAATGAAGAAACATTGTAACGAATCGCACGAGATTGTTCCCTTCTCGCGCTGTTGCCCGAGACCGGTCTCTAATTGCCGCTAAATGCTCCCACGATGCTTACCAACTTAATTATGTAAATGAATCTGCACATTTGCCGCGAGCGGTCGGGAAACAGTATCCTCCGATCATGGAATTAGCTCGCATACAATTCTAGTAATCCGATAATAAATTCGCAAAATGATTACGTGCACGTAGTCGCCTGTTTTGGAGATAACACGAAATAATTTCGTTTAATGAATTTCTTCAACTTGGATATCAGTTTCTCAGATAATTTAGTATCAATTTGTATTTTAACACCTTAATTAATATAATCCGTATTTATATATATATGAAATTTTATTTATATCAAATATATAACATGAAGTCGAAATAATCTTATTAAAATATCAGACATTCAGATTCGTCGCAAAATGCACTTTAATTTCATATTCATATTTAAACACTTTAAATTCCTTGCGCCTTAGCGTTTGATGGCGAATTATTTTCAAAATTGGAGACCTGTTTAATACGCGACGTTCCTCGATTTCGCGAAAGAATAGAATTAAGAATTTTTTTCTCGACATGTTATCGTGAAACTATTATGATCGGTACGAGTCGTTTTGCACGATCGCAATTACGAACAGGGCAATTGCATCAGGTACGATGATGGCCCGTTAACGCTCGACGATAATCGCGGGGCAATGCTTTAATGTCCGAAACACACAAAAGACGCCCGTAAAATGTCAGCTTGATGTATAAGCTGTTTGTAGAGCGCGTTCGATATTCTCGGATATGTTGCCACGAAACTTGAAAGAATTTATCGACAAAATAATTTGATCAACTTTAGCGCTGAACCTTTATACAAAACCAAACTAGTTTCTATTCTGACGCGAATCATTTTGAAAGGATAGAGATTAAAATAGATTAGTATTTCTCGATGCTTATTTCAAGCTTAACATCGCCATTGCGATAATATTTAAAAGAAATTAAATCACGACTTTAGCACAAAAATAGAATATTGATAGTATCAGGGTGATGTGATTGGAATGGCAGTAGGTCATAAATTTTAAAGATTGCGGATATGGAAAAGTAGTTTATTCTCCGATAAAGTTTAAAATTTTTTAATTAACACCTGATATACCGAAATGTTAATGAACACCTGATTACCATAGGTTTAAATAGTTATTGAATTGAATATCGCAATTAAAACGTATTATGCCGAGCAATTAACAACTTATTAGACCTATACACGCAAAAGTAATGTAAAACGGTTTTAAATTTGATTTTTACAAAGTTAAATTTTATTCCACATTTGTTGTGCGAAATGAGAATTAAATTTAATTAAAGAAGATAATAACTGGTGTCTCTTCTGTACACATCGGAGATATTTGGTGCATAAGATCGAAAAATGGTGTACACCTCGTCAACAAAGTTGCTCGACGTTCCGGAAGGATTTCTCTCACAAATACCTTCTGTGAAATATAGGAAAATGATCCGATTCGCAAACTTGAAGTTTCAAGTTGGTGCTCGCGAGAGATATTTTTGATATATTAAATTTCAACGATCGCGGAAAGCCGTCCGAGCATCTCGGAGCTTTCGTCGACGGTACGTTATTACCATCGAACTGTTATAGTCTTCGAAGTGCTTCTCACGAATCACATTTCGTTGCGCTTTATTCTCCGGGAGAAACGCAGCTCCTTCCGCCCGATGCACTTTACCGCGGCTACATTTTCTCGCGTTGAGTTTTGATAGTTTCCGACCGTATCGAAATTCCGATATATCAGAAAGGTGCAGGCATTTCAGATGCGGGATTCTTATCCCGGGAGTGTTCAATTTTTATGTAAGATAAAAGAAATTGTGTTCCTCAGTTTAAATTTAAAGTCACGTACAATAAGGCGGGGGGGGGGGGGGAGGGGAGGAAATATAGCGAATATAATAGTGTTAATTAAAATGCAATTACAAATTATTGATATACATATCAATTGACAACACGATCGAAATATGTAATGTAACGTTTAAAAATTGGAAAATTAAAAATTCTTCTCTCTCATGATGATTGTTATATCTTAATTGTATTTGCAATTATTATAATGTATACAAATATAATTTATAATATTACAATAACTTTTGTATAATTTGCCTATTAAACGTTTTACATATCTTTTTTTTTTTTTTTCCATTTCCAATTGGCAAAGGGTCAGGCCAATTCCACTTGGAATTTTTTTAAAAAAGTTTTTAAAGAAGTGCCACACGGAACTTTGTTAATTATATCGATATTTTAAAAATGGGGTGCTAACCCTTCACAGAGAGTTGTAAATGAATATCACATATTTTACTTTAAGGGGAGTTTTGGACTTTCACATGTTCTTTTAGAAATACTAGTACTATATACGCCGCGTACAGTTCGCTCGGTTATAATGGGGTAAATGAATGTTCTCCCCTAAGTTTACTTACATTGTTC
This sequence comes from Pogonomyrmex barbatus, assembly GCF_055798465.1. Taxonomy (NCBI): domain Eukaryota; kingdom Metazoa; phylum Arthropoda; class Insecta; order Hymenoptera; family Formicidae; genus Pogonomyrmex; species Pogonomyrmex barbatus. Next base: position 21,474,805 of record NW_028297098.1, read on the forward strand.
TTCTTGTAGACCGTTTTATTTCGACTCGCGAGTCGATTGTCGTCTCGCGAGTCTGTGAATGGAATGCTTGGCTTCTAACAGCCAGCGACTCGCTTTCATTCATTCGACGCGCCGCACTGCCAGGATTCGTGAATGAATGGTCGATTCGCACTCGAATGTATCTCAACGTCGGATCATTGCTTCGCAACGTGCTTTCTCGTGTCCGTAGAAATCTTGTTGAAGCGGTTCCTGCGCCAAATATATTTTAGGTACAGAATAAAGCGAGTCTGTTTCCCGCGATAGATTATAGATCGCCAATTCATTCATTAATTCAGCGCATTCAGCTCATTCAGACTAAATACACAAGTAACAATTAATTTATTAAATAATTATTTTATTTAATTAAAAAACTGGTTAAACTTATTTTTCAATTAACAATTGCAAATGATTAAAGTAAAATTTCTCTCATATTTATAGTTTCTATTTAAATTTTGTCGAATTTTTTTTTGCCTTTGCCTATATAGACGTCTGCAATAATTATTTTGTGTATTTATTTTTATGTATTAGATTTGTAAAATTGTAATTAGTATAATGGAAATGATAAATATGATAAATGATATATGAAATCTATGATGCAGCCTATGTAGAAAACTATGTAGGAGAGGAGGAATATTCCAGAATAACCTAAACTTCTCTTTTCGCATACTTGGCGCGCGAGTAATTTTAACCCGGGTACGTGAGTTATTTTAATTGTAACTGGATTCGTCGGTGGCCATTAGGAGGTACTTTTGTTCGGTAGAAGCGAGGAGAGAAAGATGGTATGTATACACGTATACATTCATCGGGGAAATGAAAAGGAGGAAACGGAGAACGAAAGAAATAAGGAGTCGCTCTGCTGGCAACCGGCCATGCTTTATGTTCCTATTGTGTGTGCCCCTCAGAGATCGATTGGATTGATTATTAACCCTAGTGGGCGAGCGCCCAACCAATATCGAGGGGCGATCCAGGAAAATCGATTTACGAGGAAAATCACGGCCATTGTTCTCGCGTCCGCCGACGCGTTGCTCACTTAACGAACTCTTCAATTATGCGGTAGACCGATCTCGTTAATGAAGAGATCTCGACGCGCGTCGCGTCGGACATTTTGATTATCTCGATGCACGGGAATCAATCATAACTGCGTGTTACATACCCACGTTGTATGTAACACTACTAGGACTGTTTCATTCCGAACAACACATTGTCATTTTGCTGCCAGAGTGTCACATATTCCAATTATTATTGTGTAATGAAATTGGAAATTTATCAGGAAATGTATTCGAAACATTTTACGGTTAAATTTAATACATAATTACATACATATATACATACATACATACATAGAAAAAATAATGTATCAACAGCATCACAGAATATAAATAAATTGAAAATATTCGTTAATGCAATATTAATAGAATAAATACGTATGTATCTATTTTATTAATATTGCTTTTGAATTAATAACATTATTTTTAATTAAATTTGCTATTGATCCATTTTTTTACATATATATATATATATATATATATATATATATATATATATTTCTTGATGGGTAAAAAATATTAGTCTTCATCTATTATCTTTTATAATTGATATTATTGAAATTTAAATAGAGATTAATTCTTCCTTCAGATTTTTTAAATAAAAAATTGACTCTTTCTCTAAATTCTAAATAGACTGCAATTACTTTAGTCGTCTAATCGTTTAAATTCCTTGAAGCAAAGAGAGACGTGACGGCTACATATTTTAGTTATACGTCTGAATCTAAGCTAGATCTGAATTAGTCTCTGAGTTAGGCGAGAATCTGGCATGACTCGGATCTCGTGTCGCGAGACGGTACATTTGCGTTTAACAATGGCACGAAGCTCGAGACTTGCAAGTCAGGACGCGGGCAAACCATCGTCCATTAGTGTGTACGTATATCGACAGCGGTCGTGAACAGCGTGGAAGCGTTTGGTGAGACACTCGAGTCGGCGAAACGTTATGGAAAGTTCCGGCGGTTTCGCCTCTACAGCTGCAACACTGCTCGAACTTCACGATTACTTCGCCACCGATGCGGAAACACTTGCCAACCTCCTTGAGCTAGATAGGCATGGTGCACACCGCGTGTGACACTCTCGGGCGTGCTATTAGCCGTCCTCTGTATATATATATATATATATATATATATATATATATATATATATATCGGAAACAACAAGGTACTTTGCCTCCTTGTCTTTCCTAATGCCGCCTCCTCGAAACGTTGTCTCGAGAAGATAATCGCCCGGCATGCATGCGTGAGTCAGCGAAATAAGACGTGACAACCGGTTTGGATGGCGATCTGTGCGATGCTCGAGGTAGATGCTGTCCGGCATTCGAACAATGTGAGTCAACGTTATCGCTTATTGGCTGTATAACCGTGCGGAAGATTTGCGCAAGATTATCGAACGATTATTTCTAATGAGGAAAAAATCGCTGCATAAGTACTCGTAAGCGAGTATTTTCAGCTTTAATATGTTTTTTTTCTCATATCTTTTTTAATGCCTCTTTCTTCTAAATAATTTAGTTCTTCTTTAAGCTTATCAGATTTGCGACTCAATTTTTTTTTTTATAAAAAAATATGAACATTAAGATATTAAGATTTTTATAAGATTTTATATGTGAAGACATTAATTATATCTTCCTATCGAACAGAAACTTTTTATTCATGTTGGTGATCTTGCAGTTTACTTTCGCGTGACGTTATCTACACTCCATCACTAGAGGCATTTAAATATAAATTTGCTTCTTGCTTACTTCTTGCTACTAGATATTAATGAATTCTTTAACGGATTTCTCTTATCAAAGAATATTTTATTTTGAAGTAAAGCTATTTATTTTTAACTACATTTATTTAACAATAAAATCAACTCGATTTGATATTTTTCTTTTTCACATGTTCGCGGTGTTATATCAATTTATAAGTGGTTGATGCCACTTTTAAAGGTTTGTAAGGGATTCAATTCCAAGACATAATAACTTTCCTTCCAGCTATTTGTCATTCCGTCCCTCTATCTTCTCTCATTCTTCTCTTTCTCTCTGCCTATTCGATTGTCTGTACGAATGGCGGTGAGAAACCAGGTTGATGTTACCTGTCGCACGACACGGGAGACAAAGGGACGAAGAAAGTCTATTTGTTCACGAGAGGTGGCAGCGGTCCTCACAGAGCCTGTCAGAAAGCACAGTGTCATTCCACTCGAATCAGTCATCCCCGTAAACCGTTTCAACTACCGGCGGAGTGAGAGGAGGGCATGTTCACCGTGACTAAGACCACGTAAATTACTTCGACACCAACTTTGGTCTCATCACCGAGAAAACCCGCGGTAGTTAACGGCTGTAGGCGATCAAGGTTCCATTGTTCACATCCATCGCTTTTCTCTATAATTGTCGAGCTACAAGGTATCTTCACATAAAAATAATTTATGAATATTTATTGAAAAGAAAGAATCTTTGAAAATTAATAAAGTTGAAGAAAAAATAAACGGACGATTGGCAGTTTATAAAGAAGCATGGAAAAGCTTTTTAGAATTTCTTAGAAATCTTTCAAAGAAGTTTAAGTTGTCGATTTGTCATGTCATAAATTTACGAGTCACAAAAAAATGGCATAGTGTTAAGAAATGTACCGAGGAGGAGTCGTCTGTACGAACTGGCTGACGAATACCTTTCAAGTTTGACGTGCATATCCCGCATAAAATTCTCTTCGTTCGCTATTTAGAGTAATAATAAAAATCGCTTCCGGCCGATATAACACGTTTCGACGTGCGTTTCGCTCTGATCTCCAATTCTCTCAGGTAGCACGTCATTGAACAGAATTACGTATACTGGGTGTACGACAAAAGAGTTCTATAAATATTGCTACGGTGCAGCGAAAAAGTTTTTTTAAAACCCGTCACAATCTGTTTTTACTGCGGGTTAATTTGAGCGTGTTTTATAATTATGATTCTCTGAATAATGTAATAATATCGCAGACGTCAAACCTGATGAGAAATCAAATGTAAAGAAGGAAATTCTTTCTTCGTATTCGATTTTTAGATTATTATCGCGAAGAAAATCCCTCAATCTAAAGATTGTTATCGAAGAAAAATATCACATGGTATATTTTTAGTCTTTTCTCACGATTTAGCAGCGTTGATTTTCTCTATTCTTGAAGAACAATAATTTTCGAAAGTTTAATTTTGAGCTAAAATTATATCGGGTGATTAATAATATATATTTTTCAGTATATTTCTGTGATCTAAAATTGTATCTTTAACATAAAAGAGTATTCAGAAGTACGTTAAAAAAATATAAATCATGCGACTGTTTGCAGAGTCCGTAATTCCGCTTAGAAGTAATAACTTCAATGGAAGAAAGTACTGCTTAAGCAAGATATCGCCGGTCCAAGCTTTACATAATATTCCGCACGTTAATTGGAGCGTTTCGTGTCTCGAGTGCACGCGATTTATCCACGATTTGTTCCGACTCGTTGCACGCCATGTCAAGGTTTCTTCCTCATGAAAATCTCTACCTTTTAAGCGAAACAAACCGTCGTGGTAACCACCAGCGTACACAGTTCACACTACCCATCATCTTCTCTCTTTCCAGGCTTCTTGCACTAATTTTATTTTAATGTCTAACACCTCATATGTAAGCCATAGATAGATACCTTCTGTAATCCGAAAACCGAAGTATTTGTTTTGAGGAAAGCACATGGGACTCAGAATTGCTTACGACGTTGTCACACTGAGTCCCATGTGACATTAAAGAGAAGTAAGAAGGATGAAGGAAAAGAAGAATCATGGAAAATAGAAGAGAAAGGAAGAGAGCTTGTTAGAATAAGTACTAGTTGATGCCATGGTCGTCATGACGATAACTATCGATCTCCTTGTCCTCCCATTCCTCACATCTTTTATCCTCCTATTCTCCTTGCATTTGTCTCTTTTTCTCTTTTTGCCTTATTTATCTCTTTATTTATCTTTAACTTCTTTTACATCTTAATATGACTTGCTTCTTTACTTTGAAATATTTTTCTCTTGAAATTTTACAAATATATTTATATATTGTTTTGTCAAAAATGAGTTTCATACAAACATATTAGATGACATATTTTTGTAACATCGGATATTATTTTATTAAAATACAATGTGTACATATAAACGTAAACAAATTTTTTTATATATCCTTTTTATACATCTGTGTAATAAAAGAATTTTCAAGAGAATACAAATATTTTATTAAATGTAAATATTTTTACAAATGAAATTTTTTACAGGAATATGTCATTTTTAACTTGCCACTTCGTAATTTTTTAATGTTTTATTTCCACGCTTTATTTGATTTCTATCTCAGCGGATATCGTGCGCGAAAGGACTTTGTAAAATTTTGAGGATCGGAAGATCAATGGTGGTAATCGAGAAGCTAGTCAGAGACGATCTCCATTCGAATCAATAGTTCGTGCGGGGGAGCACAGGACTACAAGGCAAAACAGCATCGCGGTATATAAAACGGACGGTATGTTCTAATATATCAAACGAACGGCTAGCGTGCGGGCGAGCGCGGTGGTATCGGATCGGCAAACACCGAAAGCCAAATTCGCGCGATTCGACAGAGATATCGGGGTGCCGGGATTATCGGTGAACGCTGTTCCCCAATCTCGGATGTATAAATCACGCGCATCGTCCACCCGGTAGAGTGGACACGCATCCCACTGCTCTCGTTCGATCGTTCTTTTTTTCGTTCGTCCGTTCGTTTGAATATCACGCGTCTTCTTTTTCATTGTTTTTGGACAACGTCAGTTCCGTCGACGGAACACGTGTTACCGAGCGCTTTACAATTTTACGAGACACCCAGAACGTTTTTCTAGTCTAATGCCTTTTTTTAATCCTTTCTGAAGGTTGGCGTGATATCCGCCATCGAAAGCTCCCGAATGTCGTCTTTTTTATAGAAATAAATTTATAATGAAATTATAATGAAAAATTAATTTTAATTTTTTTATGATTATTCTTTTATATTTTGAATATTTTACTGATTAAATAAAATATAAATTTTGATAAGATTTTGTTAAAGAGAAAATTAATAAAATAAAAAACTTGAAAATATTGAAAATAAATAATGACATATGAATTTTGTTACATTAATTTATGGAAGAGTTTTTAAGAAAATAATTTCTGATTATTTCTTATGAAATATTTAGAATTTAAAATATTTCAAAATATTTTGTTTTTAGGAAGAAATATAAATTTATAAAATAATATTTGATAATAGCGAAGAGAAATAAAGAGAAGCATATGGGAAATTTAATATATTTAGAGATTAATTCATATTAAAATTATTCTATAATTTTAATTAAATTTCTGATCCTCAGAGATCGAAAATAATTTGTCGTTTAGAGAGTATAATATAAAGGCAGTAGCGGCAGCCGCGTTTTCTAGCGTTCGCTTTACAAGAACGACGTATAAAACGCACTAAAATATTTTTTCTTTGTCAAATAAATCAACGCTTGAAAGCAAAGAGAGAGAGAGAGAGAGAGAGAGAGAGCGCTGTCGCAGAGTGGCAGTTTTGCGAAAATTGCGCTCGAGCGCTTGTAAGAGACTGGAACGTGACGCGAAAAACCAGAAAAAAAGATCACGTTGCAAATTTCCATGTGAATGCCCGTAAAAATTCCTCCTGGTATTAAAAGTGCACGAAAAAAGATGGCGCGCACATTTCCATAAGAGGATAGATCGCCGGCATGTCTTCTGAACGGCGCTTCCTGCAGATAGTGATCCCAGTCGGATGGAAATTTGTATACCCGAGATGCTCGATAGGAATAGCATAAATCATCGCAAAATAAAATTTTTACTTTGACTAATTTGTAAATAAATTGTTGAATTACTGACTCATTATTCTCTGACTGAGATATTTAATAACGGAAATGACACAATCGCTATGTACATCAATTTTTTCTTAATCAATATGCACTTATTACTAACATAATTTATTGATAGTTACACCTACAGATCTATATTTTATTTAAAATATTTATCAAAAATTTAATTTTTTTTTTATTGAGATCACATTTTCTACGCGCCTACATTTCTCTACATATTGGCAGTGAATAAGCGTGAAATTTCGTTGCTATCGCAGGAATATGTTTTTCATTAGTATTGTGCGAAAATGTGTTTCATTGATAATGCACGTACGCAAACTACCGCCAAAGCAAATGCAATGACAGAAATTGATTGACTCATTAATGGTGGCCGAGATATTTCGAATTGGTTCGCATTTTAATCAGAACCTGCCTGCGTTACGATTCGTTGGTGTTACGTTCCTTTTATTAGATCTTGTTTGCCGTTTATTGATTTATTGAATTTTATTCTGCCCACCGCTCGCGTCACATATGACTGGAATATAAATTTTCGGTCGTTCCATACACCTTTCCCATCTTATATAATCGAAGAAAAGAAACGAATTGTGGTATTAGTCAACAGGCTATATTTGGACACTTTTAAACATTGTTTTTAATCGATTTAATTTTGTAGTCAATTTTAAAAAGTGCGTAGCTTTTGAATTTATTTACTCTTATGGACTGGTGGACAATGATACCTTAATAGCCAAGTATACTTCCCATAGGAAAAATGATTTACATATTAGATTATCTACGTCCATTAATGCTAAAGCGACATCGAGTTCATGTTCGGTCTTCCCTTGAGAAGCGGAAGGAATTTATAAAGAGATTAAAAGGTTGCTTACGTAAGAGCGCGACCACACCTTGCTACTATCTGTCTGATGGCATACTTTCCATAACCCTTTCTCTATTCCCGATAGTATTACACCTATCGCGGCTCACAATATCGGCATAGTAATAATTAAATTAAGTCACAGTTGTTGCGTTCTTTCGTTGCTTTTTCGAAACATAAAATTTCTGTGGTTGCGTTTTTAATAAACTTTAAACTTAAAAATTTCATTTTAGTCTTATTATAAAAATATATTGTTTATATATTAAACAGTATTTCTAATTACATGTATTAAAGCATATCATAATGACGTGTGTAATTATGAACTTTAAAGATAAACGACATATTTCACGAACACGATAAAGCTTTTCACGATGAAGCAATGATTTATTTTATGAAGGCGCATAAAATTCCTTTATTTATTTTTTTTTTTTATATACCATTTATATTTTCTTTTTGCGGAATTTTGACAGGTATTCTCTACGAGATATTCTCTATAAAGCAAAATTCTATTCGTACAGGTTTCAAAATTACGCAAGCACGAGCGAATGTATGCGCAGCAAATATAACATTTCGACAGAAACTATTAATTAGCACAGAAACTGTCGATTCGCAGTTGCTTCTAAGCAGGAAATAACTAGGGCGTGACATTACGTCATGAGCGGATTGAAAGTAATCTTTGCAATTTAGTGAATAATTAACCGATGATTATGATAAATATAGCCCTTTAAGCTCTATTTTACTCGTTTTTGTCAAACGAGACCCGACACAAACAGAAGAAATATAAGCCATAAAAAATGACATTGCGCTCAGAATACAAATATTAAAAAGAAACTGTTGTATTAAAAGCGGATTATAAATTACACTGTGTTTTACGTTCTAACAATGTTCAGTATTTTTTATCAACTTTTTGCGATATGAGATCAATAAATTATTATTATCAATGATAATGATATTTCACGTATTAGATGTTTGAGTGTCATTTAATTTAATCAATTGATGATCACATGATGACATTCAATAAGAGAAAATTTCTTTTTTAATCTTTTTTCAATGATGATTTTTTTTTTTAATATTTTTGATTAGCAATATCTTATCAGTATTAGATAATGCACGATATAAGCGCTAGATTATAATGTAATTTTATATGTATGTAATTAAAAAATATATTTGTAACAGAATCATAAATAATTTTTATGATTTTTATCTCTAAAGTGTTTAAATTTTATGACGAGTTCTCTGTGAACTCGATAATGCGCGATAAGAAATTTAGATTTTCGGAGTTACTTTACAGTGGCTGCTCTGGATTTTAATAGATCATGATGTATATGTACCACGTCGCGTCATCGATTTGACAACTATATCGCGTTTCCCAAGGAGTGCTACGAGAATAACATCGCAGATACGGCAGAATGATGTATGAGACTCTTATTTTGGAAGTAACGTAAAATCGGTTTCTGAAGCATTACGAATTTCTACAAGGGCTAGATATAAATCAGATGTGCTGCATCGATCCTGAGATGATCTCTACAGATTGGCTTTATATATCTTACTTTCGAAAAGAATTTTATTTAAATTTAATGAAATTTATAATTCAATTAAATTTTTATATCTTTTTATATCTTCCCATCATATATCTACACATCTCGAAGAGTAAATATTTGATTCTGTTAAAATAAAAGGTACTTAAAATTTATCATCAATTATAATTTAATCTAGATACGTTTGCATTTTTTTTTTTTTTCAAATCAATTCTTCTAAATATTCTTCTTTTAGAGTTTAGATTCGTCATATCTTCCCTAAAGAATCCTCACTTCCTTTTCTTTCTCTGTTGCTATTTGCTAGTATCCTTAGGGAGCTCCCTACAGGCATCCTTTGTAGCTGTAAACATCGTTAACGAAGCAAGATCGTTAGGGCGACTCGCGATTGCTCGATTAACTTGTAACTACGATAATCAAATCGCGCGCTATCAAGGCGGCGATGTAACGTAATGACGACGTTAACACAATTACTGCGTCCTCCGACGGAACACCGTGCCGGCCGTGCTGGCCCGGCATGGAACGGTAGGAAGAACTGCCAGAAGTTACACTGCGAGGGCAATTGACGTAACGAAACTGTAACTAAGCTACCGGGATAATGGTAGGAAGTCCCCTTTATAGTCGCTGATAAGTTACTAAATTACCGACATGGCGTTACTTTATGGCGGTACTTACCGTGCACGCGGTGTACTTAAGAATAATGCACGCGCGAATTCCGCTGCGTTCTCTCCTTCTCTTCTTTGTTCTTCTCTTTTTCGTGAAAACTACAGGAAAGCACAATGAATTATATCGCGGCTGACTTTACGTCCGTGTAATAACATAAATAATCTAAGATGTGCACGTGCACGAGGGTAGAAGTAAAATGATCGGATGATAGTTGCTGAAATTGTTACTTTATAATGAGTGGACAGAAGAACGTGCGTTAAACACTACTTTGTAGAAGAAACCTGTCATTTTTATTAGCACACAGTGTAAAAAGAATATACAATTCTTCGTGGCATAGAGCTTAAGTCGTTTCGTTCTCTTCGCTCATTATGAAATAACAGTTACTTTAGTTTCAGTAACTTCCTCATTGCCATTTTGTACATAACTGCAACTATAATTTGATTATAATAGCAAAAAAATAAATAAATTTTTTCTAAATTGTATGTATTGTATGTATTGTGGTATGGTTATGAAACAATCGGTAATTATTAGAGTTACATAAAAATGATTAAATTTATCAGCGAATTAAAGATGGATTTATTATCATGCTGAAACGATGGGGAACTTTTGATTCATATTTTTGAACCATAAATATAAAGCTTTCTTTTTTATATCTTTAGAGGGAAACGTTTAGAGATCTTGAATTATTCTGTAATTCTAATTTGTCAAAATGATACAAATTTTGTTGATTTGTTTTTTGTACGAATTAAATATATATATGTTCATATATATATATAGTTGAATACTTGTTGAATGTTATTTGACACGTGTCTAGATATAGACAGAGATTTTCTCGATTAAATCCAAAATTTTGCTTTTTAACGATGGAAAGAGAATTGAAGCGAACAACTTTGATATCATGGACCTTGACCGCCGTCACCCTCCGTGGATGCTGGCAAAACGTGTGTTCTGCTTTCTCTCTTTCTCCCTCTTTTTGTCAGCAAAATCGAGCACATGCGTATCGTTCTGGCGCAACTCTGGCTGCTGCATTGCGACGTGCGATGCATGTTGGAGTGCAGCCGTACTCGGCTTCAATAGAACAGAGAATCCAAGAGCGACGGGGGGTCGTGTACAATATGGGGAGGGTTGCTTTATCCTTTCCCCCCTCCTCCCCCCCCAAGCTTGATCCTGTTGAAATGGATATCTCTGGACACAAACGGAGTTCTGCTTTGAACATTCGTGGTTCTCCCTGGTCGTCCCATTATGCATTCTGTTTCCACAATATCAATCACTGATTATCTGTTATCAATTTTCAGACACTGTATCAACATAATCAAAGAATTGTTCTTGATTTGTTTAATTTATTTATTATAAATTCTCTAGTAAAAGCAAGATTATATGTTTTTTTCGGGATTCGTAAATTCTATCATATTGATGATCGATATTTTAATTAATTTGTTTTTACGATATGTAATTAATACTGCTTGATATTTATTTATATATTAAAAAATTTATATTATTCATTCTATGAGCAATTGTCAGGACATTCGTTTAATTGGAAATTTAAATAATGATGTAATTCCATTTACTATAATAAGATTTTTTATTTCAAGATTAGCTTTATGTGGATTTCCTTTTATATCAGGTTCTTATTCAAAAGATTTGATTATGGAGATTATTTTTAGTAGATTTATATATTTTCAAAACAGATATTTTTCAAAATAGTGATTTTTTTTTTATAGCTTACATATTTTATCGTTAATATTTATTCACCGCTAATATATTTTTAATATTTTTTTCTTTTCATTGTATTATTTTAATCATATTCTTGCAATTCTCTCGAAAGCAAAATTAATAAATTAAAGTTGGAAGTTCTTTCCTTTCTCGTCGTTTTTTCCTCTTTCCATTTTTCGCATTTTTTTTTACTCTCCTCTATTCTTCCTAGTTGCCTCGCAAACATCCTTCACATAGTGTGCGTGCACCTGTGCTCAGGAATATGCACCACGAGGAGTGAATACGATAATACCCTTGGCCAGGACTTTTTCCCCCGGAGCGTGATGTTCTCTTTAAATATTCCGCCCACGCGACGTAATCCATGCGATGATGGTGACGGTCGATATGCATTCACGACATGGAAATTATTCGACAGTCGACTAACGTTTATGAAAAAGTAATCCGTTCTTGCCCCTAATAACCCATTTCAATGTAATAACGCACAATATGTGTTTGTTCATTTTCTATCCGCGTAGTCTTTTCGTATTGGAATATTGCCGATGTGTTTGCTCGACAAGAAACAAGCTCTTAATTTATTTTCAAATTAATTACTACAAGCGAAATCATAAAATTGTTCTAAATGGAATAACCTAAATGAAAATCTAAATGGATTAAGAACTAATGACAGCCAAATTTATTAATTTGTTAGCTGTTAAAGACAAAGACCATATGGAATTAGGATATTATCCTTGTCATTTATAACATTTGCTCTTTGTAATATACGTAGTATGAAAAGAGAGGTTTTTCCCATTATATGTATCCTTCACAGATTGGGTCATGTGACTCGAGAATAATAGCTGCGCTCGTTTCAATTACGGTACGGTTTAATGAGCGAAATGAAGAGTAATAAAGGAAAATTGTTGCAAGAGTCACTAGAGTACAGAATGAATTATTTAGGGTATGATTATTTAGTTAGTTGCCATTTTTTATTTACGAAATTATATACTTACTTGTTGTACCAATTTTCTCTAGACAAAAGGTATTTAAGTTAACTTTGAACAACATCCTTCATTATTAGCTTAAAGGCTCGGTTATTAGTATAATTTTGGGTATAAACTTTTGCCGTATATAACTTTGTCATCGCGTAAATTCATCCGCGTGGCGGATAAATGAACAGCACACGTCATAGAAATATATAATAACACAAGTACATTGTTCAGAAGTGTCGAGCGAGCGTTTACCAACAAATTAAGCTTCATCTGCCTTTAGTGAAAAATTATGCTCGCACTTTCGCGCAAATTTCCGCGCGACGAACTTTACGGTCGGTAGGATTGAAATGTGCGACCGATGCTGCGAGATGCATCCCGCGGGATATATCCCACGTAGAAATGCCGCGTCGTCACGCTAGTTTTACCGTTCTCCACGTTCTCACATACAAATAGGAACGCGATTCGCGCGCGGAATGCGAAGCCGCGATTACGTACACGCACGCGCGCGTGTTAATTCGCGGCCGATCGTTCCGTCACGAACGGATCTAGCTGCGTGCTTTAACAACCTCCGTTTCGCTGTTTTCCCGTTGATAATATTTGCGACAATGCAGCTCGGCGCAAAATGCAATTATCAACGGCGCCGTCGCCCTTTTTGTCCGGCGCGGAAGTGCGTGAACGCACGCGTGATCGCGTTTTTTTTTTTATAAATCACCGGTCATGCAGAGAGAGAGAGAGAGAGAGAGAAATAAAAATAGTCGGTAGAATAATAACGATAGCAACGATAAAAAATGCGCGCGAAAGATAGTTTCGGTCTAATACTAATGGTAACGGGGCTTTATTTATCGTGTCACTCCCGAGCTTTATCGGGCGACATCTCGCGCGTGCCACACGTCACACACGCTGTGATATCTCGTTCTCATAAATTTTTTGTACCGCCACCGACTGTTCCGATACCGGCCGCGATTTTATCGCGAGGCATTAATCCGGGGATTACTTAATTGCTTGTGTTACATCATGGTCGATTTTTACTGTCACTATATCTGAAAACTCTGCAATTGATTGACACGTTTGTGATTTTTGCGATGGCACTTGCACACTTTTTTGTAACTTTTATGTTACGGTGAAATACAGGAGATAAAATCACAAAATTAAATTAAATATTTCCGTAATAATAGCGTACATTCCTAAATCTCTTTTACATCAAGCGTTACATCTAAATTTGCTCGCGCAAGATCAAAGTTCCAACTCACGTTTGCCCTAATTACGCACACCATCTCCGGTAAAAATTATCTCCAACGGAATACATCCAGCAATTTCGATTTGCATTTTTCTTAATTATACGCGTTATCTCTGGCAATATAGCCCAAAAATTTACATATTAAGATATCCTATTAGCTTTGAAATATTTTTTCTGATTTTTATCCCAGCAACGTGATTCGACGTGATGCATTATGACACGACTCTGAACAAAAAGGGAAGAACGCTGTAAGAAGGGTGTTATCAAGTCGATACAGGGGTGCGAGGAATTGGGGTGGACATAATTTCGGGGAAGTTGATGAGTTAATGAGTTATAAATGTTGCGAAGGGAGTATGTCTATACAATCCCCGTAACGGTTGCGAGGTAACAGGAGTGCGTGAAAATGTTTCCGGCATGGGGAAAATGACTCGTCATGACTGCTCTCGGAGCAGCTTATTTATTTTATCTCCGAGTGACAGGGATAAATGCGAGGCGCGAAATTTTATTCTTTTTCCATCTTCTTCTCGCATTTCTCGGTGGCACATTTTGCGGTGAGACGAATTGACGATATCGTCAAGAGGTTTTTGCTCGATAGAGAGGGGAGAGGGGATTGTCTACGGCAAACGCACGTTTCGCGAAGGAATAAAATACCGTGACGACGGAAAATGTATATTTTATCAAAACAGATCGGCCGCGACGATAAACAGATGATGCGTTTCATACTTTTCTCGCAAATGTCGATGGCTAATATTGAAGTTGAAGAAACGGATAAAAATGTAAGATGTATAGATTACATAATACTCATAACAGTGTGTAATATCGGTATTGAATCCCGGTATTTCGTATATACTATCGTACGATGACCAACGACAGTCCGGCGATGAATCCCGAGCAGATATGTAAAATTTATGATCCGTCTTTTATGCGTTTGCCCATGCTCCGCCTGATATATTTCTGTTCTGCTGAATTCGTGCATATCGTCGGTCTTTCAATTTTCATACAGTCGTAAATAAGACCCACGCATGCAACCCGATGCATATAAAGATAGCCGCGTTCGTGACATTTACTTTTTTATGCACTTCAGAAAGCAATAAAACCGGCGGTTATTAGATACTGAACGGACAGACATTTCGATGGAAGTACTCGGAAATGATATTTGTTGTGTATCTCAGAAATTGCAATTGAAATTGAATTGAAATGCAGTTTCCAAGTATTTCTAATGATCAGAGTGAGAAAGAATAATGGAAAAGTTAAGTTTCAGATCGGAAAATCGCCCGAAAATGCAACGTCAGAAATATATTTTCGCGCCCTTTATTGCAAAATTTTGAAGTTATCGATTGTTTTTTTTTTTTTTTTTTCTTTTTTTTGTCATGTCGCGTGCAATCATGAACTCTTTTCGCGGGAGAAAAAGAGAGAGAGAGAGATAGAAAGGGGACACGAGGGATTTTCTTACGCGTCAACTTGGTCGTGGAAAGTACGGAAATCCTGACGTCTGCCAAGCGAGAAAACCCGATAGCTCGGAAAGTGGAAAAGCCCCGGTTTTTCACTTCCGAATAATGTTTTCCATTCTGAGCCATGTCGCACTTCGCACCGACCTTTAGGGGAAGAGTATAGCCGCTATAACACGGAGAAAGAATATTGTTATCAAATGATATTGGTCGATAGAGGTTTTTAATCTCAGCCATTACCAACGCTATCATGTCGATTTATTATTAAGTTTTCAATATAAAATGATTTTAATGCTTTTACAAAATTGAATTGGATGCCGATCTCCTCTCGTGACATGAAAAAAAAATGAAAAAAAATTACATAGTGTGAGATAAAAAAAATGCTGATATTTGTATTTAGTTAAATTATTATCTATAAATGATATATCTCAAATTATAAATTTCTATTAAAATATAATATTCGATGAAGGAACAAGAATTATTACGAAGAAAAATCCTCGTTTCTGTCGCCAGTTTGATTAAAGAAATTATTTTTTACTTTTTCATAAGAAACATTGTTAATATAGCAAATTTGTTTGATTATTGCAGCTTAATGATCATCAATAGAAGACTCTCAATTTTCATGCATCAAAATAATTTTTTCTCTCATCAAATACTACTGTGGATATTTTTTCTAATAGCACGAGATTATATCTTATCCTTTTTCATATCAGTGTCACCATAATATCCCGTCGTCCATTTTCAAAGAGAAATCAGGGCGCGCTATATCGTATACGCTAGAGTGGAGCTGGACGATAACGCGCGGATAACTAGTAACAACAAGAGAGGACGAGAGAGAAAGGGAGAATAAAGGGTCGAGAGAGAGAAAGGGACACAGGGGGTGGAATTACGACTGCATAGTAAACATAGGCACGGTATGAATAGACGGAAAGCACGACCTACCTTAGCATTGTTGAACGTCGAAGCACGCGAAAGACAAGAAAGAGAGGACGGAAGCAATATTCCGAGACCTCTTCTTAGCTCGGAATACATGAATATTCGTCGTTCGTGTATGTTAATATACGAGAAAAAAAGTAAGAGAGCTTTGTGATAAAGAGCGAATTGAGAGAGTGGATTATGAGTGAAATGTATATTTGAGTAATGAGTTTACATTATACAAAAGCAGGCCAGCGAATAATATCGTAGTAACGAGCGAATTATATGTATTTAAATTAATAATTTTATATTCTAATATGTTCTTTAATCAATTATATTAAACATATATCTCTATATCGATAGAAATGCATTTTATGTTTTTTCATCAATTCATGTATTTGTATGTATGCTTTATTTAAAAAAATTGTTTAATATGTATAAAATATTGGTAAATACGCAAAAAGATAATTAAAAATAATTCATGAATACATTATGTAATTTTTATTGGTTTTTTCATTTTAAATAAAAAATATAAAATAAAAATGAAATTTTGTAGATCGTTAGGATTGAGTTTTCCATTAAAACTTGTAATTATTAATTTTTTAAAAATTTCTGAATAATGTGTTGTTAGAAAAAATATCCAATATCTTTAATTTTTAAAAGATTATAGTGATTTGCTATTTTCCGATAACGCGAAATTAATGAAAAGATTCGAAAAGAACTATGATTAAAAACTCATGAAATATTCAATGAAACTCATGAGATTATAATATTCAATATTTATAAATGATAAACTGTATATTTTATAATTATTGTAATCAATCGTATAATAAGATGTCAATCTTTTAATTATTATATTTACAATTGCAGTGTTTTCTTTCTCGATCTTACCTCTCGTTATAACAAATTTCGCTTTTGCAAGAGTCGCGCGATGGGGGATTTGCATTCGTGCAGAAACTTGTGTGGATTACGATTTATTTACGTAGTTTGGCAAATTTACCAATTAATTAATCAACAGATTAATCAAACCAGGTACCGAGTACGAGCGAGTACGCATTTAGGGTCGAAAATCGCGATCGAATTATCGGCGATAATGAAGGCTGGTAATCACTTTTTAATAGGCGAGTTACTACAATAAAGATTGCGCCGAAACAATCGAGCGAGTTGCCATCGCGGGCCGATAAGTCTGCCTGCCAACTCGTTAAACACGAACATTCGGAAGCTCCCGGCGCATAAACTCGGATTAGTTTCGGTCCGCGTAGCGTAGAGTAACTGGCGTAGTTTGATGCGATGAAGTCCCGATAATGTAGTGATTTTCCCAACAACGTATTGGATTCGCACCGCGCATCTCGCTAACGCCCATCTGCTCGCACAAATATCTCTCAAGTCGCACTAATATGCTGTTGAAGAGGAAAAGGCATTTTAATCTTTTTTTTTTAATTTGATAAAGCCGATTTTTTTCATATCTGTTTTCTTTCTCCGAACGTTTTGCAAAATATTATATTTTGTAACACACACGTGTTCAAGGGAGGAACTAAATCTTTGCAAACTCACAATGTGATTATTTTTTTTTTTTAAATTGGATAATGTTACATTTAATACCAAGATGACGAAAGAGTTGAAATACATAATAAAATTGTCGCGAAATTCGGCGACATCTCGATAAAAGTTTATCTTATATAATCGTAATGCCTTCGTAAAGTTCGTTTTTAATGCTTGCGCATACGGCGTTTTTAATTCACCATGTTCTTCGGGAACTTCTTCTTTATTCTGTCATGCACTCTCGTAACTTTTGAGAAATATACGACACTGCCGGCATTATTACATTTTTCCAGGTTATCTTGCGATAAATTTTACAGTTTACGATGTTAATGGTACCGTGTGATATTAGGAGCTTCAAGGTGAGGTCAAGCGGAGAAATCTCGTGAAAGATTCACATATTTATACATATTACACTAAAATTATTTTTCTTTATTCACGAGAGAAACATCCTACATTAAGTTTTAATATCTATAATAAATCTGTATTTTCTCTGTATTTTTTTCTGCCATTTTAACATATCTCATTTATCTTTTATATCACAAACAATATTTCCTTTTTCGCACTGATCAGAATTGAGAATAATTGATCAAAGAATGAAATATAGTTACATTAATAAATTAATAAAATATAATATATTCAATTAATAAGTCAGAGTATCGAGATAAATCGCAATAATAAATACAAATTTTATAACAAAAGTAATTAAACACTTAACAGTATATAAATTAAATTATTAAATTAAATCATTCATATTGCTAATATTTTACCTTTATAAAATTTTATATTTAGATTAAAAATTAATAGCGTCAAACGTTAATGTGAATTGTTTATAATCGCTATATATAATAATTAATAAATGAGATCTGTTGTTTTAAAGCTCTTTTAAATTTTCTGAGACGAAAAAAAAAAAAAAAAACCTTTTTATCGCGCAGATATTACCATCTTCGTCCTAGAGGACGTCACGAGGGTCTGCGAGGGTGATGCTCCTAGTGAGCGGAAGTGAGCAGCCCCAGGCGGCCTTTTCTCCCTTGGTGCCCGTCGAGGGAGGAGAAGGACTGCAGCAGGGTTGGTACTCGGCCCGCGGGCTGCAGCTGCAGTTGAAACTGAGGAAACGGCCAGCAAGGAGGAGTGCCTCGTGGTGCACGGCGGTGCTCCTCTAACGGCAGCTAGGAGGGAGTTATGGTGTCTCGCGCATGCAATGACTGTGGCCGCCGCAGCCGTGGCACTGTGGCATCGTGCCCACCTCTACAAGGCGCTCGCCTGCATCGTCCTCGCCCTGATCGCCGTCCAGTATCTGCTTAGCGGCGGTGTCCTCGATCGTCGCTCCATCGAGACCATCTTCACGATCAACGCGACCAGGTGAGTGCCATCTGTCCGATTTCCAGCGGCAGCTTTGCTCCAGCACCTTGCACCCTCTTTCGCGTGAATTAAAGTTGACAAGCCGGTTCTTATCACTCGGGCACTTATCGCTCAATAAATTACGTAAATCGCATCACGTATTGTACCCTCGAGCATCTCGAGTAGGCGTAACGAATTTTTCTCTCTTCTCTTTTTTTGGAGGAGAGTAGGTCGAACTTTTATCGAAATTTTACACGAATTTTACTTTGAGTTGTCAAATGTTAAATAAATGAATTGAATTTTTGAGCTTTCAGAGATGAATTTTACAATAACAGTTTAGTTTATTATATTAATGCTCGTGGATTTGAAAGTGTCACGACAAACAATTTTTCCACATGCGCAAATTATTTTCGATATTAACGTATTAATTCGAAATTGGCAAGTTAAGCCATTTGCAACACATTTGGCGAATATATTGAGTTTCCGATTTGATATATCTCTCGCAATAAATCCACGCTCTACATCTTCGGTGAAGTGTTAAGTACCTACCTGGTTCTGGCCTTTATGCGGACCTCGCAAAGCGTGCGTTGCGGAAGTTACTAGGCATGCATGCATCCTGAGACTCGCGGAACTCGTGCGGATTTCGCAGCTTAAATTCCGCGCGTGCATTATCACGACAACAGGGGAGATGCACGCGTCCTCGTAATTCCGCTCTAATCGCGGATGCTGTATTGCCTGCGTATAATAATCGACCGACTCGTCGTTATTTGTCATCGACCGTCTCGCTCGTGCGAGTTCACCACGTTGGCGCGTATTGTCGCGAATTATTAATAGCGAATCGCGAATTTATGAATGAACGACAGACTGCCGCTTTCCCTGTACACTATTGACGTGAACTTTCCTTGGACGAAATTTCGCGAGAAATCTCACAAAAGAGATCCTCTCCTTCAACTACGATAATCGAGCTAAAGATTTGCAGTCGACAATATTGTTGCACCAGCCAGCGGATTTTAGACGGATTATTTCCGAATAATTGCACGGAAAACTGTCGGCTCAATTTATCTTCCAGCAAATCTTCTTCATGTTTATGACTTGCAGTATTTATTAATGTGAAGCGAAGTTAAAAGCTATTTATATAAAACATTAACGATAAATTAAACGGCAGTAAATAAAGTGCTATCAAAATGGATATACGCGACATATATTTATCGAGATAGAATGATGTAATAAAATAGAATTTGTAAGGAAGCAATATGTATGATTAATTTAATGCAATTTAATGCATCCACTTAATACCAATTAAATTTGTTGATTCATAATCCTTCCATTATTGGCTGAAATAATTGTTACAATTTATCGATGAAATTTAGGTGAGTTATAAAAGATTAATAGCTTTAATATCTAGTTATGGTCATTAATTTTATATAGTGTAACGTCATCATATATTTTTATTGTCGTACATAAATCTTTGTTGTGCAATGTTTCCTCTACAATTTTTTTGTACAGTTATTTCCTCGATATATAAAATTTTCACAAAAAAGCAAATGATTTATGGTTTATAAATAACATAAAATTTAAATTTAAAAATCTATCTTCTCCTAAAAGAAATTTTGCATGTTGCATTTTTTATTTTTTTAATCAATGTTTGAATAATTAACACTTTTTATTGAATTTATTGAAAAATAACATGTGAAAATTGAAGAGTAAAAGAAATGTGAATTGGACACAAAAAATTACTGCATCAGTATTTTTTTTAATATATCATAAAATATAAACTAATAGTAAATAACTCGAAAATATTTTATTATACAAAAATAAATTTAAAAATATTAAAAAATAGAAATAGAAATTTTATAAGCAAAACATTTCGAAAAGAGAAATATGTGAATAATCAGAGAGACCACTGAAGCAAAAAGCTATTATAAAAAAAAAATAATAATAATAACGCAAAACATATTACAATAAAGAAAAATTTATTATTATTAATTTATCATTATTATTATTAAAAATTTAAAGCAAAAAACGTTATGTATTAAAATTTAATTTGTACGATTATCATGACGGTATTTTAATTGAATTTTTGTTTGTTAATAAGACTAGTTAGTCGGTTAATCCTGCCACTTGTATGTCGCCGACATTTGTGTGTGCATTTGGCGAGACTGTGTCTCTTGGTAACCGTATAAAATGTACGCTTCCAAAGCGGCCAGATGAAAGAGTGGATCGAATCACTCGATTACAATGTTCAATCGATTCCATTTACCCGCAATGAAATTTAATCCACCAACGTGATAATCGCCATCCTTCGAAATTGTTTAGCCGATCAATGATTGAGAGATGATGAAGCGTACATTGTAATTCAATTTTGCAAAATTTTTTTCTTTTTTTTGTACGTACACATAATGCATCGCTTATAATAACAATAATAATAATAATTATTATTATTATTACAAAACTGGTTTTGATATAATATTCAGTGTTATGATGGATCTTTTGAATGTGCGTGCAATCAATTGTATTAAGTAACGTTGATACGAGATACGTAACGAACCGCGTAATCACATTCGACTCGCTGCAAAATTATCCGTGTAGCTCTCTCCTCTCTCCCTTGAAACCATATTAATAATTCACAACCATCTACGATCATCTCAATCGCTAGTCGTTCCGATTTTGATGCAGTTACTATAACATGTAAACTCGGCAGGTTGCAATTTATCAAAAAAATGTATTCTCTCGAGAAATCGTATATCATGAAATTTGACCGAAATTACGAATTTTATTTTGGGGAAATTATTGAATTTATAAGTTAAAAATATTAAACATTATTATTTTATCGAAAAATACCTCTTTATAACGAAATATCACATTATTATTTTATCGAAAAATATCTCTCTATAGCGAAATTAACTTATAGTTATTAAATTTTTAACTCTGTATTTATATTCGTTTGTATTTATTGTATCCATTTTTTTTAAGAGAAATTCAATTTATTATGCTTTGCACTGAGAGATAACATATGCTATACAAATCTTTATATAATTTTGTACATCACATATGTGACTATAACATCGTATAGTTTAGAATTGATTCTTATCCTTTAGGGCTTATGACAGACACAGAAAATCTCATTATCTGTTATGTGATGTTGCAAAGCGCTTAACGAGAATATCGATACACGCGGTACGATGTACAGAATCCTTGTAATAGGATATAATCAATCGCTCGCATCGCTATAGATATATTGAGCGAATATGTGCAGACATAATGTTAAAATCGAGCGAGTTTGCAAATAAATTTTTGCAAACTCTTAGATTAAAAAAAAAATAAAATCTCAAAATTTCTCAAACGGCTAACATATAATTTTAATATTTTGATAATAAAGTTTATTTTGTAAAAATCGCTTGTCGCTCTAACTCTATTTTCAATAATGATATTAACAATTTTATAATTACAAAAAGAAGAGAACAGAAGTGTTTGTCTAAAAGTTTAAAATTTAAAATTTTGTTATTAAAATTAAAATTTTCGTATGTCTCACGGCTACACGTGGCGTTTAAATATTTTTTTCGTATTTTCCCAGCGATAAAAAAATGTTATTACACACGAAGAATGTCGAGGAATTTCGAGTGCGATGTTTCTCATAATGCAAAAATTTTTTTCCTTTTCACTGTCGTTTCTAATCTCTGCAATTAGGTGCTTTTGGCTCGTGCTGCAGGGAGCGTAATGAAAGACACGTCTCGCTTTCGTGTTGCAACGGCCGTTATGTTATTATTACAAAGCGGCACGCCAGCAAACATGCAGCGAGAAAACGCGGGACCAGAGGTTGCTTTTGCTCAGGTTCCGCCGACGTAACGCGACCTTTTAGCAGATCAAGCCCGGATCTCAAAAGGAAAACGCGCTCCTTACTCTCGTACAATGCTGACGACAATGTGTACCAAGCGTAGGTGGTTCGTTTAACATTATTATCTGGAAGCTTCCTTCTTACATATAAAAAACTCTTAAATTTTGCGCAAAAAGGAATGTGTGCTGAGAAAGAACGCGTTACAAAAAAATACGTATATTACTGTATAAATTGTTCGAATTCGTGTCCGAACTTTTACAGCTTACAATTATTATGACAATGTTTTGTCTCTTTACATTTATGTTGTTTGCTTAACTAGCTCTTATTTTCTTTGTGTTTGAATTTATAAATTATAATTGTTTCCATGCACAACATTTCCAAGCTATCTGAAAATCGATCGATCTTAACCAAAAATATAACGCGTAATCTATTTACGAAATTATCAAACTCTCGACCCGATATTGTTTTTATTAAAAAATAATAAATAATAAATAATAAATAAAAATAATAATAAATAAAAAATGATAAATAACTCGTGACACGTACAGGGAAAATCTAGATCAATCAAAAAACTCGTCACAGCTCGTGCTCAATTCTTGCTAACGCGCGATAAGAACCAGACTTGCGATCCGTTATCAGTCTCTCGAACTGACAGCTGTAAGATGGGTAATTGCAATTTTTAAATACATTTTTAATACATTACATAAAATAAATACAGAAATGGTGACGGATGATTTTAAACGCTATCCGCACATTATTGTTGAAAATTGCATTTAATTAGCGCGAACAGGCGACGATATTTCTAACAATATTATGATTGTTCCGTACACAAGAGCCGGGGCCATTAGTTTAAAATTTCGTCGTCGTCCTAGCCGCAATCATTTGTCACTCTCTGTTGTTGGTCGCAATTCGCTGCAACCAGATTGCATTTATCCGACGGCGCAATTTGTATGCATTATACAACTCTCTACAAAACGATAAGTAATAATAATGACGCATGACATTTTCGCCGGTTATCTCATTGGTCGCATTTCGCGAATTTTACGCGTATCGATAATGCCCACGGTAATTAAAGTGTCATCAAAAGAGAGGGATTGAAAATTTCATGCTGTTGACCGAAACTGTCGTGCAATTGTCGTGGCACTTGTAATTATCGAATAATAATATAATTTGCGAGTAATAATATAATTTGCAAATTATTTTACGACATATTATTTTCAATAAACGCATAATTATATCTCAATTAATATTTATCGTAAAATTTTTCGCCTTTTAACGCTGTTTGTAACGAAACAAAAAGAAAAAAAAAAAAAGGAAATCCCATTTCAAAAAATTACCGGCGAAAATCCCTTATTACTTGAATATAATTAAGAAGAAAATTGAAATAGAGTTTTTCGCACATGATGGCTAGAGTAGTGAGTAGGAATAAGCGTATCTTTTGGAAGTCAGAATTGGAATATCGAGCGTGATTGACTCGTTCGTTTTGCGACGCGATGCGTCGATAATCCCGATATATCGCGTAGCCGCGAGGATAAATTGTACATTAGATGCGATCGCGAGCACATGCGATCGAACGCGGGACATTGTCGCGATCGTTGCTACAAATCAAGTTGCTATAGACATTGTTCCGGTGCCATGTCGCATTAGCGAGCAGCATCATTACGCCGTGATGCCACCGCCCGATGCGATCTGCCTTATCGGATCGCATTAATGGCGCACGGTGAAACGTTTTATCAGAGGTTCTCACATTTAGACAGAAGGACTTACATTCAGTGAAATAACAATTTTTATATAGCTTTTGATTCTACGTTGAAGATCTGCGTATATTAAAAATTTATGTATTAAGAAGAAATTAAGAAGAAAATTTATATTTCTTTTATAATCGAAAAAAACAGATCGCTATTATTTTTTTTTTTTTTTTTTGTTACGAAGGAAATCAGTGATTTGGAAAACATAATAATTGTAAAACGAATAGCGATTATTAAATAAAAACATTTAGATTCGCTTTTATATCTTTGTATTTGATATATCTGTTTTAAAAGTTGTTTTAAAAGCTGTTTAAAAAGTTGTTTTTTTTTTTTTTTTTTTTTTATAAAATTTATTAGCTAGATAACATCTTCGTAACATTTTAATATCTCAGCAGTTAAATATTTATTAAAACATGGAATTGAAAAATATAAACAGATCTTTTTTTATCCACTTGTTTCTGTGGATAGAGCTTTTTCTAATTACAGTAATTTTTTTGAAACGTTCTATTTTAATACAAGTGTACTTTGCTAATTTGAGAACCGTCGCTTCAAACAATAATTTAACAATGTGAATGCACGTCTCGTCCTTTCAGTAAACTAGAGCAATAGAATATTATTAGGAAAATTATCAGTTTACGTGTTGCTGAAAATGTTTACGTGTTCGCGCATAGGTTGATTATGTTGTGTGAATTATAAAAAGCTTTTGACAGCCATCCATCTCAATATTTTCTGATTTCATTTTGAAACCGTTCAATTTTGCCACAAAATGGAGTTTCGGTGTCCATAATAGAAATGATTATTCTAGACACTAGTACATCCTTATGTCACTGTTCCATCGGACGAATGCTCCGGGGATACCGGAAGTCAAGAATATTCTCTGGTAAATTCCTCACCGAGTTATGCGAGCGTGCAGTCTTGTCACGCCGTCGGATTTAGCTGTCTTGATCGTCTATGTTATATCGCCATCGGAGAATATCAGACATCGGATCAGACATGCCCCACTACGTGACTTTCCTTCGAGACGTGAAATTTCCAAATTCTGTCACGTGCGAATTTAAATTAAAACACAAATACGTTAACATTTATATCAGTAGACTGTCGCTATTTCTTTTGCCGACAAAGTTTTAATGACAAGTCTTAATGTAGAGATGGTATTATATTTAACTTTTTTTTTTTTCAAATTAATAAAAAATGGAACGATTTTTATAAATATTACATCTTAAAGTTGTAGATAACAGATACAGAAAGAGAGAAATTTTTTACTTAATTGTGCAATATGTAAAAAATTAATTCAGTTATAAGAGACAATTATAACTAAGAGATGGAGGGAATGACTCATTCGCAGAAAATCTAATTTATTTCCCTGAAATAAAAATGTTTTCTTTGTCCGTCTCTTTTTTTCTTAATATTACATCCAACATTCTATCATGTTCTATCAACTCTATTACGCCGTAAATTACTCACTTGATCTGCTGACGTTGACCCATTGCCATCGAAAACCAACAGGATTAATGAATTATTTTTCCTTTCTCCCTCTCTTCAAACAATATTCGTTTTCTGTTCAAACCAAAGACATACCTAGAACTGTTTTACCTAAAAGAAAAAAAAAATTGACACGTTAGACTGGTACATTAAATAAATAAAAATATTTTTGATATTTCTTTGATCTCTTTTGTTCTGTTTGAAATTAAAAGACGAGGCTGTGACAAGTAAAAAAATTGTGGCAGGTACTTAAAACTTGATTCAATACGTTCAGAAACGCGCTTTATTTTTCCATTCGATATTATCCCTGGCGGCCTTCTGAAATTCCACTTTGCGGCAAAACTCTGAGATCCTGTCAAACTTTTAACGGACGTTTCCGTGCACGACATCGCCGATCAATGTCGAGTTTCCTCGCGCTTTGACGACCTGCGGCGTCTCCGAGGACCCTCGAGTCCATCATTTCTTCCTTCCTTCCTCCCCTTCTCGTTGCTTCTTCCGGAAAATGTAAGCCAGCATATCGTTCCGACGTTAAAGATGCATCATCAGAACTTTTTCTCACTTTCCACTTCGAGATATCTGCCTAAATTTAAAAAGATCGAAATTATCGGAATATAAAAGTGACGTGGCAAACTTCTCTCGATACGGGAGATAGATTTTATCGAAGACAGGATCCCGTCGTTATCGGATATCTTGTCAACCGTAAACGTCCCTCTTGACGATTTATTTCCGAGAAAAGTTCGATGAGAAATCACCGTCTGTCGTAATAATCTTCTTAACTTTGTCATTAAATGTTTTATAAGCGATTATTTCTTTGATAGGAACTGATAATTTTTATCGAAATAAAAATTCAGTTAAGATTAAAATCAAATAGTTAATAATAAAATCTTGTCGTTGGATCTTGTAGTTTAAATCGAAATTGAACAAATAAATTTAATTTCCTGTGTTCAGTTAGACTTTAATTATGATTATACTATCTCTCGATCTACTATCTGTGCGACATATTACTATCAAAAATCTTTATTTTTAATAGCCATCCGTGCCTTCCGATTATTTTTTTGGCTGAAAGTACTTGATACCTGAAAATACCTGTCATTCCCTTATAACCAGTTGTGTCAATCGTGCCTCCTTTTTAAAAATCCCCGTCACGTACGCCGAGAAATATATATCTTTACGTATCGGTGAGCTTCGCCGAGCTTTCCGCGCCATTTTCCGCGTGCCCTATTGCGAAGATATCTTCCGTTCTGTAGTAAAAGTAAAGATTTACGTGGATTCCGCCGATTCGGCTGCTGCATAGCTGGCAAGTATTTCTGTGCCAGGTGGTGCACAGGCCGATCTCCGTATCGACGGCCCGGATGAGTCGTGTCAGATTTATCTCGTCCCGAACGTGGCGGGAATTCCGCCGAATTCCCGCGGATCGGAACTTTCTTATGACCGCACGCGCATAAGGATATGCTTTTGCGACGTGTTCTATCCTCTTCAGCTTCGTCTCGATTATGATGTTCATGTCAAATCTGACAAGACATTTAATTTAAGTTTTTAATTTAAAGTTTTTTTCTCGAATTTTCGAATAAACACTTTTGTATAGATTAAAAAATATTTTTATCAATACTTTTATTCTGTTACAGCTTTTAACTTTTATATTTAATATATGTTTTCACATTTCACATTTTTTTATGTTATATACAATATTTTAACTTATCTCACAAGAGTTTGATAGATTCTATTTTAAGTGCTCTTAGTCTTTTGCCAGTTGCCAATATATTATTCTAGATATTGTATTTTATTTCAGTATCAGTATTTATCAAGACACCTAATTGCGGAACTTTTAAATTTATGAATTTTCTTAAATCTCTTTATCCTTTGCAAACTGCTTATGTACAATCTCTTTGTAGCACAATCATTCAATTCAAGGGTAGATTAATTTCGGATTATTTTGAACATGTGTGTTTGGAACCCTGTAACATGTAGTTTAAACCATTCGTTCGTGTAATCATACGGATCGTTTGTCGTCGACGCGAGTTTCATCATCATGAAACGTCGTCGAGAGTTCTCTTAAGTCTCGCAATCAACTGAATCGTTAGTCGCTCTCTTATCCGGTTCTCTAGATGCGCGCCTCTAGAGCAGCTCGTCTGATCCAAGCGGATGTGCAAGGCGGTACGAAGTGAATTTAATTAAATTCAAGACGATGCTCGATACCGCTGGCGTTCTCCACCTTCCGCCGAGCATCGGGACTATTTCGCAGCTGGGATGGATAGGGGCATATTTGCGTTATAGAATCGTTATGGACTCACTCGATCGATTTGAAATTTGTAACATAATCATTATGTAAGATTAAGAGAAGGATCGACTGTCAGTTAATTTATATATTTTATACATATATATATATATATATATATATATATATATATATATAAAGATTTTACAATTGTTATTTACAAAAACAACATTTTTATTTTAATCATCATAAACATTTAATCCTTTTTTGTAAATATAATTCTAATATTGTAAATAGTACTTTATGATACAACTTATTGTTTTTATAAACATATATTGTTTCTTTTTTTTATACAATTTTTATTTTAACCTTTAATTAATATTCTCTTTGATCATTTGCTAACTCTGACGCAATCTGCTCTGTTTCGCGCGAAGTTCTATTAGATTCTAAATTTTCTTGTCACGCGAGGTCGCCGCAGAGTTTTCGCCAAGATTTCATCTTGGTTGGAAAAATCTTTCGTAAACAGGCTCGTTGTCGTCGGCGTAACGTCGAGAGAACGTGGTATGTAAATAGAATCCACCTGCACACACCTGCCACAATTTTCGCATCGGCCCATCTCGCGAGATGCTTCTCGTGAAAAGTGATCTACATAGCAGCCCGTAACTTCGTTGGTTTCCATGTAATCGTTCCGCAAGGGGGACGTAGAGGACTAAACTTTGTTCGCTCCAAACCGAAGTTACGCCACGGCGAAAATAATGAAAATAATAGTGATGCGAAGTAAACGAGGCGAGAACAAAAATCATCGTGATGGTTCAGAATGCTATTATTATAGTTAAATAAATATAGTCAAAAAAAAATAACATAAATACAGTTAGAAAAGTAGGATCGAATTTACACGGATATCCATTTGAGTTTGACTGATTATTTTTCCATTTATATGATAATTTATATGCACTCCCTTATAATCTTCTTCGTTTTTTTTTTCTTTTTCTTATTTCTTTTCCTGAAATTGGAATCAACCATATAAGAGCAAAATAAAGGTTGACAAGTTGTTTTTTTTTATTTTTATAATTTATATTTTTTATTTTATGTTATTCTCTATTCTTACTTTTATTGTGTTCTATTTCTTTATTATTCCGACACGTATGGTCTACACGATATACACTTCTACACTCTACTAATTTTTATTATATTACATAAAAGTAAATGCAACTTGGCTCTTTTTAAAATTGCTTTTTTTCTTTTATAATTCTTTAGATAAATTCTACATTGGAAATTTCTATAGAAAATTTCAGATGCATTTAGATAATTTACCGCGAAAAGAACATTTTTTGCGAAAGTGCAATTTCTTTCTTCCGATGACTACAACGGAACGGTTTCAAGCTTTAATGTATTAAAACCATAGTGTTACGAGCTTGATTCCCTATTTAGTTTATCGCGAACCTTTGTCAAGCACACCGGGAATCCGGTGTGCTACGTGTTACCTCGTTGCACGTAGTTGCGATTTTGCACATAGCAACCTATCCACTCCATGTGTTCTAAAGAGGAAGAGAAGGACGTTAGATTGCGGATTGCAGTCGCAGCGGTGACCGGCGGCAGTCCCGGAAATTGCAACTGCAAGCGGACTCGGGCTCGTAAACTCGGGAAATTCGCTGACGCTTTCGTTGCGAGAGGAGAGAACACGGAACGAAGCGCATCAGGAGGTAAATGCGAGAAGACGTGGTCCTGCGTAGATCAAGTTCGTCGTAATTTCTTGCGTCGTCCTTCGGTCCGTCGTAAACCTTAAGTGAATTAGAATGCAAAAGTGGTAATATGTCTCGGAAACTCATCGCGTTTCACGCCGAAGTACGAGTCCGTTCGATTTTCAATTTTAAGCCTCGTCGTAAAAAGTTGAGGCAATTGGCTAAAAAAAAAAAAAATAATCTACCTCCTCCGGGAAATGTAAAAATAAATCAGGGAAAATGTCGAATCTTCTTAAAAAGAATAATTTATGGTCGAAGAAATAAATCTACCGAATTTTGATGGTCTTTTTATTATTATAATTGATATATAATTGATATATCTTAAGTGAAATCGTTTTACTTTAAATGTGTAATATAATCACGATTATATCGTGATATCAATTTCGCAGAATTACTGGAAAAATTTATCTTGAAAGTTTGAAAGTTCTACGATTTCTATTGACTTTAAGCCTTTGTATTTTATAATTTCATAAGCGAATTTTGTGATGCAATACAGTGCGAAACTTTGAATTTTGTTCTTTTTTCTCCTTTTTTTTTTTTCTTTTCGAGGGCGCTTCGCTCTCGGATTTTTTCAAATATTCGCGTGAGATTCCGGCAAACTGCTGTCACAATTGATTTAGAAGATATATAGC
Organism: Pogonomyrmex barbatus; assembly: GCF_055798465.1. Classification (NCBI taxonomy): domain Eukaryota; kingdom Metazoa; phylum Arthropoda; class Insecta; order Hymenoptera; family Formicidae; genus Pogonomyrmex; species Pogonomyrmex barbatus. The sequence goes on from NW_028297098.1 coordinate 21,505,560, forward strand.
CTCATTTTAGATTTCCAGAATTAAGGAAAAAACTGGTGCAAAGATGCACTAAACGCTCGCGGCACGAGAAAATCGCTTTTAAAGTTCGAGACCATGCTGCCGCATCAAATTTCCTGGACATCGAGGTAGAGAAGTCGGAAAATTTTTGCGAAATACAAGAAAAATGTCGTTGGATAGGTCGGCACCCGGTTTAATTCTCGGAAATTCTACGAGCGAGTCGTTATACAGGATGTATCATCGTCTTCCTGACTTTCCGCGATTTAATATAACTTTAATGGCATTAACTTTATCGAGTTTAATTTTGTCAGTTCCCAAGATAACTACGTTCTCAGATATTTTATTAAGATTTATTGAGCAAATATCTTTTTATCTTTATAAACCTACTTATTTCAATCAAAAATTTAAGTTTAATTTTGAAGATCAAGATTTACATAAAATTTTGTAATTATAGATTATAGACACTCAAATTCTTAAATTTTATTTCTCACTTGGCTTTCGTTATAGTAAATATAATCAAATGTTATTTAATTTCACTAATTTTAATATGAATTTTCAGGAAAATTTGAAATAATACATATCTTTATATCACAGTTATATCGAATTTTTTTCTTGCAATATACATCGAAATAAATTTATTTATACATCGTATTTACATTTAATGATACATTGATGAAATATATTTTGTTATTTATTATTTTTATAAGTAATAAAATTAATTGGAATACATCGTTTTAAAAATAGATTTTTTTCCCACAACCAAGATCGCAGGAAAGGCAATTTAGAAGCATCCTATATACCCTGCAGTCTTGAGAATAAATGTAATTTGTTTCGGAAGCAATTCGAATGTAATGCTACTATTACTGCATTCAATCGAGTTAGAAGTCGTGTTCTTCGAAACACGAATCTCTGTCGCGATTAGACGGTCGATCGGTCCTCTAATCACTGGACAGTTTCCTCGATTACGAAGACGTTGCACAGTCAGTCTTGTAATAGCTAAATGTAGATACCACGATGTGCAATCAATAGATAATAATTGGCCGGATGCATACGTGTTATGCGGGAAGCGATATCCTCTGTAACTCATTAACTTTGGAATCGTTAACGTAAATCGATCGACAATTGGCAATAATACGATTTTAGCAATAATAACGTTTAACATCAGATTATACGTCACGCGGAAGATACACATAAAAGAAAGTAAAGCTGATAACGAGTATTAATCATACGTTTGTTATCTCTGTCTTTATAGAGACAATAATCAATTACTCTCGCGCGAAATGCTATCACCTGATTTACGTTGCTGATGATCTTTTTAATCTTTTTAATCTTTTTAACGCATTTACCCATTTTATTGATATTGATTTTATTCTTTTTTTTTTTTTCTGTGTGTTATAGATACGCAGATCGTTCGTATAGGACTCATCCGCGTGGCCTGATCATATATGGTCCAGCAACTATCATACCGAGTTTAGCCGCGAGTGGCAATGTATCCTCAACGACAATACTTTCGATACTGGCCAAGGGTCTCTCGAACTCGTCCAGGTCCGAATCGATTAAAAATCTCGTCGGCAGTGGAACTACACGAGAATTCCCGGCGACGAACGCAACCATCAACGCGACGATTCCACGGTGTCCTCTCATCCCACCGAATTTGGGTAAGCAGAAAAATGACCAGAGGCAACTAGATCAGACAGGAAAAGTTCATTAAAATACCGATTCACGTGTATCGTGAAATCATCATTTTGTTTTACGAAGACTGTAATGCACACAAGTTTTCCAGGAAATGAAACAACACAACAATAAAAGATAATGTATCAAGAAAAAACATTTCTATAAAGATATAACAAACTCATTTATCTATTTGATGTATAATCCATACTATAAAGCATTATGACAATAACATCATATTTTTACATGGAAGTATTATCTAAATTCATAAATCATCTGTCCGACAAAAGTAAAATATACTTATAAAGAACGATTTTTCTGAAGTATCTAAAAAGTTCAAGCACAAAGTAATTAGGATTAAGCATAATAATAATACTTGCAGAAATTTTTGATAGTTTAATAACCAAAATTGAATGCTCTACATATTTTTGATGGCTTTACAAAATTACTTTTAGATCTTTACCTAGCCAAATTGTTAGATACTTGAGCAAAGCAATTCTCTCCGTGTACATTTGTAGATCTTCCTTATCGCACTTCTCTCGAATTACTTGAGTCTCTATTCAACTCTCTATTCCTTCCGATCCAGTGGGACCAGTGGTCGTCACTAAGTCACCGCCATCGTTGTCTGAAATGGAGAAATCATTTGTGGAGGTGAAGGCGGGCGGCAGAGGTCGGCCCGCGGATTGCGTCGCCAGGTATCGTGTCGCCATAATCATTCCATTTCGCGACCGACCGCAGCATCTGCAGACCCTCCTCTACAATCTGCATCCGATTCTGCTACGCCAGCAGATCGCCTATCAGATCTTCGTGATCGAGCAAGAAGGTGAGTGAGCGTCGCAACTGAAAATTGGTTTGGCCGTCTATCGTTCGTTTCTTCATTTTCTACAGATGCGTTTTCGTGTGCGGGAAATTTCGACGTCGAAAGAAAGAAGTTTCTAGTATTTTTCGTGAAAGGGAAACATTCCACGAGAACATTTCCATCCCTTCGCAATCAAAATCTGATCTCGATCGAAGTGATTGATGCTAATATTTTTATATAGATCATTGATGATCGATTGAATCAAATAGAATATTGAAACAAACCCTCCTGATAAACCTCGATATTTTCGCAAAAAAATAAAAATTAATTGATTTCAAGTCGTTGCTTGAGCAATATTCCATGTGTATCGGAACCGGTAAATTTTTATTCACGAGCAAATATACGCGACTGACGTGTGCATTTCGGTGTTGCGATAACGTTCGCGGAGACACACGCGGTTTTGTTTCCACAGAGCGAATATAAACGTACGATCTGTGCTCCGAGATGCCTCTTCTCCTCGTTGGTGCGTGTAAGCCGATACTTTGCTACGATTTATTGCCGTCTAGCGGACGTTTCTCTTGCTCGCTTCTATTTTCCTGCTTGTCTCTCCGAGTCGAGACCCTCCTACCGAGAGGAAAATGTCGGCGGAGCAAGAGTCGGGACGCCTCCACGAGAGAGGATACTTCAAAGTTTCTGTCGTAGCCTCTAAGCTCTCCGACTTAATTTTTAATTAAATTTGTGTATATCGTCTCTCTGTCTCTCTCTCTCTCTTGCTCTTTCACCAGCGTCCCGAACTCGAGTAACCAACTGAGGCAACGCGTGGATTCTCGAGAAACACAATACGAGATAATTTTATCAACACGGCACTGATTATAATTTTAATGAAATTTTTAAGAACTCTCAAAATTTATGACCGTGAAATTTATGATTCGTTTAATGACGATGGTACAAAGATACGATTTCGTAAAAAACGTTTTCTATCGATCGCTGCGGCATTATTTATGGAACATTTCCAAATTCTTTTATCTACAGTTATAATAATGAATATACACTTAATTAGTTCATATGACAATATGAATTAATAAACAATAAATATTTTTAATTTTAAATAACTGTTGAAACAAAAAGTGGATCAAGTAATGAATTTAGTATAAAAATAAAATGAATTCATTTGTTCCTAAGCAATTTCTTGGCTGCAATTAAAGGATTATTTTTGACTAATGAAAAAAGAAGTATGTAAAGAAAATCATCTTACAGGAAGATAATATTTTCTTCGGCAGGGATGCAGAATCTATCATTCCATTCAGTCTACCAAGAAAATGCGATTTATCTTGGCTATTGAAGGGCTGCAAGAGCAGGCTTGCAATTTATCTTCATTAAAATTGCGAGACGCTCGACTAAGTTTGTTTACTTACCGCGTATGCGAAACGTCAAAATATGACTGTGATTAATTTTCTTGTTATTCCACGCAGCGCTTCCGGCGCGTGTGTGATACACAATGAAATTACATGCAAAGGAAGTTTCGTAACAATGTGAACAAATTTGTTACTAGATTATATCCGATTTGTCATTGGAGTTGATCCTACTATATTGGGACTTTCGCGAATTTGTGTCATATCAACAGAAATATAAAAAGTAAATAGTTTTTTTTTTTTTTTATAAAAAGCCGCAAATAATTAACGCTAATTAAATATAAATAATATTACATCTCTGTATTAGTATCGAAATTGAAAAAGAAATATTTTAAATTCTTTTTTGCATTTAGTGAATTGATCATTGCTTTTAAAATTCATATGTCGATTCCGCGTTTAATATCTTTGTTTGCCATTTTTAAATAACGATTTTAAATTAGCTTAACGGAGCAATATTACCTCCAATGCACTCCATTTTATCCTACATTCGGAACGTTTCTTGGAAATGTCGGTGCAATTTAATATGGTTTCCGCTAGAAAGTTTCGAGTATGGAATCCCTGATGGAATCCTAAATCCGATTTCATTCGCGTTTCTCCGCTCGGTATGCAAATGAATATATAAAAAAGATGGCTGTTTCGCAATTTTTCATCGTAGTCGCACGTTCCGTAGTGAACAATACTAAATAAAAATACACGTATCGATATTCATGAATGAAGATGTTACGGCAAATAAACATTAATTAATTCATATTAAAAAAGAAGAATCAACGTTAAATATCCGAAAAATAATGAAAACATAACGAAATAATAATTTATTTTCTTATACAATCCCATTTTCTTTTATATTAAGATTAATAAAGTAAATAAATAAGTGAAGAAACATTTTTAATTACCGAAATTTTTAAATAGTTCTTAAATATCTTTTGCTAATTTCCGAGCCGAAAAATAATTTTTTAGAAAGACTGTCAAAGATCGTAGAAAGTATCTTTTACTGAAGAAATGTTTTAAATCGAACACCGTTATAATTTGCGTTAATTTGTGACGAGTCATCGGCAAAGGAATCTTTTCGCGATAATTTAATAGGGATTATACAGAATAATGCCATTACGATACCTGTATCAATTTTTCCACATAAAGAAGGATTCTTCGTTGTGATATTATTTCAATCGGATTGCTATTATGTCATAATGACGTTAATTTACGACAGGTCACTGGGCAATGAATTTTCGCGATAATTCAACGAAGACGATATTTCACCGGCGCCGGTACAATTAATTACGGCGAAACAGCAACGATTTATTCTCGCCGTTGCGCTGCGCGCGATCCCTTAGAAAATGCGCCAAACTGTTACTCACTGTCAGGGCTGCTCTCGAAGACCTCGCGTAAGTCAGGCTTAAGCGCTGTCTAACCCTGCAAACCTAAGGGACTAACTACCCTTTTCCCCGTGATTCCCGCAATGCGGAATACCAAGGGCACCACGAGTTACATATTGCAATAGCACGCTGCAGGCACGCAGAACTCCTCCCCGTGTAAAATTATGGCAGTGTGATAAAATTAAGAAATTCATGCGATTATATTGCTATTATATTACTATTATATTATTACGTATGTATTTTTGTCGTGATTAATCAAACGATTTGTTACGAGAGAGTGTTCTAATCCATTTGTTAGGAATTTGAGAAAATCTTCTAGTCTAAATGAATTGAATTGAAATTTTGGATACAGATGGAAGAGAGATATTGCGCGAAAATACAAAAATTTTGTTAATAATGAAGAAACAGACTGGATATATAAAAATGGTAATAATAAAAATAGTAGAAACTGGCGGTACAAGGCGTTATTGCTCATTCTCTTTTCTTCCCGGAATGAATATCACTTGCGCTATGTAGATGCAGAAGTAGTAGTATTTTAAATCAAATTATCTTGAATCTACTGAGGATGTTGCGTGGATATTTATGAAGTCATTATATTGAAATAACACAACACACGAGTACGATAATTTCAGTGTAACTCTTTTAAAATTATGCCGAGTTGGTGTAATTTTGTTTGTAGCAGATATTACTAATATATATAATTTCACGTAAAAATTACACGTTGTTGGCTTATGATTATACTGTTTACGTTTCTAGCTGATGCCTCGAAAATGCGGTTATAAATTATATAATTGCACTAAAAAATTAACTGAACGATAGGTCATGCTTATCGCAAATGCAACCCGCATGTCCGCCATGCGGCATGGATACCGTTACGATTCACGTATGTGCAAAGTCACGATCATTTATCGTCAAGTCGAGCTTAGAGACGCTTAATCCAACCAGTCATTCGTCAAGAAGACGATATACCTGCGCGTAAAAGGATTAACCAACAAATCGATCGAGCGAAATAAATTTTACATGCAGACATACAAATATGCGAAGATGATACATTAATGCCCGATTCCACCAACATAGATTTACTTTAATCTCGGATTACTTGTTCTTCATCTTTTTCTAATTTTTAAAACTAGAAAAAGATGAAGAGTAAGTTGAATCGAGATTAAAGTTAATCTACGTTGATGGAATTGGACATAAATAAATTGATATGTAGGCAAATAGAGATTTGTTGATTCAGCAAATATTTAGTCAAGTGGAACTTTCATTAATCATATAAATAACAAAAAGATTAATATTTATTCATATTTACTGAAATAGTTTTATTAGATTTGCAAATTATTTGACCCTAAATTACTTTTTTTTTTTTATTTTGTTTAATCTCACATCATTTTACCAGCGACAATTCTGTTTCTGTTGTGATAATCAAATGCGTTCCAGAGAGAACTCTGTTGACTTTAATAACAAATTATATGTTCCCGCAAACTAATTTTCTCAGCAAAATTTTTCTATGTTGCTAGCAAAACAAATCGTATTGTAACATCAAACAGTTAATTTCCACAGCAAGATTTGTTTCCTCTCATCGAATACAATAGCAGCAACGATTTAGCTGCAACAACTAAATTATTTTTTTCGTGTTTATTATATATTAATCTACAAAATAATATAAAATTAGAGAATTTTTACAGTATACTCAATATTGTTGATATATTTTCATTATCTTTCATTATCTTCACGAAGGAAGTATATATGCACGAACTGTATATATATATATATATATATATATTTCGTTTGTAAAAATCTATTTTTAATAGATTTATATATATATATATATATATGCAAAAATTGTGTACATATTGAATATGATATTCTGTGTGAACGCGCGCGCACTTACGAATTAACGCGGCTTTAATTGTCCCAAATGGCTCGGACACGGTCGCGCTCTCCACAATTTTGAAATTCAAATTCTGAAGTGTCTCTCTCTGTCTCTCTCTCTCTCTCTCTCTCTCTCTCTCTCTCTCTCTCTCTCTCTCTCTCTCTGTTTTCTAGAACCATGCCTCAACTCAGGATTAAAGCGGAGTCAGCCACCAAATACTTCTCTTTTGCATAATTAGTACCGTGCTGAATATTTATCGGATAGACTCCGGGAGGATCGGCAGCGAAGTCGCGACTTCGCTTGCAGCAAGCCCGGCCGATCGACTGCGCGCGCGGATCAGGAAATTAGATTCATGGCGTACTTCCCGAACAAAATCAATTTCTCGATACGGGATAAGAGCTCGGGATATGTCCGTGAGGAAGAGGGGAGTTTCCATCTCGATAGTGTTAATCTTGCGAGTTTTCTCGATATTTCGTATTTCCCGTTTATGAATTTTTGCTTCAAATTTCGAATTTTTCATGAGAAAATATAAAAATATAAAAACGAAATGCTCTATTTTATTTCTTCTCGTGGTACAGACAAGAATAATTATTTATATTGATAATGATAGATTATTTAACGAGGAGATGCATATATAATGTTAAAATATAATATTAAAACTTATCCAAACCGTATTTTATCTTGTATTTATGAGTTTATAAATTTTTTGTGAAAGAAAAGAATATAAATTTACTAGTAAAATAAATATAAAAAGGCGAAAATGTTGCATGACACGATAATATGTGTATATAGAAAATCTTGGCATAAGAATTGCTGGCTCCTTTATACTTATTTTTATAAGATCATGTATATATATATTTTTTTGCGTTATTTCGTATCTTTTGCGTATCTTTTTTTATAGCATGACATATAATTTATTTTTTATTTGTTATAGAAAAACTATTATTTAGTTTTAGCAATTTCTCAATTATTATTCCAAAAATTATTTAAGTGGAAACTTTGGACCAGAAGATAGGACTAGATATCTTAAACAGAGACAGATTTATGTGTGTGTGTGTGTGTGTGTGTGTGTGTGTGTGTGTGTGTGCATACACTATCTCGATAATATTCGCATTCCACTAATATTAATTCCATGTAATGGAAATGCGGAATGGACGTTCCTCGTGAACGTCTACTACCGGAAGAGGGGCAAGATTATCGAGGCAGGCAACTCTCGCGGACAATTAGTCGCACCTGTCGCCGACCACCGCAGCTTCAGGCAGGCACTCTCGCGATACAGAAATCCGCCCATTAATATCCTGCTGGATAGAACTGTCGGAAGCACCGGCGTGCATTCGCACAGGATAGACTCTTATTATCGTAACAGTATACAATCGTTACTAGCGATCGTCCGGTAATCGATACCAAGAAAATCCGCTGCTCCTTTGTCATTAAGCTTGATAGTCAGAATAAAGAACGCGATCGAGTTTCTCCCGAGAGAGAGAGAGAGAGAGAGAGAGAGAGAGAGAGAGAGAGAGAGAGAGAGAGAGAGAGAGAGACGATGCGAAAGATAGACAGGAACAATTGTCAGCTGTCATTTTATTTTGCGGCGGAATCTTGAATTCAAGAAAGTGTAACTTTTATCGCATCGCTTTGCGGAATTATTACACATTTTATTAATGACCGATTTTACGATTACTTGTAATAACTACGTATAAATTTTTCTAAAATAACTAAATTATTTTTATAAAATAAATATTTAGTTATTTTCGAAAAATTGATACGTAGTTCTTTCGTTCATTTGCCGAATAGCGCAAATTCCTTTACACAAATTCAAGATACACAATTGCGCGCGCGGAAACGTTACGCCAACACAATTTCAACGTGCTGTTGCGAAAAATTGAGAGAAATTACCTTTCCGGCGACGAAAGTAACGAAAGCCGAGTCGAGACACGTCGGACGGGGAGAAACAATGGGAAATATTCTGGGAATTTAAATGTACGTATAACCAGAGATACAGATAGACGGCGATGATAATAGCGAGCATCCTTTCACACTCGGAACAAGCGTGGTATACGCATAACTTGACATTGCAGACGCAATTCTTTCGGATGAATACTCGTAAATAAGCGGCATTTCTCCGTGAAGGCGGATATGGAAATGAATTGTTCTCGTTTCCAGTTGTAATATCCATCGGGACAAAAATCAACTCAGACTCTTTATATATTGGCTTTCGCAAAGAAAACTCGTTGGCGACAAATAATGATAAATATTTAATCGATCCTCTTTCTACCGTCGTGCCGTACTTTCTCTTTACGTGTCACATTAATAAAAGCGGAAATGGCCGAAATTAATGGAGATAAATAATCGCAATGAAATTCTTCTTCTCGAGACACAAATAGCTTAACGTAATTACAATCTCAACCAACCGAGATCAATTATGTACTCAATTGAAGTACCAAGGGAATTCGATTAAATAAAAAGTAGTGAAGTCGCGAGTGAAGTGAAAAATACACCGGTATTTATTATATTCTTTTATATTACAAGAAAAATTGTAATCTGAAAAAGGGTGAGGTAAAAGTTAACTGCTACTACAACCCAATCTTTACAAATGATCGCCATAAAGCTTGACACTAAACACGACGATGCGTCAATCGATTTATGTCTTCAAAGAGGGATAAAAGCGGGGGAGGTAAATCGATTTTGGCTTTTGGCTCAATTTTTCGCGAGTGAAAAACGAGCATTTTGCCTTTTAATATAACGGTCGGTTCAAGCGATATTTCGTGATTATCACGTGAATATGATCAATGAGAGATCTCGATTATTATTATAATCGGACGTGTCAACAGTTCGTTAAAAGCAATCGCTCTTATCCTTCGACGTGGCAGGTACGCCCTGTATATACTTGAGAGATTTTACTTAGACAGTTTACTTCTGAGAAGGCCAGGACACGTTCCGCTTGCGGACCGTTTGCAATTCCAATTCGCGAAAGGGCATAATTGCGCAGCGCGTTCCGGAAATACGAGTGCCAATGCGCGACGCGTTGCAGATAACGAAGAACCACTTCCGAAGAACGGAACGCCGTTAGAATTACGCTCGACATTTACATCTTTTAGGTCAACATCGCCTTCCCCAGGATGAGTTTCCATTTCTCCCTTCTCGCTGCAAATTGTTTACCGTAGTTGCGCCAACCGGCTGCACCTGCGCCCGGCCTTATCATCGCCCACCGCGTCCCCGCTCTCTCCCCCCATCCCTCTCGTCTCTCGTTTATCGCATCCCTTTTTACTCGTCACCGACATAAGGGCCGACATAAGGGAATATCTAAAAAGACATAAAGGGATATCTAAAATATCCGGAATACACTTCCGCTGAAACGCCTTTCGAGAAACAAGACCGTACGCGCGTTCGGTGAACGCTCCTCCAGGAGTCCTTCTCTCCGTAACGTTCTTTTTACGTCCATTCCACCCGCGTCTTCCGTATATGTCGGTCGACGTTCGTCGGGAGTGCGGGAAGATTCGATCGAGCGCGAAGTCCATTCAGCCAATAATAATCGACGACGGACGGGAGATGTAATCAGCGGCTTTGAGAGCGTTAGCCTTTGCCGTTGCTCTTCGTTTCTTTGAAGGAGAGCCTGCCAGTCCACCGTGCTCGTAATCATTCTCGAATAATCGGACACGACGGACGACGCTAGGTTCCAGTTAAATTCCTTTTAGCCTCACACAGAGCTTTCCCTCAGTGCTCTTCCGCCTCTACCTTCTTCTGCGGGAAATATACGAGATATTCTCCGCGAGGTATTCGATAAATTTAATTTACGAAATCTTTCAGATTCAACAACGAACGAACGTTAACGAAAAATATCGGTTAATTTATTTTTATAGAAAATCATCAAATAATAGTCGTAAAGATTAGAAACTAACTCGGTTTTGTTCTAATATTTTCTCTATAAATCCTAGTCCAGGAAGAAGAAAAAAACGACGAGAGGAGCCGATGAGCGGATGGCAGGAAATATGAGGAAAATTCACCAAAGTTCCTTTACGTATGACCTACTTTTGTCATGGCATTCGAGTAACCGCGATGACAGGATAAGACGAAAAACTTTTAATTACGCCAGACGACTTGGCAAATGTTCCCTGGTTCCTGCAACTCCCTTTTTCATCAATCCTTGCGAGGCGGCAACTCCTCTTGTCAAACCAACGGCAATTTGCACGCGACCGCTCCCTCATCTCTTCCTTCGGAGGAGGATCAAGACTTTCCTTCGGCTTTTAAACAAGTCTGTTACAGCAACTTTGTTAAGAAAGTTCCTTTAAAACATCGCCGGAAAGCAGATTATTTGCTAGTCGAGAGCACGGAGCAACTTTGATAGCTTGTAGTAAGTCGAGCTAATCAGTTCATAAATTGAGAGGCGCGCATGAATTAAGAAGCGAGAGATAATTAAAATCTCATATCGGATCATACTGAATATTTCAAATCTGATTAACAATAGAATGTTCCGTAGATTTAGTGGAGTTTCATTCGTGAATGCGCCGACTTTGCTTCGACTTGCTGCAATTTATTAAAGAAGCTTTACATTTTGGTCCAGATTCGTGTCAGTCGTTTGCCTTTTGTTTCAGCTTGATGAAAGCTAAAGAATTCAATGAATTCCAAAAAAGATCAAATGTCAAATTTAAATATAAAATGACTATCGAGATTAAATATTTTATTTAAATGATGGTAATTGCAGCATTCATTTAAGTTGGAAAATTTTCTAAAAAATTAAAAAAATTAATCAAATTAATTTGCTAATTTTGATTAAAATCTCGATTATTTCTATTCTCTATTCTTAAGAGGAGAAAATGATAAAAATTTTTAACAGTTATCGAATCGTATTAAACTAATTTTAATTATTAGATTTGTTTGAAGAGATTTATGCACTATTTCTCTTGAGATAATATCTTTAAATTATATCGATTCTTTTTATCATTCTTTTATCGATTCTATTTATCGATATTTATTCATATCATCTGTTTTCAGGTACCGGGGCCTTTAATCGTGCGATGCTCATGAACGTCGGTTACGTTGAGGCTTTAAAGGAAAGCACCTTCGATTGCTTCATCTTTCACGATGTTGATCTACTTCCAGAGGACGATAGAAATCTGTACACTTGTCCCGAGCAACCCAGACATATGTCAGTCGCAGTAGACAAATTCAAGTACAGGTAAAAATATAATTCCTTCATATGTGTCCGCAAAAAGTTAATTTTAAATAAATATGAATAAATATAAAATATAATTTAACATATAAAATTAAACACGTACATATAAAGATAATTTGACAATTTAAAGTGTAAGTATAAACAAAGGAAAAATAAAATTAAATTCAATAAAATTGATTCTAAATACGACTTCAAAATTTATCCTTCTTTTAGCCTTTTACATGAAATAAATCTATTTTTTTTTTTTTTATTTTTTTTTATAAAGAAAATTGTTTAATGTTTCTTTGTGATTAATTTTTTAGACTACCCTATGCCGATCTCTTCGGCGGTGTATCCGCAATGTCACGCGAACACTTCCAGCTGGTCAACGGCTTTAGCAATGTCTTCTGGGGCTGGGGCGGCGAAGACGACGATATGGCGAATCGCATCAAGGCCCATGGCCTGCATATCTCGCGATATCCGGCAAATGTTGCGCGTTACAAAATGCTCACGCACAAGAAAGAGAAGGCTAATCCAAAGAGGTGAGCCGAAAAAATTTTTTTTTTATTTAGAATAATTATTTTTCTTGGATTGCAATAGTTGATTAATATTTTTATGGCAGGTATGAATTCCTGAAGACAGGCAAGAAAAGATTCTCCACTGACGGATTGGCTAATCTACAGTACGAGCTAAGCGACAAACGAAAGCCGAAGCTGTATACATGGCTTTTAGTGAGACTGACTCCGCCGCAGCCCAGCTGATGGCTACCATGGCTCGGTTGAAGGCTCCTGCGCGCCAAGTTTACTCCTAATAAGGTCAATGCAGTCGTGTTGTGAAACCGCGTCCTTAGGGCTCACTATTCAGAAGAAGCAAGAACGAGAAACATTTCCGTAAAATTTGTTTACGAGAAAAAAATGTGAAGATGTTCTCTGAAGACACTCTTGGAAATGCTGGAATTCCAATTGATCGACGAAGAGACGAGATCCTGAATGCATCGGTCATTTTTATTCCTAACTAATCTAGCTGCGAACATCTCTAGTAATGCAAAAGTTATGTTATATAGCGCATTGAAGAAAAACGGAAAATCCGAATGAGAATAATAAATGACAAAAAATACTTTTTAAGATTTTGTTTAGCCTAAATTAAAAATTAATTTTATATATATGTATAGATGTATATACATATATTGATACGCTCTTTTTGTATATTCATAATTGTTGATTGGTGTTCTTCTGTCATGTTATTTTGAGATTGATCGTTCTTAATATTCTTTTTTTTTCCGTTAAAAATAAGAAAACATTAGTAAAAGGGCTAAATTTAAATATGTCATTTACATACTGCATTATTCGAGAGAAACCCTAAAATGAATAATTACTGGGAATTTGACATACAGAGAGTGTATTAAATCAATGAGAAGTTAAATCGAATATAACAGTGAATAGGGATTAGGAAGAGAGAAAGCTGTGCTTTCATGTCGGGGATTCGCCGCTGCGTGAGGGTCTCGTCTTCAGTTTTCCCGTCCTCTCACAGAGGGGACGTTGTTACGTGATATATTTTTATTCCTCATATTTTTTTATCGCGATGATAGGTTAGAGAGCGTGTAGAGAATAGCATATGAGCTGACGTGCCAAAGGAGAATACATGTGTAGATGTGTGTACATGTGTGCGTGTGCTGTGCGAAAAAAAAATAGAGAGAAAAAACAGGAAGAGGACGAACAAGCTTCAATATCCTTCTTAGAGCCACGGTATTAAATACGCAAAATAAGCTGCCATTGCTCGAGGAGACTTTGGAGAGTCTCCGCTTTTACGGTTTATATGCCGTATTCAAGAATTACTGTGCACGATAAAGCCTTGTTAGCGAACAGAAAGGAATAACCAAGCAGTGAAGATCTGAGAGATCGTACGATTATCTTTTAATAATAAGTCAGCCATAATCCAGTCCTTTTGAATTTCAGCTCGATCCAAGAATTAACGCAGTTAACTTCTAACACTTCCTCTATGGAGAAACTATCCTACGGTACTAAAAATAGAAAGTGGTTTGTAGGGTGCGTAATGAAAGGATATATAATGTCGCGGGTAAAGTTTCTTATAGGGCTAATCATGTACGATATGTAATATGAGAGAGTTCAAATCATTTTTCAAGGTTGCATATTGCTCGTTATACTTTGATCTCGAATGTACTCTAAGTTTGTAATTCGAACTCTTATGATGATATCGGAGCTTATTTTTTTACGAAACTGTAAATTATTGGTTGGCTCTGTTACGAGGAGGATTGATTTTTCTGATGAATATCAGCACGATCGACTGTGTGAAACGAAGAAAGGTACTTAATTAATTATTGTTTGACAGTAAATCATCAAGTGTTCACAAGATTTTGCACGCTGTCTGCGTATATTTAGATTCGAAAGAGAAATATAATTTTTTCACTTTAACATAAAAGATACAAATGTTTCCATATACATTTCCTTGTACATTTGTGAAATAAGAAACTTTTCCATAGATCGATTTTCAAATTTAGTTGCATTAACATCAATTAACATTTTGAAAAGAATTTCTAAGGCTAATTTTTGTATATCTATCGCTTTATTTCTTTATCGAGAATGAAGACTGGAAAAGAATCTTAAAAATAATTGAAAAATTGTTAATGAGAAAAGGAACTTTTAATTAGTAGTAACTGATTCAATTTGTCTAAAGCTAACTTTTAATTACATAATTATTTACATGATATTATACTTGCTGTTTAATGCAGATAAATAGGTCAATTTAAATATACGCAAGCAGAAGCTTTATAAATAAACGATAATGAATGCAGTCAAGACTTAGGATACAATAACATATCACGTCTTGTCATAGAACATAATGATACATATGAAATTTCACTGTGCTGTGGACGAGCATACTTAAGCGTTAGGCGCAAGGAGAGCACGGGCTGTGAATAATGCATCTTTCTGCGGCTGAACGAATTATAAAAAGGAACAGAACAGTAATCCAACTCGTCATGGCAACGAGTGATATAATTAACTTCTTTTTCTTTTTTTTTGCATCATGCGATAAACAGCCAATCGATATCTTGTCCCTGTCACTTCAGGACTGTTTGAACTCATCCAGCGACTTTTTAATTTTTTGGCTTATCACTTTGCGTTTTACGGTTTTTGACCAGCTGTTCTTGAAATCTTAAGCTCTTCCATTACTGTTAATATCAAGGATCCATAGTCATGCATTATTTATTTATTTATTAATGAAGTGCAGCTAGAATCCGATTATAAAATATCGATAAGCTTATATTTAGTTAATTTAGTTTACTACTCGCTTTTCGTGTATGAGCAAGAAAATCAATAAATGTGAAGTGATAAGCGCTATAATTGCTTGGTAAAGAATCAACTGATGTTCGCATTATACAAGGTGGTATATTTGTGAGAATTTCGATTGAAATTTGTATGGAATACGCGGGAAATGTACTAGGTGTGCGCTTGGTGCGTTCCTTTTATTGCCATTCCTGTGAACATTCCAATGTTATCTGAGCTGAATGTAGATTATCAATTCGTACGTTCCGTTGTCATTTTCACACAATCTTTATTTTCCTCAGATCCAACATTTTTAAGATGTTTAAAAATGACCGATATTTCTACCTAATAAATAGCGAGAAATGTAATAATTTTCATAGTTAAAAGATGATTCAAAGATATTCAAGAAATGCAGACAAGAAAGATTTAAAAGAAAATAAAATTATGATAATAGTAATTATCATAATTTCAGCAAATATAATAAATAAAAAATGTCACAAAACTGCATTTGTCTAATCTGGCTCGTCAAATATAAAATTTATATTTAATATGGAAATAACACAAAATTTTTATAAAAGTAGAATGGAAAAATGCAGAAATAAATTACAAATGATTTTGTATCCTAGCGAGAAAAACATAATTAAGGATAAAATAATTTGTGAAAGCGTAATTTTATAACATGCGAACTATTAAAGGTCTGAGGAAAATAATTTATAAAAAACTTGCAAAACTTTTAGCTAAATTTGCTTTTAGAGTTGTGAATATTATCTTAAATATTATTTGGTATACACGGATTATTAATTAATTTGCTACCACTAAGCTGAAAGCGGAGCGAACGTTCGAAGAAAAAAACTGAAAAATAATATTTCAGTGTAGCTTAAGAAAAAATATTGTATTATATATTACTATTGTTATTTGAATAATCGGAAATATCTAGGATAAGTTAGGATTAGGAGGGAAAGAAAATATTCAATGTGCGCCGCAAAAGGAGTATAAGTTACAGTTTTTAAGAGATATTAAATTGCATCAACATTAATCAAAATTATAAAGTATTATTAACTATGATATATGTAAATTTTTCATTTCTTTATCTACATTGTTTATGCATTCGAGAATATTCTATTTTTATATCTATTGCAACGAACATATTCAATTAAATCATATGTAATAATAATTATTAATTCATTAGAATTATCCAATATTGTAAAAAAAATTGAATTTCATTATTGTTAAATTTAACTTATATTTTTCCGGAGCAATATGTATTGCATAAAAACGATCCAGTCGCGATGTAATATAAAAGGTATTTTGCTTCTCGGGATATTTCATGTAATCGAGATAAGGATTTCTGAAGATATGATCGGATTTATTTATGCGGGACTGTATACCCCATGAATACCCCAGGCAAATTTGGTGCACTCGATTGCCGTACGAGAACTTCGCAGGATGACTACATCCTGCTCCTTGCATTTTCGTGACTTGGAGAGCTTCCGTCGAAGAGACGAGATTTTTATACGTACTATTGTACATCATGCACATGGATTTCTGCGCGCATACGGAATGTAATATCTAGGAAATTTATTTATATACTGAGAAAGAAAAGACGAGAGAGAAATTATTTCGCGACGAGGCAGTCGCGAGAGTTATGTAATTTTTACGATCAATTTATTATTACCGTATAGCTATTGTTGCGCTAGGTTGATAAGAAATTATTTGGAGCGTGGAGTGCAATTATTTTTTAATACACCCATCGTTATCGCGAAGTGCGGTTCTCGTGCGGCGTGTGTCGATTGTTAAACGTCAATCTCAGATAAAATGAATAATTGAATATAAGCACCTTATAAAAGAAAAAAAATAATCGCTAAGTATTTATATGAGAAGATAAATAATAAAGAGAAAGAGAGAGAGAGAAAGAGAGAGTGAGTGAAACGACAAGGCGCCCAGGCATAATATAATTACGATGTGTAATATGTTATATTATACACGCGATATATTCCGTCGCTAATTAGAAGAGTCAGGGAGTTTTCAAAGCGCGGACACGAGGATTTTATATATTACTAATAGTAAGTTGTCAACGCGAGATGAAAAGATATTCTACGAATATTCTGAGAAATGATCAAACACACATAATTACAAATTTTCCAAACGCAATGAATTTAAAAACTTGTCGGAATATTTTTTGAACTTTTGAGATTATAATATCTTTCAAAAATTTCCATAGTATTCTCAAATATTTTCATGAACGTGCTATCTATCTTAAGACGAGAATATTTTCTCGATAATCGGCTTATCTCGTGTCATTGGTTTGATTAATATCTCCCTAAAAAGAAATAACTAAAGTAACTTAAGAGAAAAGGACATACTTTAAAAATAGATATCTGATTTTTATAAAAGTAGAAAAAGGTTGCGAGAATCAATGAAGATATATATATATATATATATATACAAATCGGCCAAGAGAAAATTATTTAAAAATAATACGAATACACATACACAACACAGATTAGAGATTGTCCTCGTGTACGTAATACTTGCTTCTTCTCAATTTATCAGAATGTTTGGAAGACTATTCCTTTTCACAAGTTACATTCGCGATGTATTGAAACAATAAATTTCTGTTAAAGCACATTTTTCTTTCTCTGCTTTTAATATCATATTATTTTATCCTTTTTCAACGAACACTTCTCTACTCCGATGACTTCTGCTCATTGTATTAGCTTGTGACAATAAAGCAAAATCCTTCATCATAATTTTTTTATAATTCTGAATGTAAAATAAAATTATCGATATCGATGGGATTTAATTATTGCAAAATAAAATAAATTGATGTCCTTGGATTCATCTTGAGAATTGCGAAGAGGATTTTTTTCTAAGTGCTGGGATAAATCGTCAGGAGATGCACACATGTCGGATATGCATATGTATATTTGATTCGTGCTTATGAACTACGAATATTTAGCACAAAAATTTAACATTCCCATGATAATAGGATGTAATGATAAAATGCGATTTAGCGCGCAGCTACGTAAAATTATCTTCACATATTTTACCTACTTTGAGATGATTATTTATCAGCGCACATATTTGAACATTCGAGTCCGAGATTTACATTGCCATATCGGCATGATAAAATAACGTATAAGCCGAAGCATTTTTTAATTCCTTTTTGACCATAAATGTTCTTATTGGAATTCAAGTTTTAAATTTTTCAATTAATGATGAACAATAAAAAAAATCTTGAAACTTTAATATTTATAACAGATAATATTTATAACAGATTTTCAATGTCTTATATTAGAAAAACTTTTTAAATAATATATAAATAATAATATTTCCTGATAATGTTTCTTAATAATAATAAATTATAAGAATATTCAATAAAAGATTTGATCATAAAATTTAGTTCCCTCTATATTAAAAAAAGTAATAAATATTCGAAATTCTTGGTCAAAAAGACATTAATGTATGAAAGAATGAGCTTTCTATCTGTTCTATGCATCATCTCGAGATAAATTCTGCAAATCTACGAAAACTGTCCATCAGAATAACTATCTTAAAATCGATATAATGTGACCCAACAATCTAGAAATGCTGCTCTTCGATATAATATTGACTAAAGGACAATAAGTTGTCATACAATATATTATGCCTGTTATCTTCTTCAAAATCGAACTTTAACTTTTTGCAACTTATTTACGAGAATAATAAAAAATGAAGATCTAATACTACCCATTGAGATACGTCCATTACGATAATTACGCGCAAATATATCTAAAACCAGAATACAATATATTTACGATTTAACAATCGATAAATTAAATATCAATATAGTTAACGCTAAATCATGTAAACGTTCCTCGATTATTAGCGGCATTATTACGCCCTATCAGCTATTATGCTCACGTATTTATTCGTAACACATACATCAACACATTCATGTTTAATATATAATACGCAGTATTGTGGTATTTCAATCGCTATCGCTCACCATTGATATCATCAATGAAATCTTCATCGAAGCCCATTTGGCAAATTTAATCCCTTCAGAATATGAAAAGATTCGATACAACATATGAATTAATTGCAAATTATGTGCTATAATGCATCGAGGAATAAACGTGGGTTTCACGATAGTTTTTTAAATAACTATACGTCTACACCATTTTTACGAGAAAACTTTAACGAACTTCAACTAAGAAATAGTTCAGCTATTCAATCAATGGCTCGACTATCAACAATTATGTAAAAAATCGTTTCTATCCAGCACCATAATAGGGAATCGATCTACGAAACCTGGCGTTTTTTCTCAATTTTTTAAAAATTCATTTTCCTTTTTTTTTACCATAGTATGTTTTCAATAAAAATAACATACATATTAACTCTGGAATACGCATTTTATGTGATTAAAATTGATTCGAAAATTGTTCCAAAACAATTTACTCAAGTATTGCATTGCGTAGATATTCGTGTATGTAAAACATTCGAAATATATACGAGATTAAAATATGGCAGCAATATTTTTCGATTTGGACGGGATACATTTTTGGTACAAGGCTCGGAGCACGCTAGCGAGATTATTTACTCGTCGAAATTGTCTCGTCGATTGAAAATTTTGATGCAAAGGATTAATTTTATATTCACGATTCGAGAAAAATTAAAAAATTTATTTAACTATTATTTATTTTAACTATTCAAGAAAAAACATTTAAAAAAAGTTATAGATTAAATATCAAGTAAAATAAAAATAAAATAATTCATAAAAAAACAATAAGTAGCCTCTTACGCAACTCAATTCTTATTATAATATTATTTATTTTATAATAATTTTTATCAACTTTTTGCTTTATATACAAATATTCAATCATTATTCTCATTGATTTATAAATGAAAAATTTGGTTTGCTTAATATTATCTGATAAGAATCTATCTGATTATTACATCATTATCACTTTTATTTCTCCGATGAATCTTGAATCGAAAATTCATCTTATATATTGAGCTTATGGGCTCTCAGAAAATGTTACATAACATTAGTTTGAATCTACTTTCCAGAGTTAATACCATTAAAAAGATAAAAAGTAACGAATGTCTTGGCACTCATATTCTCATCTAGTAATGTTGTGCGATATGTACGTGTAAAGTAATTGGCACGAGTATATTTATATATACGCATTATACAAAATCCATTAGAAATTGATCCCACCCCGATTATTACTATTTCTCTACTGCGGGTTGGTCCTCTTTAAAAAGAAACCATCACTATTATCATCATCATCATCATCATCATATATTGATAGAAATCACCCGCAAACATTCCGCAATGCATCTCCAACGAATACAGGAAACTCCGTTTTAGGAAACTCGGATTTAATGTAGCTTCGTTAAGATTACATCACGAAAATAGACACCGCTAGATCAGTATCCCCGACTGTCTCTCTTCAACGTTCGATAAAACTATGAATAATCGGCGAAGATCACCGCTTCTCCGAATCTTAAAATTGCGACTGGGAGCTGCCAGGACAGTTCGACGAGGGGTCTAATGATTGCCGTTGGTCTTTTTCGATTGGCCGTTGTCCGAGAGATGTTTCCAGAGGCCTGTGATTAACGGCACGTCCCTGAAGCTATCGGCCGCTGGCTATCCTGCCTGCTACGAACATATCAGATCGACCGACCTGGATTCGCCCCAGGCGTTTTGCATCTTGAAACCGGCGCTCGGTCGGGGCACCACCCCGGCTCGATGGTGAGCTGGAGTGGACGCTGTCGTGTGATGCCTAAGCGTGGTCATAGGAATACTGTTATTGCTTGCCGCGCCTTTTTTTTGACTCTTCTTTACATCCGAATCCTCCTCGAAGCAAACCTAAAAGAAACGGGCTCGTGTTACTTTATTATTTTAATGAATTTTTCCTCTATTTTTCTCTATATACTTTATTAAAATGGAAAATTGTAAATTAAAAGTAAATTTAACTGTAGTTCTTTTCTAAATATAAAATCTTTTTTTCTGAAATTTTTCAATTTTTTTTTTTAGAAATATAAAAGAAATAAAAGAAATTTGTTAGAAAAAAATAAGAGAAATAAATAATGAATGAGCATTTTTGCTATAAGAATATATTCTAGAATATATTATAGATTAAAAACATGTAAATCAATTTAAAATTTAAAATATTACATTATATATAAACATATATTCAAATCTTCTGAGAATCATCTAATTTGAAAAATCGCGAATAAAATACTTTTTGAAGTGCAAATATCCGAAATATACGTGTATGTTTGACATTTTCTTTCTCAAGGAATTTTGATATATAAATAAAGCTATTGTATCTCTTTTTTAATATTTTAATTTCGCTTCAAATATTCTCTTTCTACGAAGGAGCAGCTTCTTACACAGATCAATAGAATATACACCTAGCAACATGACGTAGAGTAACTGTCAAGGAGGTGTAGTAAACCCGGAAGGGATCAAACGTCGTGGGATTATAGTATCGCTTTGGTCGATCGGTCGATTTTTGTTGATCGACGACGACGATGCATCAAAGAGAAACTCTCAGCGTTTCATTACTCACCCATGAATTTCCCGTCGGTTTCGGATCGTTTGACAAATCAATTAAAAGATTTTTCTGGCTGTCGTTACGCCGCTGTTGGCCATTTTGCTTGTTTTGCTCATTAATCTTGCCGGTGGTAGTCTTAGTCTCACTGGCACTCTTCTTCTCATTGTTATCTGCAATTAAAGGTACATATCAGATAATTAGATAATACTAAACGGAAACGTGTCCTGAAATTAATCTGTTATTTGTGGATAAATATAGTAATACGGAAATAGATGGAAAAATAGATTTGCAGGTAAATATTATTTATTTCGTAGAACATTGAGATACTTTAAATAATTCATAGTTATTCTATTTATATTTTGCAGAAATCTTAATTCGTATAAAAGTGCTTTACTTGTATTATTAGTAACATTTAAAATTATATTTAAGATTTTATAAATCGTCTCGAAGGCTGCATTTCTAGAAAAGTAGTAGGTTTTAAACAGAAAAATAGAGATGATTTGTATAACAATTTTGAAGTTATTATATGCGTTTAAAAAATTATTAAATTTTTATTTTTATATTGCGGCCAGGAAGATTGAAAATACGAATTTAATTTTCCCGAGTAATTTTCCCGATATAAAAGAAAAATATTTCCAAAACGAAACGCCATACAAATTTTCTTGAAGTTGCACGTTCAAATATTTGATATGCAGAAGCGAAACATTTCCATGCGATATCCATAAAATGAAATCCTTAAAAAAGGTGATTTAAAAATCAAACCAATTTTGCGATAAATCAAGAATCAAATCGATCGCTTGTGAAAACATCCGTTCAATCTGTCCCTTCCGCGTAAACTTTGATATTTCAAAAGCGATAAGAAATAAGCAATACCAATGTGAAAAATATCGAATAAAAATAAGAAATTTCAACTTCCAAGTAAAATTATTTATATGGTTCTCATCGCGAAAGTTCCTTGTTTAATTATAATAAGAAGAAAAATATGATATTAAATAAATGCAAAACTATGTAAATTAGAATTAAATTTATCGTTATAATTCGTGCTAAATTTCAAATATATGTTTAATATTCCATTTATAATTTTATATTTACACCGTATATATATATATATATATATATATATATATATATATATATATAATAGTATATTTTAATATATATTTTATATATACATGTAATTATATTCTAACACTTAAGTGCTTTCATATTACATGAGACATAAAGTTAGAATAGAATTATAAAAATATGATATTAAATAAATGCAAAACTATATATATATATATATATATATATATATATACGGTGTATATAAAATTATAAATGGAATATTAAACATATATTTGAAATTTAGCACGAATTATAACGATAAATTTAATTCTAATTCACATAGTTTTGCATTTATTTAATATCATATTTTGAGACATAAAGTTGATAGAATTATAAATATGATTTTCTATCTATCCCAAATTTCGACGTGAATTTAGATATCGGATACTGAACTTAACGAATATTATTTTCTATTTAATAATATGTGTGTAATATCGGTAAGTATAGAAGAGAAAAAGCGGTAAACAAGTATAATCGAGGCGCAAGTGTAAAAAGGAAGCTGAAAAACTTTCCGTTGGTGGTTTATTGAATGAACGTGCGACGCGATTCAATGTATGTGCCATTCTGATATTAACACACAATTTCCTGGCTCTCTCGCCCGGTGCCAGGAAGCACCCGCAATATCCGTATTCTCGACGGGTTAAGTGCAACGCCCATATAGGCAGTGCACTTTACGATCAACGCTCTTTATGCCGCGCTCGCCAACCAAATTCGCCCGAGATTAAAGCAAGTGGCAAGCTTTTCGAAGTGCGGAAACGAAAGCCGGCTGTATTTCTAATTAGCGCGACTTTGCGTAGGGATACGAGATATTTCATTTTTCCATCTCTAATTACATAATTCCCGCGATTCTTGAAAAAAGCTTGACCTTTCCTGTGGAAAGTGGTAATTTACAAATCTTTGAAATCTTGGTTTTACCTGAATTTTCAATTACCCACCATCCACGCGATCTTGAATCTTTTAACTTTTTCTAAAACTGTTCAATTGGCTGCTGATGTCTTGTCATTAAAAATTACGAATCGACGGAATATCTTGGTCAAACTAATTTCGCCTACAACTCGTTTCAATTTTCTTTAATTTTACATTCGGTTCTTTTTTTATTTTTATGAGATTTTTATAAGAAAGAGATAAGAATCTCTCCATCGTTTCGAAACATTACATCGACGGAAGACGGATAAGGAAGATGTATTAATACGGAAAAACTTCCTCACCGATCCTGTCACCGGTCGAGGAAGGACTCTTATCCTGCGCGTGATGGATCCTGGGATCGGACTGCGACAACTGCCACGCCTGATAAGCCGTGTTGAAGGCTTGCGCCACAGTCAGCGTCACTGTCTGTGCCATTTTTCTTTTCGGGCAGAGAAACGCGTGGCACTCCATCGTCTCGTTGAGATTCGTCGCGATGAATGCGAACACGTGATCATGTGTCGCATCCGCCGAGCAATATGAGATCCTAAGACAAAATAACAACAAAAATTATTAATATAAAAACTACCTTTTACCTTACCAATTTATCAGCTCTTAAGAGAGAAAAATTATCTCTTTTTTTTTTTTCTTATCAAAAAGAAATGTATATAACTTTCCGTTGAAAAGAAAATAGATGTTACATAACGCATTAGCCGCTTTTGCAAAGCTTTGACAATGCCGTTCTTAATGATGCCAATAATTTTACATCTTTTGCGCGAAGCACGTTATATCCGCAATGCAACCGCGATATGCAAATCCGTGCCCATCGCTCGCAGCGGCAGCCACTTCCGTTTATGTCGCATGGTGGTATTTCGCCCGCCATGCATAGCGGTTGAAAATTTGCTGGAGGGCTCTTTAAGCAAATCCTAAATTCTCCGAGGAAAACGAGAGTATGATATGCAAAAGGCGATGTACATGAGATGCACCAAAGGCAATTACAAAAGAACACAATGTAATTGGCATTTCATGAGTCACTCGTCATGGAAAAATCTTCATTTCCTGTTGTAGATAATCTTCTTTAATCTACTTTAATCTACTTTAATAATCATTTATAATCAATGAATTAATCAATCAATCGTTAATCAATGAATTAAATAAACGATCAATGAACCAAATTATAATCAAATATAATTATTGTAATTATATAATAAATTGTAATTAAATAATAATAGATATTCAAATTGCATATATTGAATATAACGTAATCACTTAAGTTTCAAAAGTTTAATGTTATACATAACAAGAAAAAATATAGTTTTATATATATTACATAAAATATTAATAATATATATAAAATAATTCCTCATGCAAACCTAATATAATTATAAAATAATTACAATTTCTTCGTTCTCGTTTATTTCTTCCCTTTTTTCCCTCTCTTCTTTCTTTTTCCTTTCGTTTCCCGTCCTTTTCCTTGTCCGTTTCTATTTATCTCTCCGCTCTTTTCTTTTTACTTCTTTCTCCTCCTTTTCGTTTTCTTTAGTATCGCTAGGGAGGCTTCCCAAGTTACGCTATTGCGGGTAAGAACCGATAACGCGTCATCAGCCCCGAAATAATGCTCTTTAACGCTCTTAATTCCGCGGCTTAATTTTATTCAGCCGCGCGTCTTTGCACGCCGGTTAATTAACTCGCCGTTAACGGCGCCGAGCGGCGAGATTAAGGGAATTTATAACCGGTACGTCAACCCTCACCGCGCTCTCGCCATCGTCGTCCTTTTTTTGTGCGCCTCGTGAAATTTCTCCTTCGCCACTTTAGCGCACCTCCGGCCGCATTATGCACCCGGGGAACAAAGCCCACCACCGGCGGGGCTTTCGCCGTAACAATGGAAACCGCCGCCTGGTATTTCGCCGGTCGGTCTAACGAGTCCGCGGTATAATGACAATGATAATGATCGCGAGAAAAGTTCATTTCATTTGTTCGTTCGTCCGCCGCTTGGAAATTCAGCGAGAATCTCCCCTTCTGAAAGAGCCTCTCGACCTTTTTATCGCGTATCCTTCTGTCGCTACATTCGATCATTTCCTATTCTATACAATATGAATCTTAACATATTTTTGTGTAAGATCGATCCGTCGCGAAGCGAGCAGTGCCGTAATTTTCTACATTTATTCACCACGCAAATTTGCTTTGCCATATGATATGCATTAATTCGACATTTCATTGAGAGAACGTGAACATGAATTCAATTTTTCTGGAAAGCGGAAAAAAAGTGTGCTGGTCTCCTAAACTGATATTACGGAGAAAATTAAAATCGCAATTATATTCTGCAATAATAATCTTTAATGCAATATAAAGGATAGCTTAGATGTATAATTCAAAGTCTTTTATAAAACTTTGTCTGAATTTTTATAGACTCATCAATTTTTTACAAAGAACTTAATTAAGTATATTTATGCAAAATCCCGAATAAAAATATAAATAAAATAAATACAAATAGATATCATAAAAAATAAAATAAATATATAAATTTAATAGAATTAAATTTATAAAAGAATTATGATTAAGTAAAAAAATATTTAGTGATAAGTATTTTTTAAAATATGTTTATAATCATGTTTAATTTGATTTTAATGGCATGTGCATTTAAAATGCTATCCAAATACTATCTAAATTAAAACAATATGCTTTTTAGCGATTGAAAAATATCATTGGAATGTTTACGTTGCATAAAATGCTGCAAATAGAAGCTAACGAAATAATCGTCGTCACCGAACATTGTGTATTTTATAACATTCCCGGGTCATTAATGAGATTGAAAATATCGCGAAATTTGCAAATCAAACGCCGGCCTGACGAGAGAGAGAGAGAGGCTTCGTGAATCGGAAATAGTCGCGCTGGTAATTTCCCGCAACGAGCATCGAAATCGCACTCGTTGCATATCGCTCGCTGCACCATCACCATCACATTGTCATTACGCGGGATTGTCGATGCATTCTCGGCACTACGTACAACGAATATAATCCGCCGACAGTTCGGCACAACATACAACAAAGTGCGGCGAGTTTCATTTGGCACGATTAAAATTTCAGCCGTGCGAGCTAGCGCGTGTTCTGCGAAAAACAATTATTCATCGTTTCGCGTCTCGTTCGTTAGAAAAAAATGTTTTTTTTTTTAGAAAAGATATATTGTGTTCTTCTCCGGTTATGGAAAAAAGGTCATAAAAAATAAAAGAAGCTAATTCGTAAAATAAAGAGAAAGTAGAATTTTAATAACAAAAACTGGAAATATTGAGAGTAAGAGAGTAATAATTTCATGTTGAATAACATAAAACTTATATAATTATTAACTATATAAATATAATATAAAAATAATAAATTGAAATTAAATAATTTACAATACTGCTTTTCACGTAAATCTTTCAGAAAATCTAATTTATGTTTAAATATTCAATGCAGTCTATTATTAAATTTTTATATTGAAGTTAATTGCTAATTTATTTATTGCCATTGCCAATATTTAACAATAGTTATTTTAATTGTCAATCTAATTATCTTACCTGTATATCGATACCTGAAGCTGATCCTCTTCGGTCGCCAAGTCTGTCATTCTGATTCCTCTCAAGCTTACAGCTAAAGAGACTCTTTGCAACTTTTTTCCGCTTGCCTTCGCCTGTAACAAATGGAACGACGGGGATAAAAAGCGTAATGGTATGCCAGAGAATTTATCCATTAACAAAAAATTTAATTTCGTAAGGCTGCATCTTTATTCTTTTCAGAGACATTTCTCTATAAAATTTCATAATATATAACTTGTGATATAAAGAAACAGAACATTTAGTGCGTTTAATGTACGCGCGCGCGCGCGCGCGCGCGTGTGTGTGTGTGTGTGTGTGTGTGTGTGTTTTGTGAAAATAAAATAATAGAAATAAATTTTTTAAAAATCTTCTTTATTTTTGTAATCTTTTGTATTCCGTCAAATATTTTCGTATTAAAATACAAATATGACCCAAAAGATAACTCTAACAGTAAAATATAATTTATTTTTTATGTTTAATTGTGTTATATTTCAATTTCCGATTATCAATGTCTAATTAATGGAATCTATCATAGATCGAGTTCCATAATGACTTTTATATCCTTATTAAACTTTAATGTGTGTGGGAGATAAAGAGAGAGAAATCTACAGCTAATTAAATAACTTTCCATTACAACAATGTATTATTTTCCTTAATTCGTTTTCTGATATCTGATCAGTTAACAGAACATTCTTTTCCCTAGCTATGGAGAAATCAAGTCCCAAGAGGATCATCTGATAAATCATCCGACTAAATTGCGAATTTCTATTGATTTCTTCCCGCTGCACCGACAACAATTTCGCCGTTTGCTCGAGCAGAAGGCGAAGCATCTGGAATAGTTTGAAACGCGCCCGAGAATAAATCCATGGCATTAAACCCCGGTAAAGCGAAGCAACAGCTCGATTACCTTTTTCGGAAATCAAATATCCCGTTGCTAAACCGTGAGTTCTCTCGCCATTGCTCTATCGCAACGCAATTACGAGTCTTCGCGCGGATTAAGCGGTCCATTTAACGATTTAACTCGCGCATGGAGATTCCGTTGCCTTAATCGCGAACGTCACACGAGAGATTGCGAGATGTTCCCTAACTCACTGATTCCCGAGTGAATTCTGTATCGAATCTCCCTCCCTCCCCCCCCCCTCTCTCTCTCTCTCTCTCTGTCATGGAATATGTTATTGTGGAAGTACAGCTTAATGTCTTCACAATTTAACTAATTGTAACTAGATATACATTTGTCGCACTTGGAAATATCATTATTACATGCAAAGAAACATGCAAAGAAAATGGAAATAAATAAATTTAATTCAGAGATAAAATTTAAAAATAAAATTTCAAAAATAAAATTGTAGTTTTTGTCTCACACAAAAGGAATCAGAAACGTATGAAATATATTACAAGCAAAACGACCTTTTTCACATGCAAGGGAAATAAGTTTAATGAAAATAAGACACTGACTTCGAATTAATATCGTTACTTAACGAGAGGAAATGTTTATCTAGCAAATTATTTCCTTCTTTTATATAAATTTACGTGACCGACGTTACAATAATCAAATACAAGAAGTTAATTATGCAACGCAACAGCAAACTTTGTATTAAATTTCATATTTACGATTTAATAACGATATATTAACGATGTTAATATCCGTAAAATTATTCCACCGTGCGGTCCAAGCTTTTAATTAAATTCTTTGCTCTCTTTTGTTTAAATAACAACATTTACCAGAGTTGAGCGAAACGGGGATTGATATTCACGCTAATTCCGAATGAAATCCGTGGAAACAACCGTATGTAAAGTTTTGCGACAGATTAACGAATTCTTTTGCGGGAAAAGAGAAACCTCGCAGCGATAACGAGGTTCGAATCGCGCTCACAGATCCTCTTTTCATCTTATTTTTAATTATCACGTTTAATTTGCAACGAAAGCGTGCTTATTCAGCCGTGCTTTTGGCGGCTATTCATTGCCGAGAAACCGCGATAATCCGGATATGTCTTGCTCTTTAAATAGATTAAACATCCCAGTTCATTTTATCATCTTGTTTCAAGAAGAGACTCGAGAGTTGAAATTAAAACTTTTTTCACTGATTTCTTTTCGCGGATTTTTTTTTTATATATATATATATATATATTCCAACAGGTTCCCAATCCGAGGAACGCTAATTCTCTCGCTTCTCTTAACGGCGACTTATATTTATATTAGCAACTGTATTTATTACTGTTGAATAACTGTATTTATTAGTCCGGATTACATATACGTGATAAAATAAGATATTTTGTGCCAGTAGCTTGTTGCAAACATTAAATAGTATCATCAACGAGAACTCGCAAGTAGAAATTGCACGACGGAAACTACGCGGAAACTAATTGCCTTTATGGTGGCGACACAGCAAGATGATGCTGTTAGACGCGCGAGTAACTCTCGCTTCGCGATAGAAACATCTTAATCAGTGACTTACAGCAAATTATATCTCGAAGTAACAAAACTAAAGAGATACTTTTCCGCTCAATGATCGGTTAAAGGGGGGCGATGTAACGCCCGAAGTGCGACGGCAAAAGTCAATTAATGCTCGCAGTATAGTTCCGGAAGTGGATCGCGAAATGGATGTTATATAAATTTCATTGCACGGGATTAATTTATCTACCAGAGGAGATTGAATAAACAATGGGATTTATTGTTTTAACGTGAGACAAAGGATGCCATAGTGACGGATGCCCCCTTGCCAATCTTCGGGAAATGAATGCGACGCTGCGAGGAGGAATTAATACAATAATGGACGCAATTACACAGGTACAAAAGACGGCGAGGGAGGATCAATCGAAGGAGCCGAGCCCGGCGGGGCAATAAGCGCAAAGAGACCGGGCGCAATGCAGACTTCGATCGGGAAGTCGCCGACACGGAATACGATTGCGCGCGTCGGGAAACTTTCGAATTGATCCAAATCGAGGTGGCTCGTCGCTCCGGCAAAAAAAAGACCGATAGCCGTTTGATCTGTTCGCGTTTGCAGCAAAAGCGTTCGGAATGAAAGCAGCTTAACGGAACGCGAATTGCTCAAACCGGACGACATGCATTCCGCGACAAGATATCGCGGATCGTCGTATATTTTTCACTTTTTAACTCGTAGTTTCATTATTCACTGCGTTTATAAAACTGCGTTTTTTTAAGTTCTTATAAATGATCCTCGCCGAAGGAAAGAGAGAATTAGAAATTATAAGGGATTTCTGCAGATAACGCATATTCTTCTCAGTCGTAAAAGTGCTATAATAAAATAATAAAATGTAAAATAAATGTAATCAATGTAAGGTAAATGTAGTAATAAAATAATAAAATAAAATGTTAAAATAAAATATTATTGTAGAAAAATTATTTATACACATTACATTAATCTCAAGAGAAGTTTTATATATAACATTACGGATATTATGGATATTCCGCAAGCCATTTTTATCACAAACATATAATGGATAGATTTTGTTTCTACGTGTGTACGAATGTACTTTGTACATTTTATTGCAGATTTTATTTTTATGTGCATATGAATGTATATGTACACCGTAAACAGCGTAAATTATATTTATTGTGACACAGGGGAAATTCTGACATACGCGTTTCCATCGTGCGTTGATTGAATCTCTTCGTTAATAGCTGCAACGGAAATTGCCGAAATGCATATATTACCGCTTTCTGCAATTTTGTCTATGTAATCTCGCGATACGAGTTGTAATCGCTTCGAAATTGAAATTGAATTACATGAGACGCGGACGAAGTTTCGTTATTAATTAATCATACCTCCTCGGATTGCGAGCTGCTAAATCGCATAAATTCGTTTTCCCCTACCGATTACGCTATTCACCAAGGATTTCGCAACTAAATCAAATTGAGAAACTGATAGAACTTTGTAATTTCTGAATATGACAATCTCTACTTTTAATCACTTTCACAACAGAATCATTTCTAAATCTAATCTTTTTGTCACACCATCCGTATGCGGTCTTAATATAAATGATATTGATCTTCTATTAACCATAACGCTTTTAATTACGTACCACATTTGACGTATAAAATTTCATCAGTAAAACGCAAATTGGAAAGTTTTGTTAAAGTAAGTTTTTTTTTCAATCAATACACCTACTAATAAAACGCTATATGTGAAAATCACAATTCGACGTTGTTTTCACGAAAAAAAAAAAAAAAACAATACTATAGTTTCATCGGGGAGCAATATCAGCCATGTTCGCAATATTCCGTACACCCAAGTTGAAAGTAATTAGAGCACAAACGAAAGGTGGTTCAAACAAGCCATTTCTCATTAATGCCGCTTTTTGTGCGCCCGTGCTCGCCGTTTTTCGGTTGCATTTTTTGTTGCCTCATGTATTCCCGAACATTAGTAGACACGATTTTAAAACACGTGATTCGACTTTTGACAAAATTTTTACCGCCGATCGACAGAATCTGAATGGCAACAATAATACGAAAGAAAAAGGAGAAGAAAAGAAATAATTAGCGCGGTAAACGTCGTCAGCTACGACAGAGACAAACTAGCGAATAAACATAGTGCAAAGTAATCACGCTTCATTTTCATTAGCTTTATTAACGGACCCGCGGCTATGCGCGAAATTAGTACCTTCCAATTTCAATTAAATTCTCTTCACAGCGCCCGCGTCGGAAAATGGTTGAAAGTAAATTACACGGTACGATACAATTCCAACTATAAATAATACAGTGGCAATCTCCAACACAAGCGGCAAACTTGTCCCTCCCCCCCCCCCCCTCTCTCTCTCTCTCTCTCTCTTCTCCTCTCCCCATCCCCTTGTTCTCCCTCTCTCCTCTTCCCTCTCTCTCTCTCTTCTCCTCTCCCCATCCCCTTGTCCTCCCTCTCTCCTCTTCCCTCTCCTCTCTTTCTCTCTCCCCCTTCTTCTGTTTCTCTCCTTCTCTTCCTCCCCCTCGTCTCTCTTTCTTTCTCTCCCTCAGTCTTTCTGTCGTATATTTGCAACATTATAAGTGCAACATAAATACATTTCATAAATTGTAAAAATCAGAAAAGTTTCTAAACGATGAAATTTTCTCTACGCAAAGAGAGAGAAAAACTTTGAAAAAAAAATACATACCATAATTAAATGTATAAATCAAATATGACAGAATTTGCAAATTCGACATAACTTCGGTTTCTTTCATTTTCATGTTTATTTTTATAGATAAATAATATAAATAAATATAAATTTAAAAAAATTTAACAAATCGAAAAAAATAGATAAAAAAAGAATATAATCTAGATTTTAGAAATTAGAGAATGCAATTCGACGATAGAAAATTGCAAGGTGCTTTTTTTCATGTACGACAGAGTATAAGTTTAAGGGTAAATTAGAAAAAAAGAAGATTCGAAATAATACAGACCATGGTAATGACGGTCTTGATAGCTTCTGCTGTAGCTTCTTCGCTCGAAGGCGTCTCGACGAGGGTGCTGCCCAAATATTTGAGGGTGAACCTTGCCTCAGACGCATCCTCGGATTCCTCACCGTGTGTCGTGCTCGTCGAACCACTACCCTCTACGCATTCACGGCTGTTCGCCAGAGCCCATTCCTCGCATAGCTCTGAAAGTTAATATCAAATTGAGGGATATTGAGGCAAAATTCAAAATCTCATGACAATCGATCGTGTCCGAATCTCCTCGATAAAAACCCTTTCAAATTTAAAATACCATGAAGCTTTCTGTAACAATGTATACAATGATAATAACAATAATAATTTAATATTCTCACTGAGTAAATACTCATAAATTTAAATTTTTATCGGTGGAGTTTTAGCTGTTTAGCGGTTATTTTTGTAAAAAAAAAAAAAAAAATTAAGCGTAAAGGAGTCAAAAAGTGAAGTTTAAGAAAGTGAAGTTTCACCGATATAAGGTTCAAATATTAAGTCTGTTGCGTTTAAATTTATGTAGTAAGGATAATACGAGGATAATAGCGAAAGGATGTGAGGGCAAAAATTCTAGAATCTACGCTCTTCGCAAATATACGTACAACCCCGATGGAGATAAATGTTACGGTAGACGGAATGACTAATGTAACAGTCCAGGTTTCGTGGCAACCACATAAGCCAACCTCGTTGTCCGTCTACATACTTCGTGACAGGAAATGGCCGCGCATGCATGTATCGCAATAATGGATATCCCAAATGTATATGTACCATATACATTGTTACGATTTTACTCATTCCGAAATTTCTCGAACACCTTGCAACACTTTACAAAATTGAAAATTACGATACAAGAGCACTGGTGCGTCATTGTGTAAAATTCGACTCGATAATGAGGCAGAAGATGCTTAAAGGTTAACGACGAATTATTTGCCTTGGAGAAAGTTGATGGAAATTAGTTATAATCATTCTTTATGGAAGTTATAATTGTAAAGTAAAATAAGAAGTGCAGACGACTCGTGTGTATGACCCTACGATGAAGAGCGAAAAGTTTTAAAAAATCGGAGAGAATTATTTCTTGAAGAAAGTTGACGGAGAGATCGAAAGATTGTATCCTCTGGATGGAACGCTCAATGCGGGAAATTATTAGCGTTATAAAGCGAGAAACAACTCTCGATCTATAGTGCGATAAAAGAAAAAAAGTTGCAAAAAAATGCACAGGAAATTATTTCTTTTCCGAGGAAGAGGAATAAAGTACATTTACGTGTACATTCACATCAGATCAAACGTCTCTTTTTTAAATCTTTATCTCTTATTTCTCTTTCAATGTAGCCGCACTCGATTTTCCACGGTACACAAGTTTAATCAAAGGGGAAAACCATTTCGCGGAACCATTTTATCACCGCGATCTGTTCACGCTGCAAGTTTGCGAAACGGTATCAATAGTTGTCCGCGCTCTATTGCTCGCTTTGCGGAAAAGTCTGAAAGTTCGTGGGGCGAGTCTCTGTATACCGTTATTGTCGGGCGCGCGAAACTTTGCCCGCAGAACAATTTTGTAAAAGCGGCGAAAACTCGTTACTATCCGTGACGCGACGCGGCGCGCCGTGACGTCTCGATCGAGAAAAGGAAAACTCGCGGTATCCCGCGGGTATCTCCCCCCACAACGAACGTGTTTCTTTAGGGCTGTTAGCGGTTTTGCTACGATGTGTCAGAAGTTTCCGTGTCCCTACGGCACGGCAATACGTGCCCGACCCTTTCATTCTGACACACGACTTTTCGACCGGGGAAATAAGAGTACAAATCATATAATCCGAGGCTATCGGTCGCGTCTTTGAAGTCACCTTGCTTCTTTCTCGCTTTGTGGAAAAATTTTGAGATAATTTTGTAATGATAAAATAATTCTTTTATTTAATTTTAGACATCGAGATAGAACTTTTTCTCTGTTTAAAATCTGATTTTTACGACACGCGGTAAAATTCGACGACACAGTTTCTTTTATAAAAATCACATAATTTTTTATCACGAAAATGAAAGACCGATGTTCGAATAACGAAATTGAGGCTATAACGTTTTTAGAACACTCAATGCGAGATGTACTTGTGATCGTGGTCGGTGAACAAAAATAAGAGGTAGGCGTTTCCGCAAATCGAATACACGTAGGAAGACACGAAAGCGCAGGAAACGCGATCATCGCTGGGCCCATTTGTATCAATTTGTCAATGAGCACTTCCTGCGCAATTTTTTTTTCTACCGTATCGCTGGCCATCCATCTTTAGCGACCTCCTAACGTCTGACAAGAGATCGCACTCGATTTCGCAATAAAGACGACGGTACCGAGCAATGCATTTCTTCGACAAATGTCGTCTCGTGAAAATACATCTCGATGATGTCATGATTACTTCGCGTTGTACGAAAATACAAATGAGATCAAGAACTTTTATATGAAAAATATATGATAATAATTTTTCGTTTACGAAACTTTTGTAAGAAAATTATTCACAGATATTTTAAAAAAGTCTCGGTAAGAAAAAGATCTAATTTCAAATACAATTTACCGTGTGATCTACATATAATTTTTCTATAAAATATAATTTTCATTAATAAATATTAATGTGAATTTTACAATATACAATACTTTTAATATGTTCGCTATACTTTAAATATAATAAAATATAAAATAATACATTTTTTATTTTATAATATATAAAATAATTTTTAAGAAATTATATTATTTTTTATTTTAATATACTAATATGTCGCATACATTTAATGAAAAAAAAATATATATATATATATATTTACTCTTTTACATCACAATTTATTATTCCGGTACATCGTTTTTACGGGGAAACAGTCGTTATCTCCGACATTGACGTGGAACTCAAATAACGACACGATGAATTTAACCGTGATGCGAATATATATTTCTCTGATGTTCCCTTCGGTGAAATAAGAAGAATTGACTACGAAGCCGATCGACGGGTATTTTAATATTTCAACGGCCGCGTTGACAGGGCGCTACGTGAAAGCCATTCTGCGTGCGACGCCGCTAACGGAAACGCAATGCCATCCGGCTGAAAATTTATGCGAACCACCTACATCCGGCGCGAGGTGACGTGGAAAACCGATATAGTGCAGCGCACGTCCCTGAAATTCTATTGAGGAAAAGGCAACCGAGGGATGATGGGTGTGGTAATACCGTGAAAACTCTCAAACCCCCGGGAAATTCTATCCCTGTCCTGGGAAATTTCCTAATCGAAGAACTACGTAAACTATCGATCGATTTCCCGGTGAAATGTGTGGTAATTAAATTTGACTTAGCCCTCAAAATTTCCCTCTCCTCTATAATACATACAGTATACAAGCTCCTATTTGCGGAACGCAACAATGACGCAAAGTTATGGCCGTAACGTGAGAGTTTCACAAGCGAGTTTCGATGTTAAAAGTGTCTCGCCGAACAGCCTTCGTGCGCTCAAAGATCGTGGAGAATTTCCAAGGAGGTGTACAGCTGCCACGGCTGAAGATGGAAGGATTTCACGATCCGTTTTATCGTCCAGACCAAAGAAATTTCTATCTTTAACTCGCGGCAGCAAGTCATCCTTTTCCCTCTCGGGCAGAAGTTGCAATTTGTGGGGTGCTTTCCTCGCTTCAGACGCAAACTGCGCGAAATTGAGCCAATTAGTCAGAATTTTTCAGCGATTACTGTAACGACCGCTAAGAGAAATTAACCATTCGAGAAATTGGGAGGACGTGCATGTACTCCCGACGGGATTCGCGGATTCCGCGTTTAAAAGTCCACGGTTTCGGCGCTCGGCGGAAATTTATTCGCGCGTGATTAATCTCATTGCAGTGTCGGTAATGTCGGTGAAATATGTATGTATTGCGCATTCTAAATCTCTTTTAAATAGTCTCGGTGTAAATGGAGGGTGAATTCGGTCGCGGATCGAATAAAAATCTTTTCAACGCGCGAGACAGCTGCATGTCCATTTCGACTTTATTTCTCCCTTATTCTCCGTCTGATTCGTCCGGTATATACGCGAGCAGGGGTTAACCAAAGGGAGAGAGAGAGAGAGAGAAAGAGAGAGAGAGACTTTCTCGGGCTTTTTGTGCGTCAACGAGATTTTCCTTTTCCACGTTCAATAGATACCGCTGCGGAATGATAGGAATGGAATCGAAGCTCCCTCCCTTCCCACTGTCTCACCGCGAGTTTTCTTGCAAATCCGAACGCAATTTTACTAGCGACGAGAAAGACCGTTCGGCTGCTCGACGCGTGTTCGTATATATCGTGTACATAGATTTGCTTCTTCTTCCGAAAACGTTAGAATTGGATCGCAAATAGGGCCTGATTTGAACAATATCAAGTGCGAGACACCACTCGTTTCTCGATGTACTCTTTCATCCAATCAACTCTCTCGAGAACATTGATCCCTTTAAAAAATTTACAATATTAACTGTAATTTGAAATTTACAATATTATCTTTATTTTAAGATTGTCTTTAAATTATCGAGTTGAAAATACAATATTTTCTACTTCAAAGACTTGAAAAAAAAAAAAAAAAAAAGAACGGTATTTATAAGAAAATATTTGCAAAAAATGTGCTTTTAGAAGGTTTGTATGTATACTTTTTTTCTTTAGAGTGAGCTTATCGCGCGCGATAAGGATTATCGGGATTAAATGCTTTCCGTCGTCGCGCGTTCGCTAAAAAGAAGAGGTACCTGTGGTGATTTCACTGCGCCCGTAATATCGAGCGTCGTGCAGATCTATCGGATACGCGATGCAAAGGCGGAAAAACGAGGAGGAAAGCTAAACATGGTGGACGCCGTGGTTGCAGTGACGAACACGGACGGACAAGCAGTTTTCCATCGCACGCGCGTTTTGCAACAGAGATTCGCCATAGGATTTCTATTGACGGCTTTCCATTCCAGCTACGCGTTTTCATTCGTTTCTCCGGTCGATGACACGCGACTGTTGTGGAGATATTTCTTTCCATCCCCGTCGTACGTGCACGTTCGAGCGTTCTCTACTCTTTGAAATCGCAACGTTGAATTCCATCGCTGCCATCCCGTAAAGCCCGACGAATGTGAAATTATTGACGAGCAACGCAAGCAAACTATTCGTTCTTACGCCTTTTCCAGTTCGCGAAATCTCAAATGGAAAAACAAGCGATATCATCTCGCGCGAAATTCCAACAATCAAAGATAGAGATACTTAAAAGCAAAAACAATATCATTTAAATTGATTTTAGTATTTCGGTTAATGTCTTAATTAATTCCAAAAAATAAAAATAATGAAATATAATATTTTCAACTAAAATTTCATTTTGATAAAATCAGATAATTTATTTATTTTAACCAAATTTTAATTATGATATATCAAGATATGTCGAATGAGCACTTTTAAACAATTATAATGAAAAAATATATATAAAAATATATAAATAGATTACATAATTATTTAATATTTTTGTGCTCAATTTCATTTTGATATTAAAATGAAATATTAAAGTTTTTGAAGAAAAACACTGCATCGGTCTGTTCGATATTATCAAACTTAATTTACCTTTGTCTACACTCTCTTTATATCAACTCTTACTTGCCTAGACAAGTACATTTATTTCAAACGTAAGCAATTGCTCTAGCAGCATTAGCATTCGAAGCATCTGCCTCGATAAATAAGGGCGGAAGCGTTTGCACCGTTTTATACAGACAGTCAAGTGTATTTCAAGATGCTGACTGGCCAGAGTCTGAAGAACTAGTTCGCCGCATAGTAATCGCATGCAAACGTCCAAACGTAAACAATATAACCGTACAGTCCAATTGACAAAATTGGATCGGCAAAAAGTAGCCTCCAACTTGCGTGTACGTACATCGAATATTTCGTCCCAGAATTATGTATAACGGATTAAAAAAAGAAATCTGAATCTTGTTAGAAGATTTTTTAATACAAGTAAAAATGCAAGAAAATCTAACATTGACGACTTGTAATGCTAATGAAATATGTTCTAATGATATATATATATAAAAATTATACGGAAATTACTGAAATATAATGTAGTTTGAAATTTTATTCTTTGGTAAAAAGTATTATTTGGAAGAATATTCTTAAACAGAAAATTTTTCATATCAGACAGTGACAGCGACAGTGACATCCGTCAAACACAATTGCTACTAAGAGCAGTCCAGATTTTCAAATCGACTTGATTTACTTCGCGCTACGAATAATTTAGATGGAATTTAACTGTTCATCAAGAGAGAGATACAGAGAGAGAGAGAGAGAGAGAGAGAGAGAGAGAGAGATATCTTTCTTCACGGGTAAAATACAATCCAATCCGATATGTGCCCTAGAGGGATTTCCCTTTAGGAACAGAGAGATAAAGAGAGAAATCATTCGAGAGGAAATTGAACAATCCATCCAAGAATATTGCCGTTTGGGTTTCATCCAAAATTGTGAATATTTATTCATTTTTATCTGATTTACTTTATCTCAGAAAAAGAAAGAGAATCTATTGTTCTTAAAGATTTCAACCATCATAGTATTAATTATATTCATCGATCTATTAATACAGTTTATATAAACAAGAAGATAAGAAATATTTCCAATATATTTTTTGCTTATAATAAATAAAAGAGAAACTATTTTATTAAATTCTACTAAGCCAACAGTCTTCTTGTCAGAATCAAATTTTAAAATCTTACTTCGCGTTTTTTCCCATTTGCGCGTACGGCAATTCACAATGTTCTGCCTAAGCGAGAAACCCGAACAGAGGTTTTCAGGATCAACATAAAGCTTCCAAAGCTACGAACCATGTCGCTTCTAGTATAGAAGCTCAATAAACTTGAGATCTTTATTTCCGGTGAAACGGTGGATGAACTCGTGAGATACATTTAACTAGCGCGCAGGAATAAACCGCACTTTACTTGAAAGAGGCGATGGTCGTATTTTATTTATCTACTAGAAAATGACTCGCATGAAACGTGTACTCTCCATAAATAATAAAGTAGCAAAATGCTTCCCTCTCTGTAATTATGAATTAAACAGCAGAAATGTAAGGAAAAATACACGAGAAATTATAAATTTAAATACACAGATATTGAAAAGCTTCAAATAAATTAAATAAAATTAAATAACGATGATGATATAAGAATGATGATAATATAAGGACAAAATATTTTCATAATTTACAAATTAAGTAATAAATACAAAATATAAAGAAAACTCAATTATAAATAATGTAGATTTTATATATATAAAAAACAAAATATAAAAAAACATTTGTAAAGACAAATATTTTATAAAAAGATTAAAAAAAGTACTCTAATATTGAAGTAAAACAAAAAGATTTAGCTTGGGATGCTCTGTAAATAATTCGATCTATCTCATTTCTTAAATGAAAGTATTTCTCGTCTTCGCGCTAACCCAGATTCGAATCGAAGCAACGGCATTTCTCACGATAAGGCATTCATAGATTTTTTTCCACTTCATAAAACAACCGCGAAAGCACGAAGGTAATCATGTTTACATATTTACATACATAGTTGCTCCGATAGCGAAATGCACAATTTTTCTACCGATTACGTGCGCAGCCGAGCTTCGTTTATAAAAGTACATCTACCGTCGATATCTAAAGAAAAAAGGTAACGTAGACGAATTTTCGTAAACTCAGATTGGCTAATAAGATACCAAATTATATTTACGAGGAAAGAAATAAACCTAATCTTTATTCTGAATAAATAAGAATAAATTTCGACACATTAATTCTATTGCATTCTCTTTCTGGATAGAAAATTAGAAATCTTGCATTTATTTACGTTTGTTTAAATTATGTATTATTTGCAATTGTCAATTTATACAACCAAGATGAGAAATATTATTGTGCGATATGTAGGTAGTAGCGAAAAACAACGGTAAATTATAAGCAACAAAATAATAGAAATAAACTTCAAAATCAAAACGGAAATAGCCTCGGCTGGCTTTTTGCAACAAACGTGATTGCCGCGATAGATAGAAATACGAAACAATAGTGGCGCAGCCAATCGTCCAGGAATAATCTCAAAGGAATAGCCGGCCGATTCATTTGAATATGGTAGCGTCCCATTTTGTCGGACGGACGTAAAATATTCATGGCTTTTTCCACCTCGTAAACTTGGGATCCGCGTATATCCACGGGGATCGAACTGGATTTCTGCGCATAAATTATTCGCGCGTAATATAGTATACGCTTTGCGCTCGAGAAACTTTTAATTGTGAAACTTTGCGTTTTGCGTCGTGCCGGCCACTGCCTGCCGTACTCTCGTGTTTTCATTAATTAATAAAATAAGCAGAGATCATTGTTAAATTATATGGTTGAATGGTTGAATTCAAGCGAAATGTTTATTCCTGTCGCTATTTATAAGAGAGACATCAAGCAAACAGTACACAGTATATTCTTTTTCTAAAACGAAATAAAAATAATACAAAACATAATTTTGTATTAAATATAATCTTATATTAAAATATAATTATAATTTTATTAACAGAGCCAATTAACGATTGATTGATAAATATTTTTTAAGTATCATTAAAATCTTATCGTAGTAAATAATACCTTTTTCTCTTCCTATTTTTCACATTATACAGGTAAAAAAGATAGCTCCTACGTGACAAACAACAGCTCTTAGTATCTTAAGCGGCGTAACTTCAAC
Organism: Pogonomyrmex barbatus; assembly: GCF_055798465.1. NCBI lineage: Eukaryota > Metazoa > Arthropoda > Insecta > Hymenoptera > Formicidae > Pogonomyrmex > Pogonomyrmex barbatus. Next base: position 21,547,338 of record NW_028297098.1, read on the forward strand.
GGAATGATACGACAAAGTGGAATATAAAGTAAATGGCAACCGGCCCACCCTCTCTCTTATCCGCGAGAGTAAATTTGACACGACGGTGACGCTGCACCCCCTGATTCGCCGCGCGGAGTGCTGCCGTCATCATTTGCCTCGTGGTACCTTAATTTTAACGGCTTTTCACAGTTTCTCCACTTTACGGGGTTATTATACGAGAAAGAGTAATGGGCAACTTGGTTGCGCGTAAGAAGCCACCGCGCTTCGCCATGAGCGCCGGCTTGGCATGGCGATGCATACATTTGGCTCACTCGGTGCGTATAAATGCATCGGATGAGAGAGAAAGAGAGAGAGAGAGAGCTCTATCCTTCGTGTCTATGCAAATATAGATCGATCCTCAGACATGATGAAATCCTATAAGTCACCCTATACGTCAATTTCATTTCACGGGACATGAGAAATTATCGAAGAAAATTCTTCATCCCGTTAGACATCATTCATGAGAGGCAAAGTAACGTAATACCGGATAAGATATAGTTTAATCGCATCAGTCTTTCACCCGAGAATCAATGAAAATAAAAAAAATTTAAATTTTTAGTAAAAATATTTTCATCCAAAGTATCTTTTGCGATCGTTGAGATATGAGAGGAAAATATAAATTCACGAGCGTATAACAATTTTTCATTGAATTTCTCTTCAAGAATTTCACCAAAATCAATTTCAGGTAAATTAAAAAAAAATATTTATAGCCCGATTAAAAAAGCGAGTTTAACAAGATCTGTAATCGCATGCGGGAGATATATTCGGATCATCTGTTAGCTAGACGTTCCACTTACGTAAACGGAATGCCATACGAAATCGATCGTCAAGATACTGTTCTCAGCTTCGCAGGGTGCTGCAATGAGATAAGGAAACATCGATGCGGTGCGCTCGGCATTCCCGCAATAACATCTTCTCCGAAGCGGCGCCCCTGCACTACCCTTGATTATGCGAGCGGAACAAAAGCGTATACACCCGCGTGCCGTAAAGAGAAACGCTTCCGCCGTTTCCGCTTGCTCTCGCGTACGTAAACTTTTTAAAGTCGCATTACTGGCTAATTTCGTTCGCGTTGGCGAGAAAACGAACCGCGTTCTTCGTAACTAATTAAAAAATGCGAAACGAGAACCCGACGGGCTTGTACATGGAAGAAAAATGGACAATGCTTAGTTTATCCTTTATATATATATATATATATATATATATATATATATATATATATATATATATAAAGGAGTCCCAGTGTCTACTTGATATTCAAGAAGGATATCTGAATTTTTCACTTTAAACGGCTTCTTTTTATTAAAACTTCCACTCGGCACTTTTCAACGGAGTAAATAAAATTTAAAAAAAAAAATTAAATTTTTAAAAACAAAATGCTTTTATCAGATATCCATATAATTAGTCATTTTAACAACCTTTTAATATAACAAAAAAATAATATACTTAAGTTAAAGTCGATAAATTTTAATTAATTTAATCAAGTTGCTGAGCTATTAGATCTTGTTGGCAAATTAGATTTCATGGGATCAGAGATAATCAGATCAATTGTGTTAGTCTACGTCTATCTTCTCAAGTAAACTCGATTTCAAAGAAAGTGTATCGATAATACAAATTGATAAAATGAAGAAAGTGCCCAATCGAATCTACATTAAAAAAGAAATGATCAAAGAAATAAATAAAATTATCAACCTTTTACGTTCACGCTAATTAAATGTTTTTCCCTTCCTCAGGCTCAAGGCTTCTTTCAAGCTCCGAAAAATATTTTACTCTCTTAAAAATAGATAGCAAGGGCTAAAGTGATTGCTAGTTTTATTACTCGCTTGGCGTAGCGCAAGAGCAAAAGAACGCCGCCGGCAGTACACGGTGTAGCGCAATGAACTTTTCAAAGGCGCGTTAGCAGCCTGTCTAATTGCACTTGTGCAGTGAAACCGTGCTGTTCCTTTGCGAATAATTAAAAAATACATATTCTGTCTTTTTTTTTTTTTTTTTTGAACGGCTTCGTCGCGCCGAGCGCAACTTTCCCACAATCCGTTCACAATCCGTCCGCAAGAAGTAAAACAAGAGACAAGAAAGCAAACGCCGGAAAACAGTCCCCGGAAAACAGTCGCCATTTCATAAAATATAACAATAAAATAGCTGTAACGATAAATTTTTCTATAGATAGAATAGTAATATCCAATAATTTATAAATATTATATAATATATAATAATAACTCTATAATTTTAATGTATAAACATTATATATATATATATATATATAATTGTATGAATAAAAATTTGATAAAATAAAACGCTAATTAAACTTTTTGTAATTCAAGAATACACCGTACCGCTTATCAAATCTCAAAATGATTGATTTAAAATTACTGCTAACAAAAGCATATATTGCAGAATTTGTTATTTAAACCAATTATACATATATGTATGTATGTATTTACAAACATGTATCTCAGAGATACAAATAATATAAATCGGAGTATGAAAGTTCTCACAATGAGTTTCCTCTCATTCAATTTATCAATATAAAATGCGTGTTAACCCAGAAGTAACGACATTATTATTACGATGTCCGTTCTTGACAAGTACGACAGAAACTTCTATTGAAGTCGCGTTGAATCGAGACAAGTTTTGTCATACCTATTTTGTGAAAGTTGGAGTGTCGAAAGTTGGAGTGTTTGTTTGTCTCGGTTCTCACGTATCTCCCCATGGATTTAGCGACTCGCGAATAAAGAGCGGAGGGTGGTTAGTTGTATCCTCAGATAGCATCTCGCAACTGGATAATTAATCCCGTTCCTCGGAGTTCGATTGTGCCCGATTTAAGGATATGAAAGATGCAAAACATGAAATGCGAGAGAGATACGAGAGGACCCGACCTTATTCCATGAAAATGTTGAGATATTTGCTGGTCTGTAACATCCTTTCTGAAGAAGCGACCCTATTTTCGCGAAAATTGTCCCTAAAATATACAGCGGGAGATATGTCGCATTTTGTTTTTATAACCGATATACGAGCTGTACGCCTGGGAATTTTCATCGAAATATGTAAAATATGCAAAAATGGAGAGGCAAAAAATTTTGTTGAAATATTGTAGCGACCACGGTCAAATAAAAGATTAAAGTCAATTCTTTTTACCCTCTTTTCGCAATCAATCTTTCATTGCGTATTTTGTATATTAGACAGACCATTGTATATTTTATTTAGAATATTATAGATAAATATATAAATAAAAATGATATAAGTTTTATGAATAATAGAATTATTGAATATTTCTTAACCGATAATATTTTTTTACAATACAAAGATTCAAAATTTATATTTTTTTGCACTAAAAAAAACTTTTAATTTTACTTCTTTTTGTAAAGTATAAAAATATATATTATATATATATATATATATATAAAATAACTTACTTTCACTTAAATAACATTATTATCAGCCACAAACGTATCAGCTAGAGTACGTGACTTTTTTCTCATTTAAGGGATATAACAAAATTTTTCACGAGTACTTGGCCAAAGTGGTACGAGGCTTTCCATTGTTGGTACGATCAAGTTTAGTCTGTTGCTACGCAACAGAGCTCCTCCAGATGAAAACGTCAATTGCCGTAGCCACTGAGGAGAGCAGAGAGATATCAGAAAGACATTTGGAGTCCAAGAGGAAGATAAGATAATATTTCTAGCCAGTATCGAAAAAGCAAACCCAAGGGTAGAATTCGCATGAGTGGGAAACTCGTTTTCTGATCACGTTCGTGAAATCTCGTTGTCCTTCCGAAACGAAAAATCTCACGAAGGAAGTGTCAATTATTCTATCAATCGATAGTAATAAGGGATTCCGAAAAGGAAAGACTGTCCTGGGGACAAGGAAGGATTCTCGACAATGCCAGCCGACGCGAGAAGTAATTTCTCCTTCGCCTGAGAGGGCGTCCAAAGAAAAGGATTTTCCCTCCCTCGTACAGATATTTCCTCTTTGAGTTCTTCCTTCTTTCGATCAGATGGTGCTTTCATACCTTTTTGCGGCGCATTACCGGCATTTCGAAAGCGAATTATGAACGATTGTTTGTAAATGAGTAATCGATCATATGCTATACGCGAGTAAATGAACTTCTGCATGTAGTACTTGATTTACGTAATTAGTAGCCTCGAGCAGTGCGAATAATAATTTATCCAATCAATAATCAACGAAATACACACATTTGAGTAAAGATCATTAAATCATGCAGAATGCATAAACGATGCGTTAAATACATAACAATATATTGTAAATGCAATTAATATAGAGAATTTATTTAATAAAAACTGGCACAATAGTCTTTATTCTAAATTAAAATAGATATAAAATTAAGCTCTTTCTAAAATCAATTACATCTAAAATCAATTATAAAATTAAGAATTTAAGTTTATCACACATCTTAAAAAATTTTATATCGATAGTTTATAAATTCGATAGTTTCCATGAAACATTGATTCTATTAAATTAATATTTTTTAGATAGTTAGAAAGATAATTAAATCTTCAATGTGTTAAATAAACCAATATAAAATATTTTTATAAAAATATTTTTCAGATATTTCAGATAGATGATGGAAAAAATAAAAAAAAATAAATAAATTTACGTTGAGAAAAAAAATAATCAAAAAATGCATCCATATAGTAGTAACAGTTTCTTTGATAAAAGCGCGATTTTCCATCCAAAACAATATTTTAACGTGTCAAATTTATCGTGTTAACATCAAGCGATCTCTTCTCCGGCGCGAATTCATTGTGATTGCAAAAGTAGTATATCGTCGCGCATTTGCTTGACTATCGCGGATCATCCCGATCGATTTCCAGATTGCCGGAATGTGTGTTACACGAATGAGAAATTCCATTTCGCGCCGGACACGCGTCCATATATTTCGCAATCTAATCGCTCGCGGGATAAAATTTAGACCGCGCCGCGATGAGGCTCAATTAAGGTATCTCGCGCTGTCATCGCTGATTCATCGACGATCGAAACCGCGATCGAAAATGAAAGCCCTCAAAGCGAGAAGCAGCGACGGACGAAAAGTCAGAGTCAGTTTTTGCGAAACTTTCTCCGTTTATTCGCCGTGTATTCGCCGTTCTCTCGTCTCCATCGAGCGGCTTAAGTGGCAAAAAACCCACCCCCGTGTCTGCGCGAACTCGCTTTAACTCGAATGCACTTTAAACCCCCAATCCCCCTCCCCCCACCCCTCTCGCCGCTCCACCTGCTGCCGCCTGGCTTTTCTAGACGACTGGGCTCGCTTTTGTCTCGCTCTTTTCAGCCCGGGGCTGCGCGAGATCCGTTAAATCGCCCTATCTCCCGACCGTACTGCCGGAGCCCAGACTATTTTTTATTTCGATTCGCCGTAAAAGAACCGGAACGAGAGTCATAGCTCTTTGTCGAAAGTATATTAGCATTGATGATAATAAATTATTCGTGAGAATTTTCAATCATGAATTCAACATGAACGTGCCCGAAAGAAGATTTGATAAAAGTTTACATCAACTTTTTTTATCTTCGTAAGTCAAATAATATAATAAGCTCAACTTTGTCTTCTTACTAAAATTTCAATAACAATTTTCAGTGGCCTCGATAATTCTATTTATAACTTTGATTATAAATAGTTGTTCGTTAACACATATATGTGTAAATGGAAAATTATTATTATTATATTCCAGACAAAATTATTATTATTATTATTATTATTATTATTATATTCCATCACTTCAATAGCTTAAATATCTTTTCTAAGTTATTTGTCCAATCATCATAGCAATCCATTTCAACATTTCGAAACGCGACTTCCGAGACAGCGCGCACAATTCCACGGCTTTGTCCTCTAGATTCCTTCTCTTGAGAGGAGGCATCTACGTGCTCGCCCTATGCTCCCTGCAATATTATTCGCGTAACACATGTGGAAGTGGCGAGGCTCTCCCAAAGCGCCGGAGTTAAATCCGCAAGTGTGTTCCGGCGAAAAGACCACGGAGGGTGGTACACACCCGGGCTTTGTGGGCGAAATATGTGCTCGGGCAACCCGAACCTCTCTTCCGCCATCAGCCCTTTCAACTGTCCTTGGTAACTCGTCGCTTCCCTTTTATGTTTACGGCTTTACAGCGCGGGTTAATAAACGCTTCTAAATTACGTTGTCGTCTCTTTGTGTATAAGCATAAAAAAGCTCACTCGGCTTGATTGCTCTGCTTTTTTTTACGCTTGACAATTACTTAGTTGTAGTATCAAAAATTGTTGCAAAAAGATTTCGCTGCGGAGCTAACTTGATCGATTAAAAACATTTTTCTTATAGTACAATATTGAATCAATTTATTTTTTAATGATCAAAATCACGATTTAAAGAATTCCTGCACGTGAATAAATATTATTTGAAAAAAATACATTTTCCCTTCTCTCTCTCTCTCTCTCTCTCTCTCTCTATCTCTGTTTCCATTTATATTTTCTCGTTGCCTTATCGAAACTCATATATAAATATATATTCATCATATTCAAAATTTATTTTTCTATATATACATATATATATATATATATATATATATATATATATATATATATAGATCCTTTCTATATACATATATTCTGTTCACTGTACCATGTTAATATTCGAGATTACGTTCTTGATGTAAAATTTTTTGCAAAATAATTTTTCGATGATCCGTAACGTTCGGTCTTTCGGTCGTCTTATCAAATATATTTGAGATATACACGCAAAAGACTGGAATATCGAATCCCAACGAGCTAATTCTAGAGGAAAACGGGATAGCAAGGACGACAAAATCCTATTACGAGGGACAGATTACTTTTGCAAGATATCGATCCTGAACGCTCTAACGTGACACATCAAAGTCTCTCGGCTAATTTCTGCCGTTGGTTGGTTCGCAGACAAAAATCCGATTAAATCGTTTGTACGAGAAAACGAGAAAAATAGTGAAAGAGTCGAACATTGGTGGAAAAAGTTTCGAAAACATGAGATCAAAAAAGTTCCTCTTAGACCAAGGATAAAACGTTCTATTCTGTAAATCAAATTTTAAGAATAAAAACATAAAAATTTTTGTTACTTTTCTTGTTTTTCTTAAAATTCTATATCTTAAAATACTATTCTATTAATTCTATATCTTATAACTTAAAATATTAATTCTATATCTAAAACTTTATTTAAAGTACTTAATTGTAAGATATTTAAAAATAGATAAGAAAAAATAATTAGTAATTAAATATTGATAAAAATTTACAAAATACATCGAAACAAAATTTACACATTACATAGACATTACTAAAAGTGCAAATTTTTACTTTAAGTTTATTGCAATATTATGAAAATTACACAAGCCGAAGTTTCGAGATAACCTAAAGTGTTCTGAGATAACTCCAGCATCCACACGGAAGACGAATAAGATACCGAGTATTGGGAGAGTGAAACAGGAGCCTCTCCAGGCGCCGTCAAAAGATCTTCTCGATATATCCGGTCGGGAATTCTACCGCGCCATTTCCGGTTACTCGCAACGTTATGAGCTAACATTTGTTCCAGTTATTTCCAGCCGGAATTACCGCAACTCGTCGTGTTGTAATGGGATTACAAAGCGACGGGATAAAAGCTCCAGAACTCAAGCCTTCCGTCCGTGTTCCCGCGGGATTAACGCAGCCTGGTAATATACGGTAAATTTGCCCGGTAATCTTCCGTTTCAACGGAAGAAGAGATACCGATTTCGAGATAAGGAGACTTTGCGACTAAAACGATCGTAATGTACTTGTGGAGTACTGCTAAAATCGGCGATCGATAGTGTAAAGTTACTCTTGACAAAGTTATATTTACATTTTAACTGAATATTCTACAGAATTTTTATTTCTTATTATGTCACATAATTTAAGAGATCGAACAAGAATCGAATCGAAAACATTTTAATAAAAAAACAACTCGATTATTCGATTTCCTAATATGAGCTTACATATATTATTATAAAATATGCTAAATATATCAATTAATTTTTTATTACGTAAAAATTAAAATTGGAAATAAAATTGTATAAAATTCTTTAAAAGCACGTGAAACGCATTTTTCTTTGTGTATTCGTCTGAAAGAATGTCAAAAAGTCTAAAAAGAAAATGTGTTAACAGAAAAAAAACATCCTGTGAGGTCGGCGAAATCGATAGAATCTTTCAAGGCATACCAAACTAGCCTGGTCTCCCACAGTAGTTTTATTCGCGTCTCTCGATCTCGCCTATGTTCGCCACAAAAGAGGACCGCGGAGAGGAATTTTCCGGCAAAATTGAGCTTGCGGTCGAGTCGGGGAAAGCGAAAATGTCGGGAATGTCTTGACTTCCCGGTGGTGAGCGTGATCGAAAAGAAAAAGGTCGGTGGAGCAAGAAGACCGAAAGAATGAGGAAACGAGGAAAGGAAGAGAGCGAAGAAGAAGGACGATTTGAAAGAGGAAGAAAGCGTGAGGGAGAGATTGAAGGGACGAAAGAGAGAACCGCGAGAATATCTCGAGAAGGATGACACGGGTGGCGTTTGCATTGGAAATTCGACGAGCTGACGGCGAAGCCGACCAGTTTGGCGAACGGCCAGACACCTGGTACTCGGACCTGCATCCGCTTTCCCAACAATAACGGTATCGACTAATGAATATAATGCAGTTTCCCAATCCCCTGTCGTCCCGAGTCTGATCTACTTTGACCCCCGTTGAGTTCGATGCTCTTCTCGCGCGTACATATGGAATAACTAATCAAGTTACAGAAAGCGTAATGAAAAGGCGCGTTATTAAACTGGGATGTCCGATAAGAAAAACACTATAACTAATTCGACTAACTTGATAAAATATAAACAATATTCGTAGAAACTATTAAATATTGTCCGACGCATTACAATAATATAACGATAACTTTAATTAATCATTGTAATTTTCAATGTGATAATATTTCACTTTATTCTACATTTTTTTAAATATTTTCCTTTCCTTTACGAAATAATAATCTTTCCAAATCGATTGAGTCATATTTTTTATGATTCATTTATGAAACATTCGTAAGCGCGGTCACAGCAAGGTTTTAAAGGGGACGACTCCATATTCGAAAAAAGATTTCGAAATCTCGCCCACGCCGTTTCTACGCAATGGCATCCGCGGTGTGTGACGTAAAAAGTAGCCACGCGACGAGACTAGCCGAGCCGAGCTGCGTCGCGCCGCACCGCACGGCAATTAGTTCGGGCAAATCGAATTTCCATGCTAGAAATCTCGACAAAGCGGGTAGCCGAGAGGCAGCCGGGGCTGTCATTTAATTTGTATTTAAATTGAGTGCCGAGCCACCCGTTCCTCCCTTCGCCCTCCCTCCCCCCCCCCTCGCATCCCTCTCGCGGTTCTCCAGTGGACGCGACCGGAATAAAGTCACGCCCGCGCGAGAGAGGGCTCGTTTATTTGCCACCGCCGAGTTTCGACGTCAGGGATTTAAGTCAATTACGGTGACGTTAATCGGACGAGAGGAAGAGAGAAGGAGGGGGGAGGGGGAAGAGAGAGAGAGAAAGAGGAGGCAGACGCAGAGGAGGAGACGCAACGGATGTATATATTTCGCGAAGAATGGGAAAAGACGTTCCGATATACCGACGTAGCTTCTCCGCCTCTCGAAGCGATTTAATAGACTTGCCGAGACAGTCGCGATCAATTATGTCGACCTTGAGAACGACCATGCTGTCGATAATTAATGAACTGTCGTCGGTTGTAATTTAGCTTCCCGAGGCGTAATCCAGCGGCGTAATAAATTGCTGCGAGGATTTCATCGACGTCATTGCGAATCTGTGAACGGGAAAGCCCTCGCGATTCACATTAATTCTAGAGAACGATTTGCGTTCGCGATAAATATTCCTTCGGCAAATCAGGAATCAGAATAAGAGAGAATTCGAGTAAAGTTAGACGACACACGTCGGAGCTAGGAATAAAGGTAAATTTCATACGCGCGGACTGCGTGCGTGTTACGAGAGGAGGAGCGTACATAGAAGATCCACAAACGCGCGGAATACACTCGCCGTATTTGCGTTGCGTCTTCACTCGACGATCAAACCAGTCCGCGATTTACGGTTCCCGTGTTAATTAATCGCCTCCCTCTCTTGCCAAATATCGGCGAAACATTAATGCACGTCGCTAACGGCATTTACACACGACGATGCGGAACAAATGCGCAAGCAAGGGAACGTATCCCGCGATGTATGCATGTACATTAAAAGCGGAAGGGTGACTTGACTCTCTAAAAGCGAGATTCTCGTCTCTCGTCTCTCGTCTCTCGACACTCTCTCTCTCTCTCTCTCTCTCTCTCTCTCTCCCCTCCCTCTTTCTCACGAACCCTCTCGCGTGCCCGTTCCCGCAAAACGGTAAATCCGGCATCCGGCGTGTACGTCGATATTGTTCACGAGCAGCTAAAACAGCCGCAAGGACGCGATTAAATTTCATCTCGAGGGAACGACGCTTAATTAAGCGACGCTTAACGCACCTCGCGGAATGCAATTCTCGTTTATTCACACGTGCGTTCGTGCCATGCCTCGTGCGTGCCACGAGCGGGAACAAAATGAAATAAATGACTAAAATTCCTTTAAAAAGTATAACGCAAACGGAATTCCAATTTTTTTTTCTCACAAAAAGGAGAAGGGATAAATAAATGGCAAATAACAGTATTCTATGAATTGCGTAAGTATTTTCTTTACTGCATTAATGCATATTAGTTAATATTGTTAATATTGATCCATCGTGATGCGTCATTGTGATAAGTTGGATGCTTTTAAGTTCTATCAAAGTCTCGTCAATAGTCGAAAATCTGTAATCTCAAATTGCCATATAATGCCAACGGTAATAATCGTTGTGAAGATCATGAGAATATTATCGCCAATTCTTCTCCCACGTCGATACGCCTACATGCTATTGCATTAACGCTAATAAAAGGGGAACGCGACGTCAATAAAGATTAATTCGTACAACAGACACCCTGCAGTGAGGCCCGCAGCCAGAAGTTGGATGATTCTCTGCACATAAACTGAATCGTTTGTCGTTGTCCAACCAAATTTGCGTGTAACTCATTGGACATAGCGCTTTGATTAGCGGACTACTGAATTTGCCAAATAATATGCCTCGTGTTTGTAGGACAAATAATCCATACATCGCGACTGGACTTAATACGCCTTATTGATGATGCATTGCTGTAATATAAATATATTTCCCTCTCCCGCTCATAGAATATGTCATATAGTAATGTATAATTATAAATATATATATATATATATATCAATAAATTATACAAAACAACGTTAGATCAATTAATTATACAATAAATAACATTATTTTATTTTTCTATCAATTAAATAATAATACTAATAATATTAATATAAATAATATATTATAATAAGATATCTTATATCTTTTAATCAATTTAATTCATAGAATTGTAATAAATTATACTGTAAAGTACAAAAATAATATTCGTGTAAATTTTTTTCACAGATTTTAAATGATTAATTTTACTTGCTTAAACGTTAATCTTAATATAGTAACTGAAAGCTTTAGGACATAGCGTGCGCAAGCTTTGCAACGTGAGCAGAAATTCATCAGTACTGTTCATCCATCATGTTGGACATGATGTATGAAAAATAAATTACACTTTTCAGAGATTCTAAGCACCCAAAGAAGCATAGAAGCAAAACGATATTAAATCAATTTTTTATATTTATTCATTGCCTTTATATATAAAACTCGTTTATCATCGAACTTAACCAATAACAATTTATTTAATACCACAATGACAGGTAACCGCTAATAGTAAATTTCGTAATAGATCATACGTTAATAACAATGATTAATATCACTTATCGATATGCCTGTCAAATAGATTACAAGATCGCTGTTCTCATTCATATATTCACGAATTGGCGGTCTCATACATTTTAATAAATGCTGTTGAGAGATGCTTTATTAATAATTTTATGATTTGTCGAATTAACAAATTAATACTTGACATTTATTAAACAAGCTGACTAAATATATATATATATATATATATATACACACACACAAAATGTTAGTCACTTCATAGTCAAAATCAGCTTGATATATAATAACATATATAATATTCAGAGAAATAATAAACAAACGTATAGAGTAGAGCACTTGAAATTTTCCGATATAATTAATAATAATAATAATTATGATAATTATGATAAAAAAAAAAAAATTGACAAATTAATTTACATTGCCTAAAATTATATCAATTTTATTATCTCCACTTTTACTATAAAATAGAACATTCCTTTGCGTTGGAATACGCGGGGAGATAGAATGTAAAAAACGATATTCTACGTGCGCGTTAGAGTAACAAGATATATGGAGTCGGCAGTACATATAGATTAATGCGTCCCACTACGAAGAGAGAGAGAGAGAGAGAGAGAGAGACAGACAGATTCCCCTCGCGATATCATTTCGCGACATCGAAGAGCACCTGCTGCGCTGTAACGCGTGTCTCTATTGCCGTAAAACATCGTCGCGAAAAGCGCGCGATTGGTACGTAGCAATTTTACCCGCGGACATGAACGCGCGCGAGAACGAGAGAGAGAGAGAGAGAGAGAGAGAGAGAGAGAGAGAGAGAGAGAGAGAGAGAGAGAGAGAGTGAGTGAGTGAAATCGTTAATGTCAGTTCCCGTTTATAGTTATCGAGTGATACTTTGCACGTGACGGCGGTCAAAACCGGCTGCGAATTTATCCCACGGCGGTTCGCGCTGTTATCCGAGATGTACAGGGTGAATCAGAAGGTATCGGCGATTCTCGTGACTACTTTTATTCTGAATTTTTATCGTCATTTCATAGACGATCGTCTCGTCTACGTTCATCTCATCTCCCGATAGAGGCAAGATCAACTAGTTATATTTAAAAGCGATTATGTCATACAATTTTGTGCCTTTCGATAGTCCGACATGGACGGACTCCTCTCTCAATTTTCTGCCTCGTATATTTTTCACCAATTTTAACACCATTCGACGGATCGATATCAACAATGTGCACTACAGGTGTAGTCTTTCCTTTCAGGATTTTTATATTAATCGTGTCACTGGACTCGCATTAAATATCGGCTTTCAACACTGTGTAGTAACGCGAAGTATGGTTACTTGCGCGTGATAAACGTATGGAACGAATTATATAAAATATATTGTCAAAATGGAAACGGACAGACATGCACTCAACATGGACTCAACAAAAGCGAAAAGCATCTGATGCTAGCATTACTGGAAATCCCAACGGATTATCGAGTCTAGGGAATGCAACGCGAAAAACGCGCCAGTTAATTTCCGCATGAAAATATACAAAAGTATCTAAAAATTCACACAAGCATTTTACAATGGTATTTGTCGCAAAACTGAATTTTAGTATGATGCTAAAAACGATCTGACATTTTTAAAAATATTTTGATATTTTAACCATAATTTAAAATTCTATTAATATTAATTTCCAATTAATAAAAAATTGCGAAAGAAATGAAAAACTTTTAGATTAAATTTAGTTTAACGTTTAAATAATTCTGTCTCTCGTATATATCGATGTAATATACATATAATTTGGAAAGTAATGAAGTTTTAACGGTAAAAAGGAAATGAGAATTTTTAATATCGAGTATATCGATCATCAAAAATTGGATCATCAAAAATGGATAAAAGCTTCATTAAAATTTATTACGAGTCAATGCAAAAACTGATATAAGGAAAAATACAATTTTAAATTACGTTACTAACAATCATGCGTATCACAAATAACTTTCAAAACTCGATACAATGTACAATGGTGTAGCGAGATCTGGAAAGTACACTTTGTCTATCTGCATGTCAGCAATAACATCGCGTGAAATTCGAAACAGAATACGTGCTGTCATTTTTTTTTACGATGACACTAATGCGAAATACGTCACGCGAAATGTTTTTCGTATAATGTTTTTCCCAGACATCCTTTATCATTTGAAATATGATATACGAATGTGAGCCATATATATTTATAAGCATTTTCTTTATTTTTCTACAATCTCTCTCTCTCTCTCTCTCTCTCTCTCTCTCTCTCTCTCTCTCTCTCTCTCTCTCATTTGTTACATAAGCTAAAATTAAATTCTACAAATTATTTCGTTTTTTTGCATGATTTATTTTCATAAAATTCGCACATTGATTAATATACCAAAACATTTTATGTATTTTCTAATAATTTTTATTAGAATAATTATTATTAGAATAATTATTAATTAGAATAATTTTTTTTAATAATTTTTATTAACAATATAATGTAGTAATCGAATAATAAGATATATTACATCAAAATAACTTTATTTAAACATTATATCTTCTTCTTTCTTTTCTCTTCCTTCTCTTTTCTTTTCTGTTACTTTCATATTAATAAACTTTCTTAAAGAAGAACTTGTGCAAACAATTATCATAAAGAAATAGCAATAAAGCGGCGCTTTCAATTTTAATCTTAATATATATCGGAATGTAGATCGTGCTTCATTTTCTTTTGCATCGTGTAGACTGTGCTTTATTTTCCTTTCTTGACATTATAATACAAAAGTGCATTGCCAAATCCCTCTCTTACCTTACAAATAATTTTTGCTTTAATTTTTGCTTTAACTGTATAAATCGAAAAGACTATCTATCTTGTTAGACAACTCCAAAATATTTTATCAAGTTTAACATAAAATGTACAATAGCCTACGATAATCCTTGTTATTTTATATAGAAAACGAATACATCATCACGAGCGCGTTTGATGTTGAATACGAGAATCGCAAATACGCACACTCGACATCCGTACGAGCGTGTGTTATTAGTCATTCCTCTGGGATGTCCATCGTCGAAACGTGTAGTTCCTTTCGTTTCGAGGACGATTCCCGGAGATGATAGCTGCACGGAGTAACTTGCCGCGCGGGCAGCAGGTTCATTATCACCGCTGGTTCTCTCTCTCTCGGACTATTTGCGCATATCGCGTTGCACGTTGATACGCGCGGTATGCAAGGCCGTAACTGGATCACGACAAAATTTAACTACTCGGCATTATATTTTAGAGATATCTGTTGCGGGATCGCTCGCGCGATGTACAGCCTTTCCCGACCCCTTTTTCTCTTCTTCAGAACCACACTTTTCCGCGGAATGCGCATATTTCTTCTCTAAAGGAAGGATTATTATATATCGTTAATGGACTTACAGGCATCACGGAATGCATCTGACTGCATAGTAATATCCACGAGGACATTAACAGTCCGCTTACGAAGCACTTGTCAAATCCGATGACGCAATTGAACGTGATGGAAGGAATATTCATGCGTCGTTCATTGTGTTGACATTTGATTATCCAGAATGGAGGTGACGTTGACGTTAGATTACGTAGAATGGAATCAAAGCCTAGCGGTAAATTTCAGAAGTTCACAAACGAGAGCGCGTTGCATGCATTTTACATGCTGAGAAGAAATGCTCTTCCCCCCCCGCGTAAGGATTTATAATTGGAGAGCTCCAAAATTTTACATAATGTAAAGCTGTGCGAATGTACTTTACGTGAGATGGAAAAATTATATGGAAATTGAGAGTCTATATTTTAATGCCCACATTTAAAAATATCGCATTTAAAATAAAATATCGCATAATTAACCTTTACATTTGCATCAAATCATCGAGATACATTTTTATTTTTTATTTGTGATATTTATATTACATTCTCTGCTGCGCAAAAATAAAGATTTGTTTGACACATTTTAAAAACCGATAAATCTTATCGATATTGATGAAATACAAAATAGCAATCTGTCAAAATTTTTTTGCCAAACTGACGCACAGCGGTGTATGATGGCTTGAATGGAGCAATTCTAAATGGACACATTTACCAACACAATGCGGGCCACATCCAATATTCTAGTGACTATTACCATGACATTCCACAGAGACGGTAACTTCCAAGATGCAGTTGCTTTACGCGAAGCACAACGCGACGGTCTCTCATATCCCGAAGGAAATCTTGCAGTTAGTAGCAAGAAACTGAAATCACCACCCGTTGTACTGTAAAAACTAAACCAATTGCATTCGTAACAATATGGTAAAAACATTTGAAAGAAAGAGCTCATAAAGTACGACCAAAATATACGATTGTAATTTTAACGGAGTTTGCTCAACAACTTTGTTGAAAAAAATTTATTTATACATAAATAACTATATCATAAAAATTGATTACAGAGAATATATTGACAATTTTACGCGAAAAAAAGGCAAACGCTTCTCTTGCCAAAGATCCTCTTGCTATACTTGACAACTTGATAATTATTATTAATTATATATATATATATATATATAATGAATAATAATTATCAATAATCTTCATAATTAAGTACAAGTGCAGTTTCATAACGCAGCGGCTTATCGCTGCAATAATTATCTTGATGAGCGAAACTACCTACAAGTTTAATATTGCATTTTTTCGGTCGTCAAGCATTGAGTCGCGGTCTTCATTGTCGATTTATGCAGATTTTATGATCAATGATCAGCATGTGAAGGGGATCGTATTACAGCTATATAACGCAAGTCAGCACATGCATTATCATAATCTTGAAGGTGGCTCTATTACGGCGCTTATTGCGAATAATCGCGTTAACTGCGCCGCTGCGTTGCTGCAGCTAGTGTCGCTGTTGCTGCTGTTCCAGCGGCTCTCTGTTATCACTTCCCGACATTTCGCAGCCGCGCATAGTCGCCGTTAATCTTGCCGAGCGAGCTCTCGGGGAAATTACAAAATTGCCGTGCGCACGATAAACGCCGTCTCGATAAACGCGCGATTATTGCGATTAACCTTAACGATCGCGAATCTCGTACGCGATCCGAGTTCACTCCGGTAACAAAATTAATAAAAATGGTGAAAGTAAAAAAAAAAAAAACAACTATTTTTAGCTCTAGAAATAAGAAAACGGTATGTAAATGAAAATATATCTAACCCTCGCCTCTCTCGTTACACTTTGCGCTAGTTTATGAAAAAATAAAAATTGCGATAACTTATATCTATTCTGTGGAAATTATTTATATATCTTTTTTGCTCGTTTCGTTTGTTACTCGCGCTACTCATTATTACTTGTTTACTCGTATATATATAAATAGACATACAAAAGCCAATTTAAACAATACTGTTATTTGCATTTAATTCCTTGTCATGGATAATGTGAATAAAAAATGTTGTTACAGATAAATAAGCCACGCTTTTGTAAAATGGAATACACGTTACATTTCACGGAAAAATAATCATCGTTAAATATTCGTTCCGTATCTCTGTTTCATAATTAACGAAATGCATGCTTTGAAACATGATATATTCTAATATTCATTGCGGATATTTCATTCCTCGTTTTTAAAGCTTCATGGATTTTGTCCGACAGTTTAATGCCATACCTTTTCATCAAATGAAAAGCGGTACGTTGTAACAATAGAAAGAAAATATAGTCTGTTGAAACTTCCAAATTCATCATTAATATATTGTAACGCGATTGCGTTGCAATATTCAAATACATACCTTGGTCCATGTTTTTATAATAATAATGTATATTTTTGATGGATAGAATGAACGATGTAATTCATATAACAACGGGTGCAATATCTCGTGCGATAAAAAAATGTACAAATGTGCGATTTTTTGTAAAATTTTACGTTAAAAAATTATTTATTTGATAAAATGTCAAATAAAATTTTTATTACTTTAAATATAACACGCATTCGCATTATATACAGATATACTTCAATTTTCATTTTTGTAGATTTCAATATAAATCACTACTTCTACCTTTTGCATGTTTTTCCATTAAAACGCGACATCTGCGTCACGTAAAACATTTTCCCGGGGATCCCTTCAATTAATCGAGCTGGCTCTCTTTGTGCGCCCGGCACACGATACGCTACAATATTCATACTTCATCCGTCATTTTGGAAGTTTTCCCGGCTGGTAGCATCGCTTCCAGAGGACCAGCTAGTCACGTTGCCAATATCGCCGTGACAGCGCAGCGTGGCCTCGTTTAATTTTTACTTTCGAAAGACGAAGGATATGGATCTACCACAGATGAAGGAGAACGGCATTCGTGTAATCTTCATTACTAGATCTCTACTTTAAGAGTTCAGCATGATGCTTATAAATTAAATCAGAATGAACGACGTCATGGCTGTTTTATTATTATCAGATTTATCATTTTAATTGCATTTTTTAGTACCTTTCTCACATTTCCCGCAATCAAAATTATAACGTTTTGTATCTATGTTATATATGTTATTACATTTTATTACGACATTATATCTTTATATTTTATAATTATATACAACTGCATCATTACTATTATTAACTTTCACCACAATTATATTATTATTAATTTTTCATAAAACAAAATATTTTAAATCTTTAATTTCAAAATTTATGATTGTAAATTATAAAACAATCGGAGTTAACGATTAATAACAGATATATAATTTTATTAATTTTAACACTTTCTCTTTCGGATATTATAATTCTCTAATATTATTTAAACTAACAAAAATATTATCAAAAATTATATTTTTAAAACAGTTTTTTAAAAAGAGATAGAATCAGATTAAAATAATGAATATAAAATAATTGCTTTTCATAAACATTAATAATAATAATAATAATAATAATAAATGGCAAAGGTTAAGTGTAGAGCATATATACATAGATAGCATATCTTTCGTTTACAAAACTTGTTATTTTGTAAAATTAAATATATTTATTACACAAAAACTATCATTTTTAGATTAATTTTAGATAATATTTAATTCTTAGAAATCTATATCTTTATGTGTGTTGTGCTTTGTTTGATAGACTGTGCTCTTATTATTTTATTAATTTTATCTTTATTAAAAATTCTGTAAATTTTTTATCATAAAAAAGCATAAGCAAATTCACAATTTTAATTAATATAAAATATATAAATAATTTATTATTTACATGCGAAATGTTTTGACTAATGTTTTGACTATCAATATCTTGTTAATTACAATATTGCAAAATCCTATAATTCAGTGTTTATAATTTTTTATTAAGTTATCTCTTTCGCAATTTTTATTTTTGTACGTTGCATAAATACAATATTTACCAGGAAAATATGTAGCGTTTTTTTTTAGTATAGATAAACATGAATAAATATAAAATAAAAGCAGATAATGCATGTATACGGAATCTAATCTTTTATGACGTAAACAATTAGCTTACAAATTAGTATTAATTTAAAATGCATCAAATCATACACTTTCAAAGATCGTCAAAAATTAATTTCAAAAATTTTATTAGATTAAGTATGTTGCTTTAATTGGTATCAATCAATTTGTGTTCACATTTCATTTTTATTCCTAAACAAGTATATGATAAATTCCTTATTTTATAATCAACAATTATGTTATCATAAAATCGTGGCATAACATTCAGTTTTATTTTTTAAAAGTATCAGCTTCAAAAAATTAGATTTTTTTTATTTTCTCATGCCAATTTTCGATTAAAATAATCAGACTGTCGATAGAAAATAATAATTTGAAAATTTTATATGATTATATTATTTTTAAAAATAGATGAAAATAATGATTTAATATACTAATAGAATATAGAATACTAATAGAATATAGAAATATTGCCAAATTATTATTGAAAATCCTTGATAAAAGTGCTATAAACGATATTTTCCTTCTTCAAAATTGCATTCATGATTAGCTTAATAATGATTAACAGTTAATTAACATCTTGAAAAATTTATCTATTTGACATTGAACTCTTTCAAAATTTTCTTTCAGTATATCATTGACTCACTCTTCCGATCAATCAACCTCAACTCACTCTTGTGCTTCGAGCTGCTCTTCCACAAACCCCTGAAGAACGACATCCTGGCCCAACGCAACACCAACAATTCCAGCAGCTCCGAAATCTTTCCCCTCGTCACGATCTGCCTCGCCAGCTTTTTCCCCTTCGAGAGCTCGTTCGTCACTCACAAACCTCGCTGTCAGTCCCGCGCCACGTCCAGAAAACATATAAATCAAGCGATTTGTTCGTTCTACGAGTCACCGATAACCAGTCTTCACTAATGCAGCGTATCTCTGGCTTTCTTTAGAAAGCTGCGAGATTAAGATCGAGAAGAAGTAGCGGACAACAGCTGCTCGTTTGACACAGGATCTTTTCGAGATCACCCGCGAAAACGTGTTGTCGCGGTGGCAGCGCGCCGCGATATGAACCGTCCGGAACGGTTTATAGCGGCGCTTCGCCCTTGCGAGTGAACATGCGCATCCCAGACCGTCCTTGTCGACCGTCTCTCTCTCTCTCTCTCTCTCTCTCTCTCTCTCTCTCTCTCTCTCTCTCTCTCTCTCTCTCTCTCTCTCTCTCTCTCTCTCTCTCTCTCTCTCTCTCTCTCTCTCTCTCTCTCTCTCTCTCTCTCTCTCTCTCTCTCCTCCCCCCTCCCTCTCTCATTCTTCCTCTCATTCTTTCTCTCTCTATTTCTTTCTCTTTTTCTCCCAACGTCAGCCCGGATTCCGGTTCCGCTTCCGAACCGGATCCCACGCCAAAAGGATAAAGATTATTTTCACGCGTTCCGCGGCGCGGAACCTATGACAACGAGATCGGTATTTTAGATGATTTTCGAAGTAAAAACGTTAAGATCGTAGATCCGGAAATTTCGCATCGGGGATGAGGCTTCGGACCGACGGAGAGAAGAGGCGAGAAGTTTCAGATCCGGAAATGCTAAGATCAAGATTTCGAAGAGATGAAAAAAATCGAAGAGAAAGTTCTAAACGTTCCGTAAATTTGTTGCCGAGATAAAAGTTTTGAATTTACGTGCTGAAAATAAAAATGTGAATCTCCTCGATAGTTCAATGAACTTCGCATCGAGAAAATAACATTTTTAAATTGATGGGAATGAAAACAAGAAGAAACATATTTATTTTGTATTCGGCAAAGTGATAAAGCGCGCTTGTATATATTTTTGTGATTTTTCCGAAATTGTCAGAATGAAGAGGAAAAAGTGTTCCATATTGATCGTAAATGAACGGAAATTGGGACAAGATTAATTCTGAATTCAAACGACATTAAATAGATAAAGGGTAAAAATTAACGTTGGATTAAATATCGTTGAAGCGACTGTCGTCGGGCGGGCTTGTGGAGCAATTTAGTATTCATCTCCGTCGACGACATAGTTACCAAGAAATTGATGCGTTGCTCGGGCACGCTCTAGAAACACGAGGGTCTCACTACCTAATTTCATGGGAGATGCCCGCCCTGAACTTAGGAACCAAACTTCGTCCGATAATCTGGCAAGTAAGAACCCCGCCCAGTCAATCTAACATGCTTGCCGTTTTTGCGTTTCCGCAGATTAAAGCGAACAGCGAAAAGTCATCGTGTATTGAAAGGAAAGGAAAGGAAATTTCGGCACAAAAGTAATTAACATTGTAATAATACAGCTTAGAATGTTCGAAGATATTTTGTTAAATTTTAACGATATGTGACATGTGAATGTTTAAAAAAATTTTACATTGTGACAATCATAAGGCGTCGATATAATAATTTCCTCCAATTTTTGCAGTATAAAGTGTGACGTCGGTTGTTATCGGTTTTCTTGTCAAACGCGATTAACGCTTGAATAATGTCGGAATTGTCGGGAAATAGAAATTAATCAGAGAAACTGATTTCGTGAAATTTCCCGTAATCGAAAACCTTCAGTTAACCCAAAGTTATCGAGTATAGGCTTCCTAATCGGAATCGGAACATCGAGTCCGAAATTCCCGGCCAAACCTGAAAATTTATCAGGTGTTTCCCGGTAGAAAATACGAGAATGAGAGAACCATTCGATTATCGGGGATCGTTATGCGTTCGTTAGCGCGCGATTGACTTTAGACGACGGCGGCTCGAATTCACGTGCGCTCGACGAAATTGCCAATCAATCGAGGAGAATCGGGGAAAACAACTGTCCGCCGGCTTGGTAAATTACCCGTATCTATCGGCCGCATCGGATTACGAGTTGAACGCACCAGCGAAAATAGATCGCCACGAGATAATCGTACACCAGATAAAACTGCTATTTAAAGACGAAGAAAAAGAAAGGGGAACGAGTGAAAAAGATGTATTTACTGCTGCATGACTAATTAATTAATAACGGTTGAGAAATATAAATAAAATATTGGGAAAATAATAGACACAACAAAAAAAAGTTAATTAATGGAATAATTAATATTCTCAAAGAAAAAATTTTTTAGAGGAAGAGTTAAGCTCGTAAATGAATAATATTAATCGTATAAATATAAAAATTATTAAATAAGGAAAGTTCTCATTAATCAATAGAAAATTTTATTAAAATGAAAATATATAATTAAGTCAAATATATGCATTCAAGTTTAGAGGAAACTTTTATGTAATATTAAAATAGGGAAGTAAGTCTTTTAAAATATTTTTTCGAAGAATGACCGACTATCACAAGTCGACTAAAGTGGCGGCTGATAGCACAAAAATTCGCGACGTAAAAGAAAATTTCGGAGAATAAGTGTAGCTGCAGTGACCCGTGCAAGATGATTGACGAGAGAAACTGGCACGATCTTCGGGAGACGGGCTCAGTCAAGTTGCGAGTTTTTGTGCGCCTGACTTAACGGACGTATCGCGAAACTCTCTGTTAAACCTCGCGTTCCTTCTCTCCATCATTGTGATTCAATCGGTTCTTTTTTTCTGTCATCGTGGCACAAATCAGTAATTGAAAACGGTATAATTTTCAGATGCGTTCAGATTTCGATGCCATATGAAACCGAATCGTTTGATTGCGATAAATGAAAAAAAAAAAAAAACTGACGACAGAGCGTAAATTTCCTTGATATTTTTGCTGAGAAATCGAATTACTTAAAAGAATCAATTTCAAATTAATTAAAAAAAATTGTACAGTATAAAAATAATTTCTATAATATAAAAATTTCTTGATATTTTTAAGGTATTCTATCTATAGAGGTAAAAATAAATCTCGCTGGAATTATGCTGTTAAAAACGGTTAAAATGCAAAAGGGATTTATTCCGTCGACGTTTTTTTAGGCAATATAGAAAATATCAAAATGCAGAAATTGCGGAAGCCGATTCAGAAATCGAGCGATAGCGAATATTTTTCATTAAAACGCGACGTGCGGAGTTTTCTCGGATAACGAGCGGTTTGCAAACGACCTATGCAAAAAGCCGACATCGAACGTCACAGCTGCTGTCTTCGCACCTTCCATATTTCTTCTTCGTCATTCCGTTTCGTCGATCGGCACTCCATCCTTTCGCTCTTTTCCCGAGGCAGCTGGAATCGACAGGAATTCTGTGTTTGACAATGCCCATCGAGTACGTTTGGTGGAATCAAATGACGTTTCTCGTGACAGGCATAAATTCGAGATAATTGAATGGTTGCTTAATCGACCTTCATACACAATTTTTATAATATTTTATTTTATTTCAAGAAAACATATATTTTTTTCTCTCACATATATAGAATTTTCCTTATAAAGATATTTTAATATTTTAAATGTCCTTTTTTTGTTGCTAAAAATGTTGTATTTCCGTTAATTCTGAAATAATTTTATCACACTCTTTATGACATAATAATTTATAAAAATTTAATCACATTTGATTAAAAATTAATTAAATATACAATATTAAAAAATAAAGTAACACCCTCCAGTCTGTTCGAAAAAATCATATATTTAAGGCTGCAAGATTATTAAAAATTATCTGAAATCTATTAAATTTCTATTTAAATTAAAAATTTTTAAATAATAAAACTTCATATTTTTATTAAATTTAATATTATTTTATTAATAGTTCTTATCGGCAGATAAATTCTTTCTCTCTACTAGATAATATATACTTACTGATAGCTGTTCATCATAAAATACATTTCGTTATAAAAAAATCTTACAATTAAAAAATGGTTAACAATTTATAACATGTTATTTTTCCATTTTATATTTCACAATGTTTCATATATCATATGAATGCAGTGTCAAAAAAAATATCATTCCGATTGTTTGTTGACTTATTTTTGTTGCATAATTTCATGTTCTAAAATAGCCGTAAACAATTATTGATCGCGCTATCTTTTCCCTCAGCCACTCGTTCTGCTCGTTTTGCCATGACACAGCTGACACACCGAGTCGACACATCGAGTCAATCCCAAGTTTGGCACGTTCATCAAGCATCGCGATACACGCGTGCGTATTGTGCACGGGATTCGATACAGTCGCGTACGGTCATCGGCCGTACGCAGTACGAATTCCATTAATTCGCGCGATTATGCGGTATTATGCGTGACTCGGATACACTCTGTAATTTCGAGTCTCTCTCTCTCTCTCTCTCTCTCTTCGCAAGATGCAAACGAAACATTGTTGTACACAATCCCGTGCGCAAACAATGATCAGAAAATGTAGCATTAACACGACGCGAATACGTGCGCCCTCGCAAAATGTTCGCCAAACTTTCCAATGTATATATAATACGTATAATTCGAGGGAACACTATAACGTTGTACACGTACATCCGACATTAAAACATCTCCCAACTTTGGGATCAACGGATTTCGTAAAATGTTAATAATTCTGTCTAAAGTTAACATAAATGACTGAATGAAGCATTGTTATTTGTAAAATTTGCTCTAAATATTGAAGGATATCTATAGCAAAGGGTATGAAGTAACATCCAAAATGACAGCGTCAAATGGAGATCTCACGAATTATGAACCTATCAACCTACTCTGATTTCGAACGCTTCATTTATCATTCTACCCACAGAATAGCATTCGCCGCTCCAATTCCAAGATATTGATCTATTATATATATGATACATATATACGTTCGATAACGCCATCCGCTATATTATCGGACAATATATTCATAGATACGAGACACTCAAAATAACGATCATTAAATGGACGTTTTATAATTTATTATTATTATTTATTATTTTAGCCAATATGTTCGCAGAAAGATTATGACATATTTTTAATCGATCTTTTGAAAATCTGTAGATTCATGTTCCCTATATCCGAAGAAAGTTGCAGCATTTGGATGCGAGATGTTACATAACTGCCGCTTGGATAATAACAGCTGGGAGTAAAAATGCCATTTAGAAAAAGGGAAAAGTGCAATCAGCAGAAAGCGTGACTTGCATTTATCGGAGAGCACGGTATTTTAATGAACTCCAATTTTGCGCAGTAAGCGTATCGATATTACGAGTTTTTATTAAAATTGTGGCAAAATAAGAAACGCACAATTGCATGTTACGAAGCTAATTAATGCGCTCCTTCATTTTGTTTTTTAATGACTAACGCAATGCTGGATATTATCTCGTAGAGAAGGATTCCGTTAGCATAAATCGAATATTGTCATTGCATAAGAAATCGTAGTAAATTATGTTCTATCATTTTCTATTATTTTCTAGTAAATTATTTTCTAGATAATGATGTAACGCAGAATTGATGGATGGCGATCGATTTACTCGATTAATTCTCAATAATAATATAATAAAGCGTAATAACAATTTCAAATTTTGTAATAAATTTGCTCGAATTTGAATGGTCATGTATGACGTGAATGTGTATAAATTTTTATTACAAAATTTTTGGAGAATAAATTTATATAACTATAAAGTCACATAGAGATTCATAATTTTTTTTGTTATTTTAATAAATCATATTAAAAATCTAGAGTTCGAAGAAAATTAAAAATATTCGATCAAAGGATATATTCGATCCGCATTATAGACAGAGTATGCACATATATATAATATTTATAAATTAATTTCAAAAAATATAATTTATAAACTATATGTATCTTTTGTGATGTTATATAAAAAATAATAAGTGTAAAATGTAAAAACTGTCAAAAATGTCCTTATTTAAATATTTTGTAAATTTAATTAGTATAAGTGTCGAAAACTTAACAAAATAAAAATTTCGCAAAAATTTGCAAAATAATCAGGATACAATGTCACACATTTGCAAACATGCTTTTACTACCGTTTAACCCGTTCGATTTTCGTTTTTCTTACTTAAAGCGAAAAGCATGCAACTGAAAATCCGACGGGTATTGGCCGCGAAACGGATTCCAAATTGTCGTAAATGAATTCCATTCGATTTCTTGCCTTTGACAAGCGCGCACGAGCAAAGAAATGGATCCTCTTTCGTGACTCCTACAGGTGAGATGCAATCCAATTCTCTACTTGTCGAAGTAATCTAGATTGTGGGTGGAAGGGCGCGAAAATCCGACACGAAGGGAGATGACGCGTCTCTGAATGAACTCGGACTCCTTGGTATCGTCGCGTATGCGAACTATGTCAGCTATTCTAAGCAACTCGAAAGTATAGCTTTACAACTGTATAGCTGTATAGCTTTACAACGCGATCTTCGCGATCGACTGTGCTATTTTTTTTTTCCTCTCTTTTCAAGGAGTATCTGTAGTACGTAATATACCAACCAATTTCGCCTAAGGGTAAAATAAGTTTTCCACGTGAGATGCTCGTCCATAATGTTTCGTCCATGAATACTTTGAGCAATTTGAAGCTGATTTTTTTTTTCTCAGAAAAAATTCTATTGGCCGTCAAAATTTTTGACATTAAATATCTTACAAGAACAATTAAACTTCAAACGTTTGAAAAATTTAAGGAAATTTTGTTCTGACATTAATTGCAACTACAATGAAATTGCTCTGTCTTTCTCTAATTCTCTTCTCTTTGAATGAACGCATAATGCGGTAAACTCCTTCGCTGCTGTACGATATCCAGCTTCATTCGTTAAAGCAACGTAAGCCGAGCATGTCGGCTTGCTATTATGCTACATGAGTGCCTCAGCATTTCGCTATTATCGCGTGTACGTAGGATATTCGAGCTATTTCGTGATTATCATAAACCGTACGATTTCATACAACATATAAATACGTCGGATTCGGATAGTGTGTCGACTGCAATAGCCATTATTATTATTATGCATGTTCGTTGAAATTCGCAATATTTGAAGAGTTGCAAGAATATAAATATTTAACAAACGAAAATTTAAACATTTTTCAAAAAGTTCGAGTAATTTTTCTTTTATTTATAGATATATATTTTTCAATTTTTTAAAGTGTAACGAATAAAACTTTTTTAATTTTGAAAAAAAATGTAACGGATGAGACTATCGAACGTTCGAGTTGAACAATAACGCGCGTCCTAAATCCCCTCGATCACTGAAAGAAGAGGGCTTTGACCTTTAAATACATTGATAACGCGGATCGTAACATAAGAAGGTGTCGAGAGCATCGGCAACTAACTATAAGTGAAGACTTCACATAGTGGAAGGAGAACGACGGAGGAAGACGAGACGAAAGTCTCGAGAGGGCTTGCATCAGCCTCGTAACACGCGACCAGCACGCTCTCGTATTTTGTATGTGTGAACTTCGCGTGCCTTCAAAGGCAGACGCCTTGAAACAGGAGACTGACTATTCGGTTCAAGCTGTTATCGGCTGAAGTATACCGTTCACATTATTCCACACTTGAAATTACAAACTTTTGCAAAAGTAGATGCAAACACGATGCAATAAGAGATAATTAAAAAAAACAATTTTTATAAAACAAAACAATAAACAGTTGTATAATTAGTAAAATAATAAATTTCTTTTATTATACTTAGCGCATTTATTTCAAAGATTATTGGAGAACATTAAAGATTGGCGATGTTGATAAAATTTATTATCTATAGAAAAAGTATGCTCTTTCAAACTTGTTTCATTTTAACTTAACTGAAAAAGAGAAAAAGTTACATTTTCTTAGTAACATGAATCAAAGACCTTTCACCGTTTCGAAAGTCCTTTTTCTATGATTGTTATTTTCAATAAAGATAATAAAATAACAGTTCCTATGATTCATCATGTTTTTTTCATAAAAAAAGGAAATAAAATTGTTTTGTCATTTTATGGAAATAAAGGAAAGTGCACTCTGGGTAATAAATAAATAAAGATTCCAAAGAAAATACATATAGTTAGACATGCCAAATCCCCCGTCTCTAATTGTAAGATTTAAGAAGATCGAGGAGGATTCATGTTCGTCGTGACGGATCTTCTCTTTCATTATCTCCTTTTATGCTTCCTCTATCTCTTTCTCTCTCGTCTGTCTGGCTGCTGCTACCTTTCCTTTTCTCATCTGATGGACGATTCTATATCTCGTTTTACACGCGAACCTTCATTCTCTGCCACTACTTTCCCGCATCTTCCTCGTGTTCATCTCTGCCTCATCTCTGCCTTTCCTCTCCACATTTCGGAAAAACTTTTTCTTTCTTCTTTGTTAGCTGTCTGTTGATTTCGACTGGCCGTGATCCAGTCAAATCAGTCGACGACTCGAGAGATTTCCGAGCTTCAAGGAAAAAGATTCTTCGATGTTTTTCCAGAGGTTTTTAGAATTTCCAATCGAGGAAGACAATTCGGTCATCAATCGTTTTAAAAGTTCATCTGCGCCGTTTCAATATTAAACTTTACAATTACTTAGATTACATTATACGCACAGAATCTGTCATATTTTTGGTGTGTAATCAGTTCAAATCAAGTTTTATTTTGTCTACAGCTTTGTATCTTTTTTTTTTTTTTTTTAATCCAGACATGTTATATCTCTCTTCATCGTCAGTAATATCGATTATTTTATTTTCAAATTGCATATTTAAAGGCGCGGTAAAATGTCGACTGCTTTCCCTGCTATTTAAGCCCGTAATAAAAGTAATTTAACGTTGGAACGATTGAAAATCAGTACCGGACGGTTTCTCCTCGCGTTGCGCTCATAGCTTTTACCAAACGGCAGATTGTCGTCACTTCCGTAATAATCCCATTTAATGCCTGGAAAAACATCGTTCCGTTCAGGTGTCCCCATCAACGGTGCAATTAGGGGAATTCCGCTCGCAAACGAGAACAAGGACGAGATATGCGCAATGTCTCCACCCTCGTCGAGGTAGCATCTGCTGCTTGTACTTGCTGCGAAATAGTCGGCACAGCTGGAATCGAGGAGATCGCAGTTGTTCGCGTTCACACATCGGAAATCCGCTTCTCGTGGATGTAATACGACGTAATACGCGTTTTTTCCTACCTCAATTCGTTATACCGCTTAAAGATTTAAATGACGTCGTAAGAGCGGCAACAAAATTAAAGACAATCTTCAGATAAAAATGTTATTAATATAATTGCCAAGGTAACTAAACAAATTTCAATTTTCACATTATGTTTCATATTATGTTTTCAAATTACGATAAGTTTTCTCATTAGAGAATTGCTGGATAAAATTTGTTAATATTAAAACTTCGATTACTTCTTACAATTACTTCTTTCCCATGTGGTTGTTGATTACAAAGTCATCTCTGGATGGCATTGATATATATGATTATATTTATACAATTAAAAATAGACTTATATATTAGTGCGAAGTGATTTTTCTGACTGAAGTGATGCAAAAGAAATAAAGTAATAAATTTTTACTATCAGTTTTTCTCTCTTTCTCCTCGGATTTTCGAATTGACAATTGGCTTGTTGCCAAAGTACACCGAAGTACACACAGAGCGAATTCGTATCGTCTGGATGTAAAACCGCGAGGTAGACACGCGGCGAAGACTGATTTATCTCGTATCAAGAAGGAGTGGAAAAGGGAGGAGAGGACAAGAGGTCCGCCGACAGAATAAGAAAAAGTTCACGACCGTTAGCCGGTTTGCAGGTGACCGCGTGCGCTTGCGTGCGCGCATGAAAAAGAGGAGTCAGATGCAAGTCCGAGATCGGCTGATGCAAGTCCGGCGCGGGCTCTCGCGATGGGAAAGGCCAGACATGAGAGAAAGAATTCAGGGTTGGAAGTGTGTAAGTATAGTGGGTCGTGGTCGTCGTGGTCGTCGTTGTCGTCATCGTTTCGCGAGTCTGAGAGGAAGGCCGATTACAGTCACGAGGAGGAGGAGGAGGAAAGAAAAGAGTGGAGGTCGCGGGTGGAGGGGGGGATAATTGGGCTCGACGGGAGTGCACGCTGAGTGCCGGCTGATGCAACTATCAGGCCTCTGCTCGGCATTTTCTTACCACGGAAGGAAGTATGGAAGTACGGGTTGGGTGTTCGTCTCTCTTTCTCTCTTTCTCCGATTTCGAGATCTCGCAGACCATTTAACTTTCCCCACGCTTTGCTAATTAAGTCACTTATACGGCTAAATGGAGCCATTTTGTCACGGCGCTAAGTATCCTTTTACACATTGCGAGTCAAAGTCCTCGCTCGCGTGAGAGCTCGAATATAATCTCTAATAATAAATTTACTTTTCTTCTAATATTTTTAGAATAATTAAAGCGTGATAACAAACGTTGAAAAGGGATTTAAATTTCTGATGTGGGTGAATATTGCACAAAGAAATAAAATTTTTAATCCCTTTGATAATACAATACATTTTATACGTGCAGTATTAATAAAGAGTATAATAAAATATAATACTAGCTAATAGGAACAAATTCTGATCATTCAAATTTTCACCATATAAAAAGTTAATATCCGACCATTCTCCATTAACTTAATAATGTATTTTTTTACAAAACGCATTATTTCGTACCGTTTCGTTTCAAACACTCTCAGGATACTAACAGCGATTTAGCCATATCTTTTTATCATCCGAAGGGATATGGCGATGCTTTCACCATTCGCGATTGGAAACAGAAAAGTGTGCATCCCATTCTTCTTCGTTAGGATGTAGTCGCGAGCATGTTGAAGATACGATGCTGAAAGGAACAAGCTACCCTTCAGGGGCGTACACAAAGGAATTGCTCTGGATTGCTCCTATTATTTGATAATAGATCCTAATATTTCGCGAACAAAATAATAAATATACCGAACATATCATCATTATGGGATACCATTACACGATTAATAAACTGTATATTTCATTTCTTTTTAATTTAATACAGATTAGGTTCGTTTTTATAAAATTTAGTAGGCAGGATAAAACATTGCAAAATTCAAA
Source organism: Pogonomyrmex barbatus (assembly GCF_055798465.1). NCBI lineage: Eukaryota > Metazoa > Arthropoda > Insecta > Hymenoptera > Formicidae > Pogonomyrmex > Pogonomyrmex barbatus. The sequence continues at coordinate 21,578,369 of NW_028297098.1, forward strand.
AAATGGAACAGTATTCGTAAGTTTAAAAATTTATAAAAATTTTTTCGGGACGATTTCTTATTTCAGAATAACGTTTCTAAAAATAATGTTAATTTGATTTCGAGTATTATTTTAGAGCGATGCTATTATGGACCGATTTCTTGAAATTTCTTGAAATTTAAGATGTGATTTTATACTAAGTCTAAGATTATGATTTCATTTGACATTCATTCAAAATCAATTTTTTGCGTGCGTCCCTGGCACTTTTGTTTTCTCGAGACGGATACGGTGATACTCGTGTTCCCGAAGAACCACGCAAGAGCCGTAAATCTCGCGATGGCGGAGGGATCGAGAACGCTTTTTCCGCCAGAAAAGGTGAGAAAAAGAGAGAGGAGGAAGAAAAAAGGAGGTGAGCAAAGAGGAATAGAAGAAAAAACGGCGGGAAAGGGCGAACTCTTGCACGAATTCTCTTGCGGAAATCAAGTAATTTCTCGAGGGATATCCATGGCTCAGTCTTTCGTCATTGCCGTTAGTTAGAAGAGAACGATTATCTTGTAAATATGGTGAAGGGGAAGTCAGATGTTGCGTCGGAAAAAAATTTTAATACAGAATCGACTCTCAAGATACATCATTAATCTGTGGACAGTATTTTTATTTCTTGAAACAAGAAAGTGAGATAAAGGAAAATTTTCTTATTGAAAAATATTCTTTTCCTTTCAATTTTACGTTCTTTTCAACAATAATATTAAAATCCAAATCTTTCAATTAGTATTAATTTTTGTATACGTTACAATATATGTAAATAAACAATATATACAAATGTTATATATATATATATACATTATCAATAGAAAAATGCATTAAAATATTTTTTACGATGTCTTCGTATCATTATCGTAAAAGCCATTTATAACCGAGTTCGGCGACAGTCAAAGAGATGCTCTTTATAATTCCAGGCACGAAATCGCACCGAGAAAGTTCCTTTATTTTCCTATCGGAAAATGTAGCAGGAACGAGGTCAACTCATGCTTACCCGTTCTCTGTGAAAATCGACAAGAAGTCATCGATCAAAGTCCGCATTAAAAGCATTCGCATTCGTCACTCCTTGTCGATTATTTAAGTCTCGGATACCGTTATGTATTCATGCACACAAAACTGATGAAAGTAAAAACTAACATAGATTTATACTCAGAAAAACTTTCAGCACAATATTTCAACTCTAACAAACAAATGGCGTGTCTCGCGCGGTAGCGTTTTCTCTTCAAAGATCAGCTTTTCGCGTAGTCAACTTTATTTTAATAAACACGTATATACCAATACTCGGATACTTTATTTCTACTGTCAGTAAAACTTAATTAAGTAAAATTTAAAATTATCTATTGCAATCAATTTCCATATTTCCGTTTGATAGAAATTCAAAGGATATATAGTTTGAAAATATGGATGCACAAAAGTGTGTTCTCTCTTTGGATATACAATAAATATAATTATACAACGGTATACAATCGCTCGTTCTCCATATTATCATAGGGAACAAGGACGGAACCGCGAGCGGTTATTATTCGTGAATATTCGCGGACAATATTCGTGAGAGAATAAAATACCGCGGGAAAAGCCCGAGAATTTTCCGTAGCAAGCGCGCGAAAAATTATATATCTCGGCGGATTGCAGCAATTCTGGAATAATGGAATTACGACAGGTGTGGAGAAAAACGAAAGCGCAGAATGTAGTAATCCGGCGCTTGATCTCTCGCGGAGAATCTCGCGAGAGATACAAAAGCTTGAACGGACGACTCACAATCGATTCATAATCCTCATTTCCTCTTTCACTCGTGAGAGCGAACGAGCGGAATGACTATATCATTTACTGGAACGCCGGACAATTCGCGAAAGCTATTTCAAAGACAGAGAGACCGTATGGAAATGCGTACGAAGGACACGATAAAATTTCGAAACGCCGTGGTCAAAGGCGAGAGTTGACGTAACGCAAATTTGGAGGCAGCTCCATTTCAAATCAGAATTGGGTATCTGTATCCAATCAAAAAAACAAATGCCGAATAATAATGGAAAATTAAAGCATATTAATGCTGAAATATGAGATGCAAACAAAAGCGATAAGCTTTTACTGGAATTCATCAATTTTAAATGCAATCATTTTAAAATAATATTTGACATCATTGACATTTTTAATTATTATTTAAATTCAATTCAAATATTAAAATTGTTTATTCATTCATTTATTTAATCAAATATTATGTCGACAGCCGTAGAATTTAATTCAACAATAATTGTCTCATTTTTAATCTCTTGATAATTAAATTTTTGTCTAAATATTTGCTAAGAAGGGCTCATCCTCGAGTCTTTTAGAGATCTCGTCCCCATTGCTGATTCAGTCTCATCCCTTTTTCTCTCACTTTTCCTTTTCTATTCGCCCCTTCCTTCATTTTCTAACCCATACCTCACTTGAAGAAATGCCGATCCAATTTCTTTTCTGCAATTCGAAGACCGTGCACTTCCAAACGTGCTAACGTTAGATTAAATTCGCCGACGCGGCGCGACCGCCAACGACGATGTTCCTCGTCCTTGTACAATGTCGCTATTCTAATGCATTTCCAGTCGACGAGCTTGTCAAATGTACTAATTTTCCCTCTTCGTTGATGCATCGCGTCGACAAGGCTGATAGATAGATGAGCCGTACGTGTTGAATAATCGGCAATCTCGCGCATTAATGAAAATTACCGAGAGCCCTCGCACGATTATAATTGTTAGTGTCAGAATCTAGCTAGAGACTCCAACTAACGAATTAATATCATAAAATGTTGCCTCCGTGGGTCATTATTTAAATTAAATTAACGTTATATGCGTACTTTCAATCCGTGAATATTTTTCAAATACGAGGAGAACCGAGATAAAATAAGTCATTAATACCAATTTGATTATTAATACTGATATGTATTATTAATTTCTCACGAATAGCTATAATATTTCAAAAATCTTTCATTATAAAATATCTCTCAAAATTTCATTTCTTTTTAGAAAAATATATATTTGCGATATTTTAAACATTTTTTTTGACTAAAGCAGTGTTACGTCCCATGAACTCCACGATTCTTCTCTTTCGTAAAGAACTAACGGCTGTTTATCAATAAACAGATAATACTTCGAGCGATAAAAAAAATTTTTCCTTTATTACGGATGGTTTGATTACAGAATATATCTTAAAAGAAAGTCACGTTTCCGATCTCTTATCGGTAGTTTAATAATAAAGGAAAAATTGTTTTCATTATCTATTTACTGATACAGCCGTTAGTTCTCTACGAAGTCCGTCGGACGCAGCTTTTATACACGTTAGGATTATCTCGTATCGTACTTTGTACGAGATACGAGATAAAACGCTAAGTGAAGATTTAACCGACTATCCGATAACTAGCAGAATTTCGCAATCGGATTGAACTAAATATTGATAAAATATATTGCGTAATGATTATAATCGTCTGTGTTAATTCGTCTGTGTTAGCTCACGACTTGCCACCATTTGAAATGTATATCGCGGAATAACTTTCGTAATCCAGCGCGATAAGAATGTAAATATATGCGACGCAAGTCTGTCGAAACTCCACGATCGGTTTTGTAATACGAAACTGCATGTATTGAACTTGACATCGCGCGATTCGAGCAATTATGCCGATGAATTTCGAGATCTTCGAGAGTTTGCTCCCGATCGAACAAAGATCAATGGCGAAAATCTTTATTGCGCATGCATTATCGTGACGGAATATACATATAAATTATGTAATAAATTATATAAATTATATAAATTATGTATAAATTATATAATGTCGTAATAGCGAATCGTGCTATCATTCATATCGAATTAATTGCGGAATTTGCATATAAATGTATATTCAAAACAATCACGACAAATGAGTTCTTTGTATAAAACTAAGTTTGAATAAAATTTCACTTAATTTAAATAATTGAAATAATTTAAATATACGTATATAAATTTTCAAATGAAAATTAATATTAAATATTATGAAAATTGTCGCGATTATTTGCAAACAAATTGTCGTAATTATTGTATTTGTAATCGAAAAATTAATTTTTTATGGAAGTTTAATTCAAAAGATTTCAGATATAATTTACATTATATGTAGTTTTAAATATTTTTAATTTTCAATTTAATGATATATATATATATATATAAATATATATATATATATAAATATATATATATATATAAATATATTTATATATAATATATATATAAATATTATGGTAAAAATTTATAAAAAGATTTTTACCATAATATTTCAAAATTTAAAATTTTGTTGATATGTAAAACAAATTATTGATGTGTCAGTAAAATGTGAAATTTTCTATATACATAACTTATACGATATAATACGTAAATGAAGGGTTAATCACTCACTATCACAATTATTGGTTACGCCATTCTAATTACGTTCTAATTACAAGACCGCAACGCATATTCGCATGCGTTATCTAATATGCAACGATGCATATCGCTGACTAGATTTAAAAGTCGCTCAAAGTGCAATAATATTTTGCAATTTGCACAGAAGCTGTTATAATCGACGCGTACATACTGCGATAGGCATGCAAAAGGCGGAAATAAATTACACAATTTCGCGACGACAATATAAAGTATACCATTATTTATCATTAGGACGGAATAAAATCATCTCGTCGTTTAAAACGCGAGGCGTTGTGAACGAATAAAGCCGCTTCTGCCGTCATCTAGAGCACAAGAAGAGCGATATTAATCTCTCTCGGCTCGATGAAGAAAAGCCTGTCGCGAACGCATTGCACTCTTACCTCCACTAGCAAGTTGTGAAAAATCGATTAATCCGCACGTTCGAAAAATTAACACAATCTAGAAAGAAAATTAATCAGTTGACGGAGATAAATCTGTTTTAAGCGCTGCTATTCATCTAGAAATTTTTTAATTCATACATTAGTCTCTTTACATGTTTTACAAATTAAATTTTATTCCCAAATCCGCAATTTACAATTTATTTTACAATTTATTGTACTATCTTAAATCATTATCTATTTATACTATTTTAAATCATTAAAAAGCTAGTTAAATGAAAGAGCCTTAAAAACATCAAGATATTATTTTACAAAGAAAAGAAACAAGATTTACAAGTTGATATAATCGTTAAGTTAAAATTATTATAACTTGCATTAAACTTTATTAAAAAACTAATTATTAAATAACTATAAATTGAATTCTTCAAAAATTAGTAAAGTCACTGAAGAAAATATTAATCTATATTAAAAGAAAAAGAAGATATTCATAAAAAAATTAACTCTGATGAGATTATTCAAACAATAGAATGCATAATAGATTGTACTTTCATACATCTTAGAAAAAATAAATAGATTAAGGTTAACGATACCGAGATGTGCATGAAACCTCAATCTCGCCATTAAATCCTTCTTCACAAGAAACCGAAGAAAGCTCTCGGTTGCTGCTCGAGAAATCGAGCAAAATGTACGATAAGGGATTTGAAATTTTCAGCCACGACGGCTGCACCCCTAAACATTTACAACCCCTAAGCTGTCTGCGCTGAACTTTTCCACGAACGTGACTCCGGATTTCAACCGCAAGACGGAAAAATTTAAGGCCGCAGGCTTTAAAAAGATTTCAGTGAAAAAGGAATATAAATTGTAAACTAATCGATAATCTCAGATAGTCGTTTAAATAATTCTTTTGGAAATAAACGTAATTTTGAAATTAGTTCATATTTTTAAAATTGGTTCACACATTCCATAACTCAAAATATCAAAAAAATAGAGTTTGACCTATAATAATTTGGAATTTCTACAATAGATATATCTTCTTGTCTAATTTGAAATTTAACCTGAAATCTAATCTAAAGTTGTTTAATATTGCACCATTTTTTTAAACTTGAAACATGATATTAATTTATATTTCTAATTCATTTCGTGTATCATAATATCAAATTTAACGAAACTTTCATTAATTGACACATTTTTCGATTATACATCTTTCATGTACATATTTGTTTATTTACTATGTTTTTATTTAATCATTAAATTTAATTAACGCTGCTCACATATTATTATTTATCTCTATATTTGATCCTTTATATACATACATACATACATACATACATATACATTATATTTAACCGTGTTATATAACTGTGTTATAAAAATAGCGTATAATCAATTTTTAAGAGTATTAACTGCTCTCCTCTCTCTTCACTCGTAACGCTCTCGAGTGCTTTATAACATCGACTCTCATGCAGCGGCACAAAGGCGCGCGTTACATTGATTAATCTACTTCTCGCGAGTGCTGTTACTTTGCTACTGCTTCAAGGTTCACCATAAAGGTCAACGGCGACGTTTCGAAATGGAAAATGAATTTCCGTCGAGACACATAACAGGCACATAACACAGACGATCCTGTAACGGCATGGCTCACCAAAAGGGACGGAAATTCAGTCACCGAAATGATGGACGTGCACGCTCGTATTTGAATAAACGACGATGCCAGCGATGTAAACTCGCTCGAGTACATATGCGCGAAATGCTGTAAATTTGTCGACCGGTGCATGCACCGAGCATGCACATGGTCGACATTGCGTTCTCGGAAAAATGAAAGTGTATCGTATAGCTAAAATAAAAATTGTATAATTGGAAAAATTGAAAGAAAAAGGGAAAAAATTTTCAAAATATGATTGAGAGATAAAGTGGATTTTTTTTAGACGAAAAGAATATTAAATTGGTAAATTTTTGGCAAAGGATTTATGCATTTTCATTTTTGTTTTACGTTTCTAAAAAGTCACTCTATATCAAAGTTATACTATTATATATATATATATATATATATATATATATATATATATATATATATATACTATATATATTTAACATATGGTACATTCATATATTAATAATAACAACTGAGCATAAATAAGTAATTATGATATTTAATACCAATAATATTAATAATTTAATAATTTACAATTTTTACAATAAATAATTGTAAATCGTCAAAGAAAACACACAATTTTACAAGAAAATGGATAAATATGATAAATGGATAATTATTTTCCTCTTATATGTTATCGTCTGAGAAAATATTATATATCTATAGTTCGAGTTTTCTAGGAGAGATTCTATATTTCTAACATTTCTGAACTTTCTGAGAAATATATATTTCATTGAAATCAAGGATATTTAAAATAAAAATATTGTAATGCAATGCTGATGCAATGCTTATGGATACTGCGAATTCGTACACGATTCTCGCTACCGCGAATTCAAGCGATCAAGATTGCGATCGTCGAATTACGGCATTTACTCGATCGATTTTCTGACGGGATTCTCACGATTGGCAAAAAGTGAAAACTGCACGTGATTTTATTATGTAAAACCACCGTGGAGAGACGAAAATTACAGGGTGCAAGGAAATTGCGACGTAAAAAACTGCAAGGAAATATCGTGGCGCCAAATAATCATCGTGAAGCATAAGATAAAACGATTATTAAAGAAAAGTTATTTAAAAAAATACCTCAAACGTCTAATGATTATGAGTGAAAGGAAATCGCGTGCACACTCGCGTTAAAGATATATAATTAAGATGCTACGGTCTATATTGACGCTAATACAGATAAAAAAAATATTGTTGAGATGCTCGATGCATCCAGACGATCTCGTTGATCTCATACGCGTCGCTCGATTAACTCTTTATAGCACGAGTTATTGAACTTCTCGATATAAAAGGCGTCTTTAATTTAAAAGAAAGATGTATTGTGACTATAAATTTCCTTTTCTCTAATATCTTCTAATTAAATTTGCTTATCTCTGAATAGAATAAGCTCTTTCTCGCAAATTAGAGTTCTTAGTCTACGTACTATCGCAATTTCTTTTATCGGAATTCTCTCCAAGTTAATTATAAAAATACGGATCTGCATTTCGAAACCTCACTGAAATGATGAAAAAAAAAAAAAAAAAAAAAAAAATATCAGTTTATTTTGACTACAAAACAACGAATATCAGCTTTTCTCTCAACAATACGTAGTTTCCAATATTTTGATTTCGCCATCATAATTGCGCAATTCACGTTCGTGTTATTATTTTCCGAGCGTCGTGTCGTGCTACAGCTATTTTGATGAATTCAAACGCCTCGCGATAAATATTGACCGATATTTATTCCGAATACAACAACGTGATAGGGATCGATATATCGAGAGAATCGTTTGACAATTGTAAACATGGCTCTATAACATTGTCGCTATAAAATAGAACGCACAATATATACGTCGCGCTGGTATCTTCACAAACGAGCGTATACGCGACTTCCATATTTCATCGCATTCGATATACGCATCGCTTGTTTCACAGTAAGGCAAGGCAACGCAATCTCGCGATGAAATCGGAACAAGAAAAATACAAGTGCAACTTTCGTATTTTATTACACCAAAATTACGCGGTTGTAATGCGTTAAAGCAATAAATTACACGAGAGATAAATGTTTTACTTATATGCCAGAATTGTACTTGAAAAATCTTTCCTTCGACCTTTCTGAAAATATTTTTTATACACCGACGTATTGAAATATTGAAAACTTGAGTAAAAAGTGGTAATTTCATTATTTCAAATATTAACACATTTAACACAACTCTCTCGACAAAGCGGCATTCGGAATAATATTAAAATTTCTTTACAAAATTTCTTTATAATCCAAATTGTAATGTTAATTGTATGTTAATTATATGTTACATCTTAATTAATCAAATGTAAAAGCCATCTTATATCACGAATTAATCGATTAAATAATTGAAATTTCCCCTGATCGCTGATTAGTTCAGCTCTAATTGTTCACAGTACGCATTAATCATGATTACTATTTGCTTAATAAGCATAATCATTCGGCCACTCAATTGTTCACTGTAATCGGTAGTTTGGTTACATTTCGCCCAACTCGGCCGCATTAAATTAGAGCGGGTCTTCCGTAATGCCGTTACATCGATTACGACGATCCGCGTGCGACAATCAGCGGGGGAAATCGCGCCGTTTGGAACTGTTTCATTTGAGCTGAACAGTAGCTGAACGCGTTGTTGCGCAAATTATACCGCGAATGCTGATTTGCTGTCTCCCGAGAGAACGGCATGTCCCGATCAGTTCGAAACTGCATTAAGACGAAGGCGAGGGTCCTCGAATCGAGACGCGCGCATCCTTAAAGGAAGCGCGCCGTCAACTTGCGAGCTCCGAGAATCTCTCCCTCTCTCCTCTCGTCCCGGGACGGGAATTCGATTACGAACGACTTTAGTCGAAGAGATGTGCTACGTAGCGAGACAGGAGCCGGAGAGGAAATAGCGTCGCGCGTTATAACGACCGAAAAAACAAAAACGAACTTCGGACTATTATTTGTTATTGATCAGACAAAAATAAACTCATGCGGAAAGAACAGTTTTTTCCTGGCAAATCTGAAGTTTGATCAAATATAGAAATTTGAAAATAATCTTGGACCTTCAAAATTATTATGTACGATCTTCAAATTGATTACTAAAAAAGATTAAAAATTTTTGCAATATTATTGAGTGAGATTCTCATCATATGAGATTCTGAGATAACGAATCTCGAATTGCTATTTAAACTTAATATATAAAATTGTACAAAATAATAAGAATTTGCATGTAGAAAATTAGAATAATTTGATAATTCTATATACATAGGCTAAGAAAACGTCCAAACAATAGAAAAAAATATAAATTATATGAGTAGGATCTTGTGTCTAGTAATTTCTTCTATATTTCTTCTCTATTGTATATTCGAAATAAATGCTTATCAAAGCCAAAGTTTGCTAAAGTTTTTCTTTTAATAAACCGATAATACTGATTATCTCCTTCCTTTCTTCCCACGAAAAATTCTTATTATAAAAAATATTATCTCAAGATTTGAATTTGGAATCTCCCGACTATTCGTAGCGAATGTCTGTACTTTGCCTACTGAGCATAATAACTTAAATCTTATGTAAAACATTGCAAGAATGAATGTCGAATTCTAATTTTATATTAGTCAAACAAAGAAAATCAGAGAAAATTAAAATAAAAACATAATCAATTAAGGCAATGAATTTCTAAATAAATGTGTATAAATAAATGTGTAATAATTTATATTGACGTAGAAAATAATCAAGATAGGAAATCTTCTTTACTTTTATTTGCTCATTTCATCCCTACATTAATCGAAACGAGATATAGAACTTACTTTTATGGCGGGAAAATCTGCGGAGTTTCTTGAAGAACGGCATGCTTGCTCACTTTTTCTAACGTCCAGATCCTGTACTCCAGCGATCACGAATCACGTTCACCGACGAAATCGCGATCGCGAAATGAATGAAGGAGGACAGTCCTCTCTCGCGAGCGTGCCGACCCAAAGTGCCCCGTATTTCTCGGCGCACGATTCACGCGTGTACGCCCCACACTCTCGCAGAGTTTACTATTTCTCCCCCACGGCGGACAGGCACGCGTTACGTCGCTTTCCCACTTATTCCTCTCCCCCCCCTCCCCTTTCTCTTCTTCACCGTGATACGATCACGGCCAGCGTGGTCGCTGCATGCGTGCTCTCGACCGAGAATGCTGATATTGTCACTCGCGTATCTCCTGTAGTGATATTTATTCATTGAGGAGAATGAAATGATTTCGAGAAATAAGTTTCCATAAAATAACAAATAACAAATTCATTATTTGGCATCGTTCGGCAGACAGGATCTTAGATATTTAGGTATCTCGGCTTACTACACTGATTATTTCATTATTTGATTTTTCGATTAATATTTAAGTTACATTGCACTTATAGTGTCATCACAATATAATATTGTCGGATGTACGATATTCAAAGTTAATTATTCAAGTAATTGTGATTCAACCGAGTGTTAATTACTTTTTACAATAGCTTCGCGACATATAATAGTATATCTCTTGCTGCGCGCTTCAATTAAATTCTAGAATTATTGCATACTAAAACAAATTCATTAAAAAGTCAATAAGTTTCTTGTTAATAAACAAAAATATCAATATTTGGAAGAGTTAATGTAAACGTTGCAAATTCTCAAATGACGTTTATTATCATTAAGTTAAACGAGGAAAATTATTCAAAATTATTCAAGCGGGTGTTAGTACATATCCCAGTTTTACGCAATCAAACTTAAATTAAAAGAATATTAATTCCGGAATTAAATCAAAATTAAAAATTCTGAAATTCTGTAACATTTGTCATGTAAACGAAAATTTTATAAATTATAAAATAATTGAATATCAAACATAATTTTTAACAAACATATTTATATGCAAAATAAATTTATTTTGTCATTTTTATTTTTTTTTTTTTTTTATGAAATTATTCGAACGTTGTCTGACTCAAATCACAGGCTTGTATTAACAATTTCCACTAGAGATTCTATTGCTTTTCAATATCTCTTTTTCAGGACAACTCCTTGACTTAGTATATGTGTATACTGGCTATCGGAAATGTCTTATCGCCAATACGATCTATTGAGCTCTCAGAACTTGAGAATTGTTCTCAGCCATCGCTCTGATACCTCTGCTGGAAGGATTCGGCAAGAACTGCACAATCGTCTTTACGACCGTAAATAGAAAGGCAAGGAGGAAAATAGTAGAAATTGGACGGCCCAGACGGTGGTCGCGACTTTAACCCCGATCTCTCTTATCTATCCTCGGTGAAGAAGTTACCCTGGGCCAGGATAACTTAGACCACTACCCTTCAGGTTTTCGCAGATCCGTTTACTTTACGACGGACTTTCGACGAAGACGATCGGAAAATACGAAGTCGACAGAGAGCATGATGCAAAAGAAAAAGAGAAAGAGGAAAAGAGTGAAAGAGAGAGAGAGAGAGAGAGAGAGAGAGGAGGGCAAGAGGGAGAGAGATGGATATAAAAGTAATTGTCGGCTGGAGCCATGGATAATTGGCGGGAAAACTCAATTAGTTTGCCGAGCGAGACTTTGTTAATTGTCGGAAAGTTCAAACTCGAAAGGTCGCATCGAAACGGAACAGAAAAGAGGCGATCCCTGGCTGAGCGCACAGCTTCAAGCACAGCTTAACTGTAAAAGCGCAGCTTTTCCCGAGTTCGAACTTCCGAGGTCATAAACACGCAATGACGAGGTTCTAACCAATTTCAAAGGATTTAGATATTATTCGCGATGTAATTTCTCCTATTCTAAACAGAGAAAATCTTTTTTTTATGAAATCGCAAAATAGTATCTATTAAATATTGCAACAACAACGAATAAATATAAAAATTAAAAATTTAATAAATATTCATGCAAAAGTTGAATCTATAAAAAATTTAAAAATACATATGTATTCGGTATAAAATTCTAAAGTTTTTATGCTATTTTCTGCATTTTTTAAAATTCTAAAATTGTTGCAAAAATGCGATTCTATAAAAGGGCAATATTATTATTTAAATTTTTTTAGAAATGCATGCATATTTATAAATGTTTTGTTAAATTAGTTACGTTAAAAATTGCATGAAAAATATAATTTAAAAATTATATTTAACATGTAACATCATGATACAGCCCCCCGTATATGAATTTATCTTATGCAAGCAGGCTTTCTTGTTACATTGTACGTAGATGATGTACCAGCATGGATTGGACGTACGAAACTTGACAAAATGCTTGTAAATAAGCATAAAGTGCCATTTGGAAGTATAATTAACTTAGTAAAGGGAAGACACACGCGATGCACAGATGTCACACCTCTCGGCGAAGCAGATCTACGTAGTTGGAAACAGGCGCTCGAGTTCGAGTTTGTCGGGTTTACCACGCGGGACTTTCTACGTAATGCGCTTTTGATTAAAGTTTCACTCTAGATTAATATTGAATAATATTAAGGCAATTTTGTATTCTCAATGGTCAGAAAATACCTTCTTCACTTATATTTAGCTTTAAACTTTTTTCTTTTCATTAAAGCAATGACTTTCGAAAATGTATGCAAATATATGCATATATATAAATAGACAGATACTAAATATTATAACAAAAAAAGATGTAATTTTTTATTTATGACAATTATATTGTTATAACGCCGCGCGATTATAATTACAATAATTATTGTATTTTTTTAAGTTGATGACAATCTTCCACGTTAAATATTTATATTAGGCAATGATAATTAAAATTTGTAATTAAAAAAGATAAATTTACATGAGATAAACATAATATTAAAACATTTTTCATGCATTAAAATATTTTATATATAAATACTTTACATATAAATGCAGTTATATTTTAGCTATAATAATTTTGTGTATTAATTATAATAATATTATCATGACTTTTTAAAAATCCGTATTAAGAGACGTTTAATCTGCATTTTGATAAAACTTAAGTATTTTGATTTATGTCATCTCCACTTTAAAAATGCGATGTTATACAAAACTCAACGACAAAAATAAAGTGCACTCTCTTCAAATGTCTGTAATGGGAGCAAGATTTCTCCTCATAATCGGATCGTTGAAACGTCCCGTTCTGCCGACGCTTTTAAAATAAGCAACTCCTGCGCAGCGACTTTTCGACAAATCGCTTGTAGAAAATGAGTCCGAGACTACTTTCTTGAGAAAATCCAGTTCTGGAGCAAAGTTAAAATCCCCCCTTCTTCCTACTTCCTTCTATTCGTAACTTCTGGTACGCGTTCGAGCTACGATTCTCGATTAAAATTCGCGAGCAGAAGCACAAGGAAGAACTAACATCCAGGCCCGGAAGCGAAGCTTAAGTCGGCTATGAGCGCGCGTTAAGCCGGCGATTATTCCACCGGGCCGAGGGGAAGGATTATGTGCGCGGTTCTCGTGGATTTCATTAAAACCCTCGTCAAGGGAAATTTGAATATTGCTCGGTTGAAACGTGAGTCTTGCGTCACGCTCACTCATTTAGCGAGATGGAACGGCATAACGATCAAGGCTACGTTCCGATATTCACTGCCAGTACTGAAAATAGTTTGTATCACACATATTATAAGTTTTTTAAAACTGGCAATGAATGTCGGAACACAGCCCAAGTCTCATATTGCTATATTTTACTTTTCTTATGCGTTCTTCATTTTTTCTTATTGATATAAAAATTAAAAACGAGGATATTTTTGTACAAATATTAATCAAAAGTTAGATATAATAATTAATAAATTTTATTACTTGCAGTCTCAAAAATTTTGGTCTTCAAGATAATTTTATTTTCAGTATAAAATTAATAAAGTTTACTATTTAAAATATAAAATATAGTTCTAAATATAGTTCTATAATTTTTTTTCACTTTTAACCTTAAACTTCCTATTTTCTATTTGTTAATTCATAAAATTTTCTTTATAATTAGCAACAAATCATTTTTATATATATAGCGAATTTAATATTTTATATTAAAAACTTAATAATAAATTTCGGAGACATATTGTTAATTTTAACATAATGATTAATCCTTACATATAAAACAAACGTACAAGAGAAACTCACTTATAAAACCGATAACAAGGTTCAATCTGTGGGTATGCGATATTTCGATATTCGCGAAGCGAACTAGGTTCTCTCAGCGACTCGACGACACTATATGCAATTAGCTAATTGCCACGATTTATTTAGCAATCGGCTTTCCGTAAAATCATCCGGAATTAAAATCGCCAATAACGAATACGAATGGAGAGACTGAGCGTACAAAATGATACTGCATTTCAGGATTGTAAGAAAGAATATTCGATTTTGCAATCAACATGTAAAATCGATTCAAATAATCATAACATCCGAAACTGACTTCGAAATCGGTACTTAATTAAAATAATCATTACATCAAAATAACTTGTTTCTTAACCAGTTTTAATAATAATGATGTAAAAAGAAGAATACCAACTCTATGTCTTTACTCTACTATTGCAAGAATGTTTTAATATAAAGATTATTGACGTTAATTTTATGTTGAAATCAATTTTATTCCAATATTAAATAAACATTTATTATATATATTTGAGAAACAAAGGCATTAATGTAATAATAATAATAAAATATCTCTTTCTTCTTTCTTAAAACTTTATGATAAAAATGATCGTATGTAAAAAATATAAAAAAATATAAATAAAAATTAAATATCATTGTCATAGAACTTCATACTTAAACGACCACATTTGATATAAAATTTGTGTTGAAAATACGCGTCTGTTTTATAAAGGAGGTACACCTGGTGCTCGTGTATTCTTGAAATGTCGTACACGCCAATACATAGCGCGAGAACAGGGTCGAAAGTCGTCTATCGTATTTTCAACACGAGGAAAGTTCAAACTACGAGGCAAAACGAGCTTTCGCAAAAAAAGTCTCGCCTCGAAACGCCCGGCACGTTTCCCCGACGAAAGAAAAGAGGAGAAAAAAGGTAAAACAGGTCGGACTTTTATGAATCCGGGAGTGCTTTAACTCGCTCGCGTTCGGCTTCGTCGATTCGCTCGTTATGCCACTGCTCTCGTGTTAATTTTCTTTCTCTATGAGCCGAGCAGGAATTGCAATTAATCGGGAGCGTATGGCTTTCCGACGACCTTACTATCACTACCGCCCGTTTCCTTTAAATCATGTATCTTGTGCGTTTATTTTGTTGCATTTATGACTGCGTTTCGCTTACCGCTCACAACACTCTCAGAATTATTTAACAAAAAATAATTGCGAGCGTTAAGCAGCATACAGTCTATTTTGAAATACTTATGTGCATATTATCTATTTTATTGTTTTTAAAATAAAAAAAAATCGAGAAACATGATAGTGGTGTGTTACCAAATTCATGCGCGATCATGAAATCATAGCGATTGTGAAGACTATTTATCATTAATTATGATCACATGCGGACTAATTATCGATAAATGTCTTTCGCGCAATATTCTGCGCCCATTTCTGTTTATAAGAACCATAAAAGCATCAATTCCCTTGGATGAGCCTATGTACAAGTGATCTTCAACTTGAACTAGGATATTAATGGAATGGACTTTAAAATAAAATCTCTAAAGTAAAAGTTGGATTACTTGCACGACATTTTGGAAGCAAATTACGGATCAGCTATAGTTTATTCACTTATATTAGTTAGTAACTTGTCGATGGGAATTGACGACGGTAAGACGCATTTACATTTATAAAAGAGCTATTGGATGCAAGTACTTGTGGCTGTGTTGTGTTAATAAATATAATATAAGAATATGATTCGGACATTAAAATTCGATGATAAAACAATAAAAAGATTATAAATTAATCGGATAAGGACTTAATGTCAAATAATTTTTCCTTCGTTTCCTTGAACACACACACACACACACACACACACACACACACACACACACACACACACACACACAAATTCAAGGCAATATGATTTGTATTTCTCTTCATATTCATCATTTCTCAATCTTTGTTCCTAAAAATATTTAAACATGTAATAGAATCTGTATAATTTTGGATTCCTCTATATCCTAATATTTTCAAATTTTTTTCTTAAAATTTTTATCACAATATATCTATTCTATATTGTTGCCAGTATTACAAGTATTAATTTTTTTTATTCTTGAATATCGATAAAGTAACATAAACTTTTGCAGTAAAGATTTAGTAAAGACATCAAAATTTTCTTCGTCATTTTATTCATACAGTATATTCAATACCGAAACTTTTACTTCGCTTCGCGCAGCGGCGCCAACTTTAATATCCGAGTATGAGGAGCTATCAGGCGAAAATTCGATACCAGCTTGCGACACTAATATTTCCTGTCGTCGATCGGAAGCCACAGAGTACACTTGAAAGCGTCCCGACTGAGTCTACTGTTCGCGTAAACTTCTCAGTTCGGAAGTTATTCGCATCGCGAACTTTATCCAGCGTTTACCACATCGTCATAGGTTCCTCCTTTTATTCTTGAAAACTAAATTATGTCAAAAGAATTCGATTAGTCACTATCGATTAGTCATTAGCTTGAAACACAAGTTCGCGTTTCACAGACACTGAACTTTTAAAAAATATTAGAGAATTATACATAAAAAGATTTACAGCTATTATTTATGTTTTCGATATATATAAAAATATAATATTTTACAAATTAATTAGTATTTTTTTCGTCTAATAATAATTGAAAATTGGAAAACTTTATTATGTAATTATTTTCAAAATTCGAATTCGCGTCATTCGATTTTTTAATAATATATAATATATAATAATTATAATAATATATAATATATAATATATAATATATAATATATAATTTAGATAGGATAAATATTGGTATTGTCAAGTCTATTGTCGACAATCTGTTCTT